>NC_083097.1:67479419-67798955 GCF_949774975.1 Lagenorhynchus albirostris
AAGTACTGTGGGCAGCTGGGTGGGGAAAAACAGGCCCATGCTGAACTAGCCTTAGTTGGGGAACTTTAGCCCCCAAAGCCCTCACTCTTCCCTCACTATCTCTTCCCCATCCTCCCTAGTTTCCATGTTCTCTCCCATATATATTATACTTCTTCAGAGGACATCACATGTTCAGTGTACCTGATCTTCACATACCTCCACTGGCAGTGTAGGGCATCTGCCCCTACCCCTCACCAACCTCTCTCCTGCCTCTTGAGGACAGCCAGCTCCCTAAGGGTAAAGTCAGTTGTCTATCTACCTGAATCAGTGCTCAGGTGCATAAATGTAAAGCTTTATAAATGTCTCTTTCATCTTTAAAATATAGACTCTTAAAAGTTACAGTAGGCCAGAGATTTCCAATTCTAGTTATGATACTCCTGAATAGCCCCCATGTGATACACAGATCCTCAGTGGATTTTCATGAAAAGTGATTCTAATTAACTTTAGTTTATTATGTCTAGCTACCTTACCATGTGGTGCTTCTGCAGGAAAGAGGGGTAGTACAAAATAAACTCTATTTTAAGATAATAAATTCACCTTTAAAAAACTTAATGGTGAGAACTGGATGCTTTCCTTGGAGATGAGAAACAAGGCAAGGATTATCCCTCTCAACATTCCTACTCAACATCACACTGGAAGTCCCAGTTAGTACACTAAAATAAGAAAATGGAATACAATGTATACAATTGTAAAGGGAGAAGTAAAACTGTCTTTGTATACAGATGACAGTTTTATAGAAAATTGCAAAACAAAAATTCCACAACTAATTAATAAATATATCAAGATCACAGAACACAAGTTTAATATCCAGAAGTTTATTGCTTTCCTATATGTCAGCAATCAGCAATTGCAATTTGAATTTTAAAAATACAATTGACAATATCACAAAAATGCAATTCTTAAGTTTAAATGTAGCAAAATAATCCTGATAACAAAATAAAAGCAGACAAATAAATAAAGACAGTCTCATTTTCATGGATTGAAAAATCCAATATTGTTAGGATGTTAATTCTTTCCAAAATAATCTATAGATTCAACTAAATTCCCAATAAAGTCTCAGTAAGCTGTTTTTTATATGTCAACAAGCTAATTCTAAATTTTATATGGAAAGACAAAAGACCTAAAATAACCAGCACATTACTGAAGAACAAAAAAAGTTGGGGAAATCACATCACAGAATTTCAATATTCATTATTTCAAAGCTACAGTAATCAAGACAGCATGATATTGATGAAAGAATAGATACACAGATAAATGGGACAGAATAGAGAGGACAAAAATAGACCCACACAAATTCAACTTTTCTTTGACAAAGAAACAAAGGAAAACCAAGGGACAAAAGACAGTCTTTTCAACAATTGGACAAAAGACAGTCTTTTCAACAATTAGTGCTGAAACAATTGGACATTTATATGAAACAAAAGAGAATCTAGATACAGAACTCATCTCTACACAAAAATTAACTAAAAATGGAATATATACCTAAATAAAAAACACAAAACAATAATATTTCTGGAAGATAACAGGAGAAAATCTACATGACCTGGTTTGGTAATGAGTTTTTAGACACAACAACAAAAAAGCATGGTCTACGAGAGAAAAAATGATTAAACGGACTTTATTAACATTAAAAACTTCTCATCTGCAAAAGACATTGTTAAGGGAATGAAAAGACAAGCCACAGACTGGGAGAAAATATATCTGATAAAGGTCTTGTATTCAAAATGTATGAAAACCCTTAAACTCAACAGTAAGAAAACAACCCTATTAAAAAATAGGCAAAAGATCTGCACAGACATGTCTCCAAATAGGATATAAAGATAACACACATATGAAAAACTGTTCAGTATTATTTGTCATTAGGGAATTATAAATTAACACTAGATAATACCTAGTAGAATGACTGAAATACAAAAATACAAATTGCTGGTGAGGATGCAGAACAGAAACTTTCATTAATTGCTGGTGGGAATCCAAAATGTATAGCTAGTTTGGAAGACACTTCAGCAGTTTATTGCAAAGCAAACATTGTCTTATCATATGATCCAGTGGTTTCACTCCTAGATATTTACCTAACCTATTTGAAAATTTATGCCCACACAAAAACAGTACTAAAATGTTTATAGCACCTTTATTCATATTTGTCAAAACTGGAAGAAATCAACCCAGCAAACTTCACCTTCAGTTATATTATTCAGTGATTAAAATGAAATGTTACCAATACACAAAAAGACATGGACTAATCTTAAGTGTATATTGCTAAGCAAAAGAAGCTACTGTATGATTTCAGCTGTATGACATTGTTCAAACTCAAAATTACAGAGATGATAAAAAGGTCAATACTGACAATGGTTCAGGGGGAGAGCTGGTAGATTGAGTGGGTGAAGCATAGGTAATTTTTCAGTGTGGTGAAATTATTCTGTATGATACTTTAATGGTGGATACATGACACTAGGTATTTTTCAAAACACACAGAACTTTAAAAAAATTATTGACATAGAGTTGACTTACAATGTTGTGGTAATTTCTGCTGTATAGAAAGTGATTCAGTTATACATATATATATAATTTTTCATATTCTTTTCCATTGTGGTTTATCCCAGGATACTGAATATAGTTCTCTGTGCTACACAGTAGGACCTTGTTGTTTATCCATCCTGTATATAATATTTTGCATCTGCTAATCCCAAACTCTCTTCCTTCCCCCACCACCCCCTTGGCAACCACAGGTCTGTTCTCTGTCTGTGAGTTTGTTTCTGTTTCATAGATATGTTCATTTGTGTTGAATTTTAGATTCCACATATAAGTGATATCATATGGTATTTGTCTTTCTCTTTCTGACTTACTTCACTTAGTATGATAATCTGTAGGTCCAATCATGTTGCTGCAAATAACATGATTTCATTTTTTTATGGCTGAGTAATACTCCATTGTGTGTGTGTATATATATACACACATATAGGTATATATATGCCACATCTTCTTTATCCATTTATCTGTCGATGGACATTTAAGTTGTTTCCATGTTTTGGCTACTGTGAATAGTGCTGCTATGAACATAGGGGTGCAAGTATCTTTTCAAATTATAGTTTTGTCTGGATATACGCCCAGGAGTTGGATTGCTGGATCATACAAAACACACAGAATTTTATATCACAGAGAGTAAACTATATTGCACATAGGGCCTTCTTTCCAAAGAGTATGGGGTGGAAAGGCAGAAAAAAGGAATAACTTTATCATGTAGAAACCTAACACTACTTCCACCACGTAAACAAGATTCTCATTAGCAGTGATAAGTCATGTAGATAGCACGTTCCCTGATATGCTGCAATGAGAATGGAACTTTACCTCTGTGGTCTTACTTCCAAAAACTTGTAATTTGAGGCTAATCATGAGAAAAATATCAGACAAATCTCAAAGGAGGGGCATTCCACAAAGTACCCTGACTCCTCAAAACTGTCAAAGTCATCACAAATAAGGAAATTCTGAGAAACTGTTGCAGCCAAGATGAACTTAAGGAGGCACAACAACTAAATGCAATCTAGATGAAATCCTGGAACAAAAAAATGATGTTAAGTAAAAACTAAGGAAATCTGAGTGAATTATGGACTTTAATTAATAATTGAGCATCAATATTGATTCATTAATTTTAACAAAATGCATTAATTTTATTAACAAAGATGTTAACAGTAGAACAGATGAGCTTAGGATATATGGAAACTCTCTACTATCTTCTCAATTTATTGTAAACCTAAAACAGTTCTGAATGGTAAAGTCTATTTTTAAAAAAGACAGTTACTGAATATACTTGTAGAAATTATATATAAAATCTAACAGATGAAATTATGCATTATAAGACTATTCCATCATTATTTTTAAAAGTTTATCCTAGGACTACAAGAATAGTTAGCCAATAAAAATATATTGATATTACAGACATAAGCATATCTAACATAAAGAGGAAAATTTATTATTATTGCAATAGATGCTCAGAAACATTTATCAAATTCAAAATTTTCCTTAAAAGAATCTGAATGGTCTAGTAATTCTCTTTTGACAAGATTTAAAAATAATAATAAAACAAATGAGCAGCCTGTGCAACACTAAATGAGTCTCATTACAGTGAATATCAAGGGAAGTACAATATCACTGTAATGTCAAAGTTTGTTTTTGAAGTACTAGCTAATATGCTCAGACACATACATTAAAAGTTAGAAAATAAACTTCAGTTGTCTAACAGAAAATAGAGTTGTCTAAATATACTAAAATCAAATGAAAATTATTAGAACTAATATGATAATTTCATGGTTATATTGATTTCCTAGGGCTGCTGTAACAAAGCATCACAAACTACGTGCCTTAAAACAACAGAAATTTATTATCTTAAGGTTCTAGAAGCTAGAAGTTCAAAATATGTAAAAGTTTTGGCAGGGTCATACTTCCTCTGCAGCATCTAGGGAAGGATTCTTCCTTGCCTCTTGCATTTCTGCTAGCCTCACGTGTTCCTTGGTTTGTGGCAGGGAAATTGCAATCTCTGTCTCTGTCTTCACGTGGCATTCTCCTCCCTGTGTCTGCTTTCTCTTCTTATAAGGGTATCAGTCATACTGGATTCGGTCTCCTAATCTAGTATGAACTCATCTCAACTTCATTACACCTGCAAAAACCCTATTTCCAAATAAGTCACATTCACAGGTACAGGGAGTTAGGACTTCAACATATTGTTTTTAGGGACACAATTTATCCTGTAATAGTGGTATAAGAAACAATAAATAACACAGTTTTCTTATAAACCAAAACTAAACAATTGAAAACATATTTGTATGTGAGTATATGTATCTGTGTGTGTGTGTGTGTGTGTGTGTATATATCTGTGTATGTATATAGAGCATATAAAAACAGATCATAGGGCTTCCCTGGTGGTGCAGTGGTTGAGAGTCCGCCTGCCAATGCAGGGGACATGGGTTCGTGCCCCGGTCCGGGAAGATCCCACATGCCGCGGAGTAGCTAAGCCCATGAGCCATGGCCACTGAGCCTGCGCGTCCGGAGTCTGTGCTCCGCAACGGGAGAGACCACAACAGTGAGAGGCCCGCGTACCGCAAAAAAAAAAAAAAAAGAACATATTTATATATACATTTATAAATATGCATCACAGATAATACATAGCATATATTTATATGCTATGTACTTTTATTTAAAAATATAGTGTCTCCATCACTCCATAGCTCTGTGTCCTCAGATGTTCTCAAAAATCTCTCAGTGCTGTTTTCACAGCTATAAAATGAGATAATAATAATATAAGTATCAAGGGGCTATAGTAGTGATTAAATGTGTTACATTTAAGAACAGGGCCTAGCATAGGGCAAATTCATGATATTATCTAATAATTAATTATAAAAAATGCAAGCCCTATATACAAGATCATACAAAATTTTACCACAGTATATCAAGGAATAATTTATTGAATAAATGTTCTTGTTTAGGAAAAATAAAATTGTAAAGATAAACAATTTCCTCAAAGTATAGATTTCTAATGAAAATTCAATTAAAACCCAGCTTCTATTTATGGAAGAACCTGGTAATGATGATCATTATGTCATTTGACACAAAACTGTGTAAGAACTATAAAGAAGTTTCTGAAAAATAAAAGTAATAAGAGCAGTACTGTAAGAAATTAAAACCTAATTTTTAAGAACTATATAAATTAAGCAGCATGATAACAGAGTATGAATTTATCAGACTTTTGTACTTAAGTCTCATTTGGATCAGTGGATGAAGAATTATACAATATTGCTTCTGAGAAAATCAATTATATATTTGAAAAACATTAAGTTACAGTATGAACTAACATTCAATGGGAAAATAATTTTCAGATGGAAATGACAACTAACTATATGAAAATAAAAACCCTAACAAATCAAAGACAAACATTAAATTCTCATGGTGGGAAAATACGTGATAAAGTAGTTTAAAAATATTTACCCAGTAATTCCAACTTTTATAAATTTAACAAAGAGAAAAAATACTTTTGAACTAAAGTATTTATTGAACTTTAAGAGAAAGTAAGTAGAAGTAAAGTAAATGCCTAATAATGAGGAAAAGTTTAAATAAATTTAGTACATTAAAATAACTGAATTACATTGAATATTACATAACCATTGAAATACATTTTATAAAATACTGAGTGAATAAAAGCATCTTCCTCATACAATTGTAAATGAATTAATGAGAATTAAATTAATGTATTAAAGTTTTCTTTCCATTCTTCACAAATAAATATATAAATAGGTTTGGAGAAATACCAATATAAATATATAAATCAATGTAATTATTTGTTTTAACTATATTCTATAATAAACTTCCATTATTCATATAATCCCAATATAAGAGTAATTTTTTGAAATTTAACATAAGCAATAAAAATTTGATTTACCACTTCAAGATCCCTTTCAAAAATATACCGCAATTCATGTTCATCTATACCAAATGCATTAGAATGGTTCTTTATGGCAGCACCCTATAGGCAATCTGCCCTGTTTCCTTTAAAGGGTAATATTTTTCCTCCACTAAATCACAGGCTTTTTACATGACTAGATATGCCATCTGAAATTATGCCAATTTAAATGTTTCTTCATAAAGTCCCAACATTCTGTAGGACTATCAGACAAGAGTAAGTTGAGCTCTTTCACTGTATAACCAGCATTTTATGCTGTATTATAGTGGAGAGCAATTTCTGTCCTTCACTCAGTGTTGAACTTTATGGACCAAAGTCAGTTATGAGCCAAATCCTGTGAGCTCAGTATCAATCTCTAACTATTGATGCTCATCCAGATCTTACATATAGCCACTTACTCTCAATAATGAATAATCACTAATAAAAAACAAATACAAAAAGTCTGCAGAATTCAACAAACTTGAAATAAAGGTAAGGTTTGACAGCTGGTTTATGTCCTTAATACATTACTAGTTTATTGTGGGAGAAAAACATCCTAGAACACAAATTTTATGAAATGCAATATACCTGGGGTAGTAAATAAGAAAACAAAACTGTGGAATTCCCTGGTGGTCCAGTAGCTAGGACTCTGTAGTTCCACTGCAGGGGAAGGGAAGTTATCGATCCCTGGTCAGGGAAGTAAAATCCCACAAGCCACTTGGTATGGACAAAAAAAAGAAATGAAAAGAACAATGAAAACAGTACTAGCAGAGAAAGTGTCAAAATATAAATTAATGAAATGTTATATAGGAAAGAAAAATAATAATATACCTATTTTAGGTCATTTCTAAATATCATGTACTTTCAGATCAGAGAAAGTAAAATATGACAATACTGCCTCATGAAACATGATTAAAAATACATTATTGGCTTAAGCAGTGCTTAAATCAAACATGTGAAAAGAGTCTTCAAAGATTTGCTATTACCAAAATGGGAAGACTTTACGGACCCTAATTTAGAAGAGAAGTGATGGAATTAATTGTTTCGGTACAAGTGAAAATACTGTTTACTGAATTAAATATCATAGAGAAATGAAAGGGGTCAGAGATAAAAAAAGGATAAATATTACATTAGACATTTTTAAAGTACTTTTTCACAATTCAGTTGAAAATTAGTATCTGGAATAGGGGTTTGTTTTTCACCTCAAATCTTTTTCTACAAACAATTCGTTTTCCATTACTTGCTTGGTGAACTTAGTCAATGATAAATTTTCAACGTATCAGTTTCTTCATCCATAATAACTATTGCCCTGAGTCATTGTCCTGAGGTGGGCACTACTGACATTTGGGGCCAGACAGTTCTTTAAGGGGCTACTCTGTACATTGTATGATGTTTATCAAGAGCATCTTGGTCTCTACCCACTAGAAGCCGGTACACACCTCCCCGTGTATTATTCTATTATGTGGACTCTCAATTACAATTGTCATTAGTAAATTTCACAGAACATAAAAGTTATATGACAAGGCATTTCTAGAAGATGAGCAATATTAATCTGGAAAACCAGAAATACAAAGTGTATAATGTTTACCCTTAGAAACACAGCATTATCTTTATTTTGTTTCACTCTACATACAATTGTACCTTGGACAGGGGCAAGCTTCTCATATCACATGCATTTTTTATTCAACATTAAATAGGGAAATGATCCAACATACACTTTCCTGCATTTAAAATTATCTATTAAATACAAATTGGCAGATTGTTTTATTTACTTTTCAAAGACTGAAAAAATAATTACATGGAACTTTCAGTTATTCCTTATCTGGCTGGTTTAGTTTTTAGTATGTTGTGCTGTATTAAATATGTAAGAATATTGTGTGATATGTTTTTTCTCATTTGCTAACATTTACTTATTCTGTTTAATGATTTTCCGTATCTGTTTTCTAAGTGACATTTAATAATATTCTATATTCTTCTCCATATCTCTGCTGCAGAGTATATTTATCCTTAATTATTTCATAATTCTTTCCTACAATTATGTTGAATGTTCTGTGTTCTTAGAAATTGCTTTTTGTAGGAGAAGAACATTCTTCTCACTTTTAATTATGTTGTCTCTTAGAAGACTATTTCGCCCTCCCTCCAACAGTTGGAACACTTGTTCTCAATGTACCATATGGTTGTCACTAGATTTTTTTTTATTTCTTCACATTTGATTAACATTCCTGTAGTGTTATGATTAGTAAATACATTAGCTTCTGTCATGTTGTAAGTTTAAATTATTGACCTCTAAGCAAACACTTATGAAAGTCCCTTTATCTTTCTTTTTGATATAAAATAAACAACTCTCCCAAGGAAATGCATACTTTCTCTGTAAGTGTCCAAGAATAAAGCAATTATTTTGGAGGTATTTTAATTACAACTTCCAGCACTAATTAAGAATCTATATTAATGAAGAATTCCAAACCCAGAATAAGAGACTTAGTTTTTTCTTTCATTAACTTTTCGGTATTCTTAACATTAATTATGGTTGCATTTATGTGTGTGTGTATATATTACATGTTATATATATATTATATAAATGTTGATTATTTATACATATAGATTTGTATATAAAGGACTTTCTGTAACTATGTTTTTTATTTAAAATCACCAGGCTTCCCTGGTGGCGCAGTGGTTGAGAGTCTGCCTGCCGATTCAGGGGATACGGGTTCGTGCCCCAGTCTGGGAAGATCCCACATGCGGCAGAGTGGCTAGGCCTGTGAGACATGGCCGCTGAGACTGCACTTCCGGAGCCTGTGCTCCGCAATGGGAGAGGCCACAACAGTGAGAGGCCCGCGTACCGCAAAAAAAAAAAAATCACCACTATTCTGAGTAAATTCTTTACGAGAGTACCAATTCACACTTTCTCTCTCGTTTTCCCTCTCTCTCTTCCCACCCCTCCTGCCCCCCTCTTTCTTTTATATGCTCACAGATATGTATATATACCATTAATTGCTTTGGGAAGTCAACTTTTTTTGTTATACAAGACTTCATTTTCTGATTATTTTTTTCAAGCATGGGTTACTTTGTAATCAGGAAACATATTACCTTAGATAAAAATGTGAAACATTTTCATTGCAAGCAACAGAAGTTTAACCGAAACTAGTTTAACCTCATCTGGGAATTTACTGGCTCACACAATAGGAAAGTCCACCTACACAGTGTGGCTTCAGAAATGGCTAGATTTAAGGTCACAAATGATGGGTCAGTTCCCTGTTTCCCTTAGCTTATTTCTCCTCTCTGATAATTTGATCTTCAAATATGCCTGTCCCAGGCTCTATGTAATAGGAATTCCAGTAGAAGACGATGTTGGCAAGCATCTTCTCAGATACCCCTAGGATACTTAGAACTCATTGGAACTTTCCATCTGCCAAAGAATTGGACCACCAAACTATCCTCATTCTGTCAGATATGCTAAGTCTTGCAAACCTGTGGTACTCAAACTGTGAAACTGAGGATGAATAGGAGAATGTCATCACACTAATATCTTACCACTCCTCAGAATCATTAAATCTCAATGTACTCTGCTGTTTTGTGTTTATAATGTGTAAGTTTGATACTTTGCATGCAAAACCATGGATCTTCCTTGCAAAATGTTATGAAATACATCAAGGGAGATTTAACAAAGGATTTCATTCCTAAGACTTGCCCTGTTGTTGAGTGAATGACTAAGTGAATGGATATAAAAGAAAATTTCAATCAGCTGGAATTGAATTTGAGTGAAGGTCCTAGTTTACTTAAAAATTAACCAGAAATCCTTTGGTTTTGATACTTTGTGAAACTAAAGTAAATGTAATTAATAACTTTATAAACTAAAATGTATTAATGTCTTTCTGTTTAATCAGAGATTAAATAATGAGACTGAATCTCCTAGATGTTCATAGAACCTTTCTGTGTGCATTACCATGAATCTGAGAATCTGTGATTAGCATTCACAATTTACATGTAAATATAGAAAGTGTTGGATGTTGTGTAGCTCATACAGTAAACACATACTACAGAGATCACACTCCTATAGACAAGTGGTTATATCAGTTTTAAAAATTCTTGTAATTTAAATAATTCTGAAGTCATTTTTTTTTTTACCTGATAATAGCACTTTAATAGTCTCCTTATATCAACTTCTGGGTGGGAGTTTTAGTGTAAAATGCAATTAGAATTCAGGGAATTATTTAGAGTCTCTAAAAGAGCAAATGGAATAGAATGTGAGAACTCCGAATAATTAATATAGAAGGATAAGCTATCATATGACTATAATAATAACATAATGAACTGGATAGGATTCAGTAAATTATAGAAATTAATTGAATCCTACATTTGTGTACACAAATGGAATCAGCACATGTCAGACAGGCAAAGTAATTAATGTCTTCTACTTGAAACTGATTAATCCTCTTTTGAAGCTGAAGAGAGCTCAGAAGAGAACAAATAAAGTGTTCAAAGCATTTTAAAAATAAATCGCAGAGTAATTTCTTTTGATTAATGAAAAGATACTTTACAGAGGAACTTCAGTTAAATGTGCAACAAAGAAGTGTCAGTATTAAAAGTAGATGCAAAAAAATCAGAAAAATCTCACTTCAGATATGACAATTAAATTTCAAAATGGGAATAAAGTACTGCACTATTAATGAATGGAAGGAAAATCAACAAATCAGAAAAAAACAAAAACAAAACACACAGTGTTAAATGGTAGGAGGCAAGAAGACCTGTCCTTCATTAGATGACATCATTTTATGTTGTAAATATATATGAAATCTGGGTTAAAACTGTTAGAACTAAGTTTTGTATGGCAGTCAGTGCTTGAGAAGTCTGGGGCAACATAAATTATTCTAATTTAGAAGGGAGGCTTTGACCAAGATCCTGTTTTCTCCAGAGTTTCTGAGATGCTGACTTGATAACACCCATTAACATTCACACAGAGATGCTGTCTGATAAATGTAATTCATGTTCAGTAACTACTTCCAGATTATGTCTGAAAGATGAATGAAAAAAAATTCGACAAATCTTTGGTGTCTTAAAAATCCAAATTAAAATTTGGCTGATTTTCCTAACTTTTCCATGCTAAGTAATGGTTCCTAGTGTTTATTTTATTGCTAGCATTTATTATTTTTAAATTAATGACTAAATATCCTTAAAATGTCTGAAGGTCAGACATCTCTCTAATTTTGATTTTTGTCCTTGTTCTTGCTATTAAAGGCCAGAATTATATTTGCTTCAACTCAATAATTATTGCTTTCCCTCTCTAAGGAGCTCTTAAAGCTCAAGGCCCTGGACCTAGTTTTTTATTAGGATTTAACAGAACAATGGCCATGGAAATTTTTTTGCATATCTTCAAGGACTTTAACTGTAAGTACAGAGAAAATCCCTCAGTATTTAATGAAATGCACATATTTAGAAAGGGGCAGGAGGGGAATATATTTTATACTAAACACAATTAATTGCTTAGTTCATCTTCAAAAGTTTGAATGAAATATCTCCATAATTTAACATTTATTTTCATTGGATGATGTAATAAATAATATATTATGCATTATTAACTAGTTATCTTTTGATCCAGATAAAAATGTGCAAGAACTAGAGAATAAGGTTTATCCATAAAGTTGACTATAGAAAAATAAAAATAATCTTCACATAGAAAAATGGCATAAATAATTCAATTAATATCTTAATAATGTTGTCTAAGAAATATCAGGGGTTTTGTTTTTTCTGAGCTTAAATATATCACATCAAATTTTATTTCTTTTTATGTCCTTTTGTAAATACCTTTCATATATGACAAAAAGTTATATAATATCTTTCTTTATAAAAAACAATATCTAGGGCTTCCCTGGTTGCGCAGTGGTTGGCAGTCCGCCTGCCAATGCAGGGGACACGGGTTCGTGCCCCGGTCTGGGAAGATCCCACATGCCGCGGAGCGGCTGGGCCCATGAGCCATGGCCGCTGAGCCTGCGCATCCAGAACGAGAGAGGCCACAACAGTGAGAGGCCCGCATATCGCAAAAAAAAAACCAAAAACCAAACCAAAACTAATACATTATACAAAACACAGGTATAATACCTTTATTAAACCAAACAAACTACAGTATTTGATATCCTTTCCTCTTACAGTCAACAACTCAGCCCAGTAATTTTTAAGGTATTAGCTTTTATGTCCTAAGTGGAGAGTTCTAAGACTAGTGTATTTATTGGTATAGAGAAGAGCTATTTGGCAGTATTTAGAATATTACAGGTTTTCCCTTCTGCAAATATGAAAACAATCACCTATAAAAGTTACTGGAAGAAAAAGAGCTCACTATAAATAATACAGTATAAATCTTAATATTTATCAGATATACTATATTTTTGTACACTTATAGGAGGAGATATGCCATTTAAAACTTTTGCCATCCTTGTTGATTTTACTTAGGCACTCTGTGGATACATGAAACAGAAACATGATTCCAAATAGCTAAACCGTACAAAAAACACCATTCCATTATTTAAACCCCATTTTCACCTATCCTGTCATGGCTAGAAAAACACCTCTGTAGTCCCTGATTCTCCTTACACAAATAAATTACATGTGTATTTTTTAAATTCTCTTTTTTCACATAAAGAATGTTATACTGAAGATATTCTTTTACACATCACTTTTATCACTGAAAAATGTATCTAGAAATCACTCGACTTTTCTTCATTAAGGTGTTTATTATTTTCTATGACTGCCATACCACTCTTTTGTATGGATGTATCATAATTATTCAACTACCCTTTTATGTAAGGGCATATGGCATTAATTTGTTCCCAATGTTCTGAAACTATAAATATAGTAATGAATAAGTATGAATGCATTTACTTTTTCATGTTGGATATCTATAACGGTAAATTTCTATAAAGATTTTTTGGGTCAAATGTAAATGCATATGTAGTTTAATAAGATGTTGCCAAATTCTCCTTATAAAGTTTATACCCACCTACATTCCTAATAGCAGTGAATGATAGCACTTATCCCCAGATGTTTGCTAAGAGAGTATTTTGTTACACATATCAAATTTGCCAATCTTGTGAGAAATGTTATTTGAGTTACTTGAAATTTAAATTTCTTTTATTGTGAAATTGAACATCTTTTTCATATGTTTAAGGGTCATTTTTGTATCTATTCTGTGGTTAGTCTCTTCATTTCTTTTCTGAGTTTTGGTCTTTTTAAAAATAATTTAATTAATTATTTAAGTATATTAATAATTCTTTATGTATTATTAGTACTAGTTCATTATATGTGATATTATCTTTCAAACATAGTCTCAGTTTTCAAGTATTTATTCTATTTTTTATATTAACATACAAAAATTGAGATTTTGGGGTATACAATTCTTAGAATTTTAATATATGTGTAGATTTGTATAACCACTATTGTAACATACAACACTTTCATCAGCACCAAATCTCCCTTGTGTTGCCTCTGTAGTCATAATGCCACATAAATGGAGTCATAAGCTTTGTAACTATTTGAAACTGGCTTCTATCACTCAGTATATTTTTAAAGATTTATCCAAATGAATTATGTATATTGAGATCATTTTTATTACAGATTAGGATGGGTGTACCATGGCTTATCAATTCAGGCACAGAAGAACATCTGCTTTATTTGCAGATTTGGGTGATTATGAACAGGGCTGCTATAAACATTTGGGTAGAGGTGTTTGTGTGAACATAGGTTTTTATTTTTCTAGGGCAAATATATAGGAGTGAAATTCCTGGGAAATACAATTAATATGTTTAACTATGTCAGAAACTGCCATATCACAGTCCAAAGTGGCTGTACTATTTTGCATTAACCACCACCAATTTATGTAAATTCCAGTAGCTCTGCATTCTCACTCACAGCTGGTATTAACAATATTTTTCATTTTAACATTCTGATAGGTGTGGAATAGTATCTCATCGTGGTTTTAATTTGTGTTTTTTTAATAGCTAAGGATGTTGAACTTGTTTCATATGCTTATAATTGCTTTTAGTATATCCTATTTGATAAAGTATATCAAGTTGTTGATCTTTTTTTAAATTGGGTCATTTGTTTTCCTACTATTAAATTTTGAGAGTTCTTTATATATTCTGGATAAAAGTCTTTTTCCAGATATGTTATCAGAAAATATTCCCTCCCAATTTGTGTCTTCATTTTAAAATTATTTTAGTATCTCTTTTCTTTTACCTTTTTCCATGGCATTTCTTGGCATGTATTTTATTTTTAGTAAGTAAAATTTATCAATCTTTTATACATTTTTATTCATAATTAGAAAGCATTTCCATATATTACAACTAAGGAGGAATTCACCTACGTTTTCTTCTAAAACTTGCATAAAAAAAAGTGAGGTAGTTTTGATTTGCATTTCTCTAATAATTAGTGATATTGAGCATCTTTTCATGTTACCTCTTGGTCATCTGTATGTCTTCTTTGGAGAAATGTCGGTTTAGATCTTCTGCTCATTTTTTGATTGGGTTGTTTTTTTGATATTGAGCTGCATGAGCTGTTTGTAAATTTTGGAGACTAATCCCCTGTTGGCTGCATCATTTGCAAATATTTTCTTCCATTCTGTGAGTTGTCTTTTCATTTTGTCTGTGGTTCACCTCACATCTCTCAGAATGGCCATCATCAAAAAATCTACAAACAATAAATGTTGGAGGGGGTGTGGAGAAAAGGGAACCCTCCTACACTGTTGGTGGGAATGTAAATTGATACAGCCACTATGGAGAACAGTATAGAGGTTCCTTAAGAAACTAAAAATAGAGCTACCATATGATCCAGCAATCACACTCCTGGGCATGTTATCTGGAGAAAAATATGTTTCAAAAGGATACATGCCAAAAAAAAAAAAAGGATACATGCCCCCCAATGTTCATTGCAACATTGTTTCCAATAGCCACTACATTGAATCAACCTAAATGTCCATCAAGAGAGAAATGGATAAAGAAGATGTGTACATATATACAATGGAATATTACTCAGTCATTAAAAAGAATGAAGTAATGCCATTTGCAGCAACATGGATTGACCTGGAGATTATCATATTAAGTGAAGTAAGTCAGACAGAGAAAGACAAATACCATACGATATTGCTTATATGAAGAATCTAAAAAAAAATGATACAAATGAACTTATTTAAAAAACAGAAACACTCACAGACTCAGAGAATTAACTTATGGTTACCAGGGGGAAGGGTTGGGGAGGGATAGATTGGGAGTTTGGGATTGACACGTACACACTACTGAATTTAAAATGCATAACCAACAAAGACTTACTGTATAACACAGGGAACTCTACTAAATATTCTGTAATAACCTAAATGGCAAAAGAATTAGAAAAATAATAGATACATGTATATGTATAACTGAATCACTTTGCTGTACACCTGAAACTAACACAAAATTGTTAATCAACTATGCTCCAATATAAAATAAAAATTTTTAAAAATTGGGGTATGACTGACATATAACATCATACTAATTTCAGTTATAAAATGTAATGATTCAATATTTGTATACACTGCAAAATGATCACCACAATAAGTTTTGTTACCATCCATCACCATATAAAGTTACAATTTGTTTTCTTGTGATGAGAACTTTTAAGATTTACTCCCTTGGCAACTTTCAAACATGCACTACAATATTACTGACTATAGTCACCAAACTGTACATTACGTCACCATGACTTATTTATTTTATAACTGAAAGTTTGTCCCTCTTGACCCCCTTTTACTAGTTCCCTACCCTCAATGTCCCTTCCCCCATAGAAATCACCACTCCGCCCTCTGTATCTATGAGTTTTGTTTTATTTGTTCATTTATTTTGTTTTTAATTGTACATCTAAGTAAGGTCATATGGTATTTGTCTTTCTCCACCTGACTTATTTCACTTAGCATAATGCCTTGAAGGTCCCTCCATGTTGTAGCAAATGGCAACATTTCATTATTTTTTTATGTCTGAGTAGTATATTTTTATATTTAGAGCCCTGAGCTCTTTGGTGTTTACCCTTGTATAATGGTCTGAGATTTGGATCTAATTTTATCTTTGCCAAATGGCTAACCAGTTATCCCAATAACACTTATTAAAAGCTTACTGCTTCTCAAAAAGATTTGAGAAACCATCCTCATCACATACTAAAGTTTCATATTTTTTAGCGTAATTCTGGGTTTCTAATTCTATTTCCCTTGTTTGCATGTCTATTCATGCATCAGAACCATATTTTTTAATATGAAGGGTCTATATTTTAATCCCTTGTATGCTTATTCTCCTTCAAAGATTTTCTTTTTTTTAAATTGTTTTTATGTCTACTTCTGCATGATTCTTTTTACAAGTATACTTTAGTGTCAATTTGTCTATGCTATAAAAAAGCTTTTTGGTTCTTGGGTTATCAGTGTGTTTCTGTCTTTGTTTTCTTGCATCTCTTGCCAATTTTGCTTTATAAAGATTGCTGTTGTGGTATTTGATGCACAGTTATTTTACATTTTCATTATGAATTTTGGCTTTAGCCATAAATGATGCCCTTATTTTTTGTTTAATGGTTTTAGCTCTGCATTCTACTTTGATATCAGTATATCTACACTTGCTCTACTATGGTTTCCCTTTGCCTGCTATACATCTATTTATTCAGTTTTATCTTTTTGGGAAGCTTTTTTTAAAGTGTTGTTCTTCTAAGACATATAGTTGTTTCTTGTTTCGTGAATCAAACTGAAAATATTTTTAATAGGTGAATTAGTTTATTTCCATTTATTGATAAGTAGTGTGTCTCAATTGTCACATTGTTTTGATATAATTATTATATATTTTGTTATATTTTCTATTTATTTTTCTATACAATGTTTTCCTTTGCTTTTTTTACTTATTAAATTTGTTTTGGCATTTAGCCGGGTTTGTACTTTTGTTCTATTGGTTACCCTTGCATGAACACATATTTAATGTTCTTATTTTTCCATTTTCTTATTTAACATTTTACTAATTTTTTGTTGGTTTATAATAGTAAATTAAATGGTATATACTTAAATGGTATATCTAATACCAGTATGGCAATCATTAAGCATATGCTAATTTTATCTTCCCCTATTTCCTTCCATTCTTTTGTTGCAGTATATTGTCAGATATACAACACATGACATCCATCATATAAAATATTTTATTCCATCCTCATGTATGCATTCATTTTCATCTTCAATCTAGAATTAAATATATAAAATATCCACTGTCACTACTTTTGTAGCAAATAATAGGTTCCTCAGGAATGGCTCGTGGGTGCACAACTCTCTAAGCTCTTGTGTATTTAATCCTTTTATGCAAACTTGATAGAAAAAAACCTTGGCTGGTTATAAAATCCTTGGTTCACAATTATACTTCTTTAGTTTTTTGAAGATGTTGATCTGTTTCTCAAACTGCTCTTGTTGTCTATAAAGACATGTGCTGGAACATGGCCAATAGCTTGATGGAACATCTTATTTATATTTCCACTTAAATGAAAATTGAATTGAGTATGTTCTAAGTCTTCCATTTATGCTAAGAACATGGATATTTATAGTTTTATTTGTTGCTTTTATTTTTCTTTCTATTTTGGGGGTGTAGGGAGGACAAGTTGCACGATCTCTCTTCACACCATCACTATTACCTCAATCATATATTACTATTATAAGAAGACAGAAAGTATATAACTGGTATTATTTTAGTAACAAATATAGAGATAGATATAAAATTTCTAGGTCTTTGTCAAATGAGCAGAGTGTTTCTTATTGTGACTTGCTGGAGATAGTAACACCACTGGTTGTTTCTTGCACTTACACAGTAATAAGGGCAATGCCTGCCTGGTAGCTGGGCTTAATAAATGTGTACTGACTGAATAAATCCTATCTGTTGCTACATTTTTAGTCGAAGGCATAAACCTAGGGTTTATTCATGTGACAATAATTCAGAACACCAGAACTGATGCTTGGAAAATGTTCTGTCTTTTTCTTGGCTGTGTGCTATCAGATATATGCCAAAAGCCTGACAGTCACTGAGAAAAGGGAAACATGGAAGTCAATGGCTGATTCTGTTCCCAGTTTGTGCTATATAAGGGTCCTTTTTTTTTCACAATGATGCATAAGCCTTCATTATACAACTAAATGCTTTAAGGCAACATCCCTCAATTTGGACTATTCCAAATCCCAAACTACTGCAAGCAGTGGAAAGACGACACAGCATTTAAGGTAGAGGAATAACAAATTTCTATCATATTGCTCTTTCAAAGCCTTGTTACTCAGTAAAGAATGGTGTTCAGATGAGCAGCTTAGTAATACCTAAGGATTTATCAAAATCACAAAATTCAGGTTGCTTACCAGACCTACTGAATGAGAATCTGCATTTTACTAATACCCCAGGTAATTTATATGCTCATTGAAGTTTCAGAAGCACTACTTTATATGGATTGAAAATTTTTTTTCTAAAAAAAGAGAAAGAGGGAAAGAAAGAAATTGGGATTGTTTAAAACAGAATTGAATCTTGTCAAAGTATATTTAAACAACAGCAATCAAAATGATGACATGACCAAGATAGAGCAATTCAGGCACTATTTGCATCCTCAAAAGTCAGGCAGCTGAAAAAGAAAAAAGTTTTTCCTATCTACATATTATTTCCTACCATCTATAATTATACATTCATTGAGACTCTTAGAAATCCATAGAAAACATGAGATTTTTATTTTGGACTTACAAACAGCAAGCAGTATGCACTTGAAACATTTACTTTTTGTCTCTGAGCATTAATTTTCTTATGTGGGAAATAAAGTGGCTGACTAACACTTATTATTTTGACACAATATGAACCTTGTCCTTCACACACGAAAAAGTACTGCCAATTCAGACCATATTAGAAATGGTAAAATTCTTCCTTTCTTCCCTCATTCCTTCTTTCCATATCTATCAAAACAAATTCTCAAGGGTAGTGAACATCTAATTTATCTTTAAATCTTCAGAACCAAGCATAATAATGACTCATAGCAGGTTCTCAAACGATGCTGGTTCATTGAATTGATATCAAGCAATCACTAATATTGGAGAATTTAGGCCTTTCTTACTCAGTAGATACCTGGTGGTCTCTTTTTAGTGATAACTTTTTTCTAGGTGTTAATTCAGCTCTGGATGTTTACTAATAGTTTACAACAAGAGAAGATGTAAAAGAGACATCATTTTAGCTTAAAATTATTCGTGCACAATTCACTCCATTAATTTTTGTTTTCTTTTAAAGAATCCTTCATTTTGTGCAAATGTACAACAAATGTCTTCAATGAAAAATATTTATAAAAGATGTGACTTTGCTAAGTTATGTTACTTCCCTATATTTAGATAGTGCAAATACATTTCCATTCCTAATTGATTTGCTAAGTCTTAAATAAAAATAAACATTACTTGAAGAAATCACTACATAAATAAAAACATAAATCTTTAAGATGCTAATTGTTGAACTCTATCCAAATATTTGCTAGTATAGATTGTTTCTGGAACCTAGATTCAGCTGCATATAGAATGGTAAGTATCAATACCTTGGGACCTGTAGTCACACTGAATTGTTAAAGAGATATATTACACATCCAGAAAGCAAACTAATTTAAATTTACATGTGTATGCATCTGTATTGATATTTCAGGGTTATATGGAAAATGCCTAACTTAATTCTAATATGGACACAGATACTAAGACATAGAGATTTAATATAATGAGTTGTAGGGTCATCAATTGAAATAACCTAGAACCACTAATTATTCTCTCGTGGTTGTAGGCCTGAGGTCCATCTGCTTCTTAATATTCGGAAAATAGGTAAAAATACAGCAGCACCTTCATTTAATCTTAAAAACATCAGATTTCATTTTTCAACATAAAAGTAGGACACTCAGAGTAAAGGATAAATTATTTGGAAATTTACAAATTATTTATTATTTGGAGAAAGAGAGGAAACTACTAAAATACACTTTTTCTCCAACTTTGCAGTCCATACCAATACCTCTAGTAGTGGTACTGAATTTGATGGTTCAAACAGACATAATCAGAAATGCTAATGAGGCAAAAAGAAGAAAAACTGGATTCTTAAGTAATAATTGCAATGTATTTTTATAATATAACCAAAATCAGCATTCAAAAATAATTCACATTTTAATTAAGTTCTTTAATATTTGCATGCAAGTCCAGTACAACTTGATCTTCAAAGACATACTGCATCAGTATTCTCTAAACATTACTGAGGAGAGGTTTAATAATTTTATGGTTATTATAAGGCTGGAAGTTATAGTTAATTACTTTTTCTCTCTTGCAAACTATTAATCGTCTTCATGAAAATAAATTAGTCCTTTTCCATATGCATGTATTATCACCAAGCCCAGCGATTTACTGATTACAAGGATAAAATTGAAAGGATAAGAACTGAAGCTCATATTAGAAATTCAAACGTCTCTCCTACCTCCACTTCCCACCCCTTTTTCCTGAATCTTTTACTAGGTAAAAAAGTTTAAACCTTTGGGGGATTTGTTGTTTTGTTTTGTTCTCACTGGTATATGAAATCTCACAAATGGAGAAACTAATGATACCAGATTGAATGCTTATGTTTAAGTAACATTTTAATTAATTTTTTTACTATAAATTTTAAATCATGGCAGAAAAATTTTTATGACTTCATCGAGATTGAAAATGCACTTCTCCTTGCTCTCAGCTTTTCACCATAACTGCTATATTTTGGCTTCTTCTGACTGCTTTATTATTCCACTTTCTTTTGGCTAACTTAATATGTGTGCATGCATGTTGGTGCTTAAACAACAAAATAATCAAAAGATGAAAATCAAGATTGAGTTGCCTGAAACTACTGTTCATCTTAAGTTAGAAAGTCATGAACAAGCATCCCATCTCTAAATGTGTTGTGGGGCTCCTACTGAGAGCAAAGAAAAATATGCACCTTTGAAAAGGCAACTAAGAGTCTGGACGCAGCTGGAACAACATGATTATTCTAATGAAAACCATGAAAAAAAGGAGATGAGAGAAAGAGAATATTTCTTGTTGTTGTTTTCTTTAGTCAAAAAGAATATGGCTCATCCTGCAATGTATAAAGCAGCCCAGTTTTTTAAATATATATTTTGAAAAATGTATTTCAATGTAATTGCTTTCCTTAGCAATATTGGACTTTTATTCATTTTATTTATTCATTTATTTTTTAATGGAGTATAGTTGCTTTACAATGTTGTTAGTTTCTGCTGTACAGCAAAGTGAATCAGGTATATGTATACATATATCCCCTCCTTTCTGGATTTCCTTCCCAATTAGGTCACCACAGAGCATTGAATAGAGTTCCCTGTGCTTTACAGTTGGTTCTCATTAGTTATCTATTTTATACATAGTAGTGTATATATGTCAATCCCAATCTCACAATCCATCCAACCCCCTCCTTCTGCCCTTGGTATCCATATGTTTGTTCTCTATGTCTGTGTCTCTACTTCTGCTTTGCAAATAAGTTCATCTATACCATTTTTCTAGATTCCATATATACGTGTTAAGATAGGATATTTGTTATTCTCTTTCTGACTTACTTCACTCTGTATGGCAGTCTGCAAATTCTTCAGTATATATAAATCAATCAATGTGATACACCATATTAACAAACTGAAGGGTAAAAACCATACATCATCTCAGTACATGCAGAAAAAGCTTTTGACAAAATTCAACACTCATTTATGATAAAAACTCTCCAAAATGTGGGCATAGAGGGAAACTACCTCAATGTAATAAAGGCCATATACAACAAACCCACAGCAAACATCATTCTCAATGGTGAAAAACTGAAAGCATTTCCTCTAAAGTCAGGAACAAGACAAGGATGTCCACTCTAGCCACTATTATTCAACATAGTTTTGGAAGTCCTAGCCACAACACTCAGAGAAGAAAAAGAAATAAAAGGAACCCAAATTGGAAAAGAAGAAGTAAGACTGTCACTGGTTGCAGATGACATGATACTATACATAGAAAATCCTAAGGATATCACCAGAAAACTATTAGAGCTAATCAATAAATTTGGTATAAAGTTGCAGGAAGCAACATTAATGCACGGAAATCTCTTGCATTTCTATACACTAACAACAAAAGATCAGAAAGCAAAATTAAGGCAACAATCCCATTTACCATTGCAACAAGAAGAATATAATACCTAGGAATAAACCTACCTAAAGAAGCAAAAGATTTGTAGTCAGAAAACCATAATATAGTTATGAAAGAAATCGAAGTTGACATAAATAGAAAGATATACCATGTTCTTGGAATGGAAAAATCAATAATGTGAAAATGACTATACTACCCAAAGCAACATACAGATTCAATGCAATCCCTATCAAATTACCAATGGAATCTTTCACAGAATTAGAACAAAGAATTTTACAATTTTTATGGAGACACAAAAGACCCAGAATAGCAAAAGCAATCTTGAGAAAGAAAAACAGAGCTGGAGGAATCAGGCTCCCTGACTTCAGACTATACTACAAAGCTACAGTAATGAAGACAGTATGGTACTGGTGCAAAAACAGAAATATAGATCAATGGAACAGGATACAAAGTCCAGAGATAAACCCACAGACCTATGGTTAATTAATCTATGACAAAGGAGGCAAGGATATAAAATGGAGAAAAGATAGTCTCTTCAATAAGTGGAGATGGGAAAACTGGACAGCTACACGTAAAAGAATGAAATTAGAACACTCCCTAACACCATACACAAAAATAAGCCCAAAATGGATTTAAAGACCTAAATGTAAGACCGGACACTATAAAACTCTCAGACAAAAACATAGGCAGAACACTCTTTGACATAAATTGCAGCAAGATCTTTTTTGACCCACCTCCTAGAGTAATGGAAATAAAAACAAAAATAAACAAATGGGACCTAATAAAATTTAAAAGCTTTTATACAAAAAAGGAAACCATAAACAAGATGAAAAGACAACCCTCAGAATGGGAGAAAATACTTGCAAACAAAGCAACTGACAAGGGATTAATATCCAAAATATACAATTAGTTCATGTATCTCAATATCAAAAAACAAACAACCCAATCAAAAAATGGGTGGAAGATCTAAACAGACATTTTTCAAAAGAACACATACAGATGGCCCACAAACACATGAAAAGATGCTTAACATCACTAATTATTAGAGAAATGCAAATCAAAGCTACAGTGAGGTATCACCTCACACCAGTCAGAATGGTCCTCATCAAAGAATCTACAAACAATAAATGCTGGAGAGGGTGTGGAGAAAAGGGAACCCTCTTGCACTGTTTGTGGGAATGTAAATTGATACAGCCACTATGGAGAACAGTATGGTGGTTCCTTAAAAAACTAAAAATACAATTACTGGTTTGCAAGGCAGAAATACAGACACAGATGTAGAGAACGTATGGACATCAAGGGGGAAGAGGGGGGATGAATTAGGAGACTGGTATTGACATATATACACTAATATTTATAAATTATAAAATAGATAACTTATAAGAACCTGCTGTATAAAAGAATAAATTAAATTAAATATAGAAATGTATAAAAAGTAATAAATGTATGTTATAATACATGAGATCCCAAAAGACTAAAAAAAAGAAAAAAAAAAAAACTAAAACAACTAACAAAAAAGAAACCAAAAAAAAAAAAAAAACGCTAGGACCAACATCAGAATGAAACAAAACATAATAAAATTAATAGTAATAATTATGTTTCCTTGGGCTCCCTGCTGTAAGTGTCCTTGCACACGCTGTGAGCCACAGCCCACCTCCGCCTACCCAAGAGGCTCTTCCCTGCCTCTGGGCTGGTCTCTGGACCTGCTGTGGGCCCTGTGGGGACCACTCAGACTCTGATCTGGCCCAATTCCTGCGTGTGCTGCCCCCAAATTCCACAGCGGCCAGAGCTAGATCGTTTTCAGTTGTGGCAATGCTCATTGTCTACTCAAATATTCCACAGATGCAGGGTCTACCTAGCTGATCATAGAGATTTAATCTGCAGCTTATACAGCTGATGGAAAGATTTTCAATCTTCTTCCTTAGTCACCCCATCCCTGGAGTTCAGCTTTGATTTTATCCCCACCTTTGCGTGTGGTCCACCCACAGGAGTCCAGTCCTGAGGTTGCCTTGGAGCTCTTGGGTCTGCCCCTGTGAGGACAAGGCGCAAAGATGGTATGACTGCTTGGATCGTGGGAGCCCTGGCAGCGCCAAATGTCCAGGGAAGTCGGTGGCCACAGATGTAAGAGATATGGCCCTAATGAGGGCCTTTTCTTCGGCCCAGCTTAAGGCACGTGAGGGCCAGCCCTGGCCAGGGCTTTTTTGGTGCCTGGCAGGAGGTGTATGAGGGCCAGGCCTGAGAGGGCTTTTTTTTTTTTTGCCCTGCAGCCAGCGTGTGAGGGACAGCTCTGAGGAGACTTTTTTATTGCCTAGCAGCCAGCACACAAGAGCCAGCCCCGAGCAGGCTTCTTTTATTGTCGACAGCAGACGCCAGCATGTGGGGAGAGAAAGGCTACAATAGTGGTTCCTCCTCCTATGTGTGACTCAGCAGTATCGCCTGCTTCCATGGCAGTCTAGTCTTCCTCCATAGGCATTCCCTGCTGCAGATTTCCTCCCTCCCATCCCTTCAGTTCGTCTCCCCACAGCCAACAGCAGTTCTCGCTCTGGGCCTGTTCTCCAATCCCCATGCACCAGCTCCCAGCCCCCTTGCACACCTGTGAACAAACATCCCAGTCCAGGGCATGTAGGGCCAAGGTATGGACCGTCTGTGTATTTCTCACTGTCCTGTCTACCAGAGATCAGCCACTTCACCCTGTTCCAACAGCCTCAAATGCTTCCCTTCTGTCCCAATCAATTTCCCCAGTGGAGAGGGGGTTTCCCCATTGGGGAGGGGGCTTCCCTGAATTCAGGAATCTCTCCTTTGCTTCAGCTTCCCTGCCCTGGGGTGCAGGTCCCATCCCACTTTCTCTTCTCCTCTTTCTCCCTTCTTTTTTTCCATCCTACCCAGTTATACAAGGATCTTTATAGCCCTTTCCATTGTCCAAGGTCTTCTGCTAGTTTTCAGCCCGTGTTCTGTGAGAATTGTTGCATCTATAGATGTATTCCTGATGCATTCGTGGAGAGACATGTGCTCCACTCCCGCCAACTCCTCCACCACCTCGAATCTCAGTTTCATAGTCTTTTAGTAATAATTTTCCTTCAGCCAAAATCTAGCCTTAACACTAAGTTTATGCCAGTAACCTTGAAGGAAGAGGCTACACAATTCTTGAACTTCTTTCAAGCCATCTCTAACAAAATGAATCAAAACTGAGCTGCATTAGGTCGATCCACGTCTCTGCAAATGTCAAAATTCCATTCCCTTTTATGGCTGAGCAGTATTCCATTGTATATATGTACCACATCTACTTTATCCATTCCTCTGTTGACGGACATTTAGGTTACTTCCCTGTCCTGGCTACTGTAAACAGTGCTGCAATGAAAATTGGGGTGTGTGTATCTTTTTGAATTATGGTTTTCTCCAGGTATAAGCCCAGAAGTGGGATTGCTGGGTCATATAGTAATTCTGTTTTTAGTTTAAGGAAACTCCATACTGCTCTCCATAGCGACTGTATCAATTTACACTCCCACCAAGAGTGCAAGAGGGTTCCCTTTTCTCCACACCTTCTCCAGCATTTGTTGTTTGTAGATTTTCTGATGATGCCCATTCTAAATGGTGTGAGGTGATACCTCATTGTAGTTTGGATTTGCATTCTCTAATAATTAGTGATGTTGAGCAGCTTTTCATGTGCCTCTTGGCCATCTGTATGTCTTCTTTGGAGAAATGTCTATTTAGGTCTTTTGCCCATTTTTTGATTGGGTTGTTTGTTTTTTTAATATTGAGATGCATGAACTGTTTAAATATTTTGAAGTTTACTCTTTTGTCCATTGATTCATTTGCAAATATTTTCTCCTGTTCTCAGGGTTGTCTTTTCATTTTGTTTACAGTTTTCTTTCCTATGCAAAAGCTTTTAACTTTCATTAGGTCCCATTTGTTTATTTTTGTTTTTATTTCCAGTACTCTAGGAGTTGAGTCAAAAACGGTCATGCTGTGACTTATGTCAAAGAGTGTTCTGCCTATGTTTTCCTCTAAGAGTTTTATAGTGTCTGGTCTTACATTTAGGAATTGAATCCATTTTGAGTTTATTTTTGTGTATGGTGTTAGGCAGTGTTCTAATTTCATTCTTTTACATGTAGCTGTCCAGTTTTCCCAGCACCATTTATTGAAGATACTGTCTTTTTTCTCCATTGTATACTGTTGCCTCCTTTGTTATAGATTAGGTGACCATAGGTGCACGGGTTTATCTCTGGGCTTTCTATCCTGTTCCATTGTTCTATCTTTCTGTTTTTGTGCCTGTACCATACTGTTTTGATTACTGTAGCTTTGTAGTATAGTCTGATGTCAGGCAGTCTGATTACTCCAGCTCCATTTTTTTCCCTCAAGATTGCTTTGCATATTCAGAGTCTTTTATGTCTCCATACAAATTTTAAGATATTTTGTTCTAGTTCTGTAAACAATGCTATTGGTAATTTGAAAGGGATTGCACTGAATCTGTAGATTGCTTTGGATAGTATAGTCATTTTCACAAAATTGATTCTTCCAGTCCAAGAACATGGTATATCTTTCCATCTGTTTGTGTCAACTTTGATTTATTTCATCAGTGTCTTATAGTTTTCTGAGTACAGGTCTTTTACCTCCATAGGTAGATTTATTCCTAGGTATTTTATTCTTTTTGTTACAATGGTGAATGGGATTGTGTTCTTAATTTCTTTTTCCAACATTTTGTCGTTAGTGTATAGGAATGCAAGAGATTTCTGTGCGTTAATTTTGTATCCTACTACTTTCCTCTATTCATTGATATGCTCTAGTAGTTTTCTGGTGGCATCTTTAGGATTATTTATGTATAGTATCATGTCATCTGTAAACAGTGACAGTTTTACTTCTTCTTTTCCAATTTGGACTCAATTTATTTCTTTTTCTTCTCTGATTGCCACAGCTAGGACTTCCAAAACCACGTTGAATAAGAGTGGGAGAGTGGACACCCTTGTCTTGCTCCTGACTTTAGAGGAAATGCTTTCAGTTCTTCACCATTGAGAATGATATTTGCTGTGTGTCTGTTGTATATGGTGTTTATTATGTTGAGGTAGGTTCCCTCTATGCCCACTTTCTAGAGAGTTTTTATCATAAATGGGTGTTGAATTTTGTCAAAAGCTTTTCTGCATCTATTGAGATTATCATATGGTTTTTACCATTCAGTTTGTTAATACGGTGTATCACACTGATTGATTTGCATATATGGAAGAATCCTTGCATTCCTGGGATAAACCCCACTAGATCATGGTGTAAGATCCTTTTAATGTGTTGTAGGATTCTGCTTGCTAGTATTTTCTTGAGGATATCTGCAAATATATTCATCAGTGATATTGGTCTGTAATTTTCTTTTTCTATAGTATCCTTGTCTGGTTTTGCTATCAGGGTCATGCTGGCCTCATAGAATGAGTTTGGGAGTGTTCCTTCCTCTGCAATTTTTCGAAGAGTTTGAGAAGGATAGGTGTTAACTCTTCTCTAAATGTTTGATAGAATTCACTTGTGAAGCCACCTGGTCCTCGACTTTTGTTTGTTGGAAGATTTTTAATCACAGTTTCAATTTCATTATTTGTGACTGGTCTGTTCATATTTTCTATTTCTTCCTGGTTCAGTCTTGGGAAGTTACACCTTTCTATGAATTTGTCCATTTCTTTAAGGTTGTCCATTTTATAGGCATAGAGTGGCTTGTAGTGGCCCTTATAATGCTTTGTATTTCTGTGGTGTCCACTGTAACTTCTCCTTTTTCATATCTAATTTTATTGGTTTGAGTCCTCTCCCTCTTTTTCTTTATGACTCTGGCTAAAGGTTTATCAATTTTGTTTATCTTTTCAAAGAACCAGCTTTTACTCTTGTTGATCTTTGCTATTGCTTTGCTTGTTTCTCTTTCATTTATTTCTGCTCTGATCTTTATGATTTCTTTCCTCTACAAACTTTGGGTTTTGCTTGTTCTCCTTTCTCTAGTTCCTTTAGGTGTAAGATTAGATTGTTTGAGATTTTTCTTGTTTCTTGAAGTAGTATTTTATTGCTATAAACTTCCCTCTTAGAACTGCTTTTGCTGCATCCCATAGGTTTTGGATCATCATGTTTCTGTTGTCATTTGTCTGTATTTTTTTTATTTCCTCTTTGATTTCTTCAGTGAGCTCTTGGTTATTTAGTAACGTATTGTTTAGCCTCCATGTGTTTGTGTTTTTTACGTTTTTTTCCCTGTAACTGATTTCTAATCTCATGGTGTTGTGGTCACAAATGATGCTTGATAAGATTTCAGTTTTCTTAAATTTACCTATGCTTGATTTGTGACCCAAGATGTGATCCATGATGCAGAATGTTCCATGTGCACTTGAGAAGGAAGTGTAATCTTCTGTTTTTGGATGGAATGTTCTACAAATATCAATTAAATCTATCTGGTCTATTGTGTCATTTAAAGCTTCTGTTTCCTTATTTTCTGTCTTCATGATCTGTCCATTGGTGTAAGTGAGGTGTTAAAGTCCCCTACTATTATTGTGTTACTGTCAATTTCCTCTTGTATAGCTGTTCGCATTTGTCTTATGTATTAAGGTGCTCCTATGTTGAGTGCATATATATATTTATAATTGTTATAACTTCTTCTTGGAATGATCCCTTGATCATTATGTAGTGTCCTTCATTGTCTCTTGTAACATTCTTTATTTTAAAGTCTTTTTTTCTGTTACGAGTATTGCTACTCCAGCTTTCCATTTGCATGGAATATCTTTTTCCATCCCCTCACTTTCAGTCTGTATATATCCCTAGGTCTGAAGTGGGTCTCT
Source organism: Lagenorhynchus albirostris (assembly GCF_949774975.1). Lineage (NCBI taxonomy): Eukaryota > Metazoa > Chordata > Mammalia > Artiodactyla > Delphinidae > Lagenorhynchus > Lagenorhynchus albirostris. The sequence goes on from NC_083097.1 coordinate 67,508,848, forward strand.
TGTAGACAGCATATAGATGGGTCTTGTTTTTTGTATCCATTCAGTGAAACTCTGTCTTTTGGTTGGAGCATTTAATCCATTCACATTTAAGGAAATTATTGATATATATGTTCTTATTACCATTTTCTTAATTGTTTTGGTTTTTTTTGGTAGGTCCTTTTCTTCTCTAGTGTTTCCCACTTAGAGAAGTTCCTGTAGCATTTCTTGTAGAGCTGGTTTGGTGGTACTGAATTCTCTTAGCTTTTGCTTGTCTATAAAGCCTTTGATTTATCCATCAAATCTGAATGACATCCTTGTCAGGTAGAGTAATCTTGGTTTTAGGTTTTTCCTTTCATCACTTTAAATATATCATTCTACTCCCTTCTGGCTTGTAGAGTTTCTGCTGAGAAATCAGCTGTTAACCTTATGGGAGTTCCCTTGTATGTTATTGTTTTAACCTTGTTGATTTTAATAACTTTTCTCTGTCTTTAATTTTTTTCAATTTGATTACTATGTGTCTCGGTGTGTTTCTCCTTTGGTTTCATCCTGCTTGGGACTCTCTACACCTACCGGAGTTGGGTGGATATTTCCTTTCCCGTGTTAGGGAAGTTTTCGACTATTATCCCTTCAAATATTTTCTTGGGTCCTTCCTCTCTCTCTTCTCCTTCTGGAACCCTATAATGCAAATGTTGGTGTGTTTAATGTTGTCCCAGATGTCACTTAGGCTGTCTTCATTTCTTTTCATTCTTTTTTCTTTACTCTGTTCCACAGCAGTGAATTCCACCATTCTGTCTTCCTGGTCATTTAACTGTTCTTCTGCCTCAATTATTCCTTCAAGTGTATCTTTCATTTCAATTGTTGTATTGTTCATCTGTTTGTTCTTTAATTCTTCTTGGTTTTTGCTTTTTAATTCTTCTATGTCTTTGTTAAAGTTTTCTTGCATCTTCTCAATCTTTGCCTCCATTCTTTTTCCAAGGTCCTGGCTCATCTTCACTATCATTATTCTGAATTCTTTTTCTGGAAGGTTGCCTATTTCCACCTCATTTAGTTGTTTCCTGGTGTTTTATCTTGTTCCTTCATCTGGTACATAGTCTTCTGCCTTTTCATTTTGTCTATCCTTCTGTGAATGTGGTTTTCATTCCACAGGCTGCAGGATTGTAGTTCTTTTTGCTTCTGATGTCTGCCCTCTGGTGGCTGAGGCTATCTAAGAGGCTTGTGCAAGCTTACTGATGGGAGAGACTGGTGGTAGGTAGAGCTGGGTGTTGCTCTGTGAGGCAGAGCTCAGTAAAACTTTAATCCACTTGTCTGCTGAGCTCAGTAAAACTTTAATCCACCTGTCTGCTGATGGGTGGGGCCCTCCCTGTTGGTCATTTGGCCTGAGGCAACCCAGCACTGGAGGCTACAGCCTCTTTGGTGGGGCTAATCGTGGACTCTGGGAGCACTCACACCAAGGAATATTTCCCCGACCTTCTGCTGCCAGTGTCCTTACCCCCATGGTGAGCCACAGCCACCCACCTCCTCTGCAGTAGCTCTTCCAGCATTAGCACGTAGATCTGGTTCAGTCTCCTATGGGGTCAAATGCTCCTTCACCCTGCGTCCTGATGCACACACTACTTTGTGTGTGACCTCCAAGAGTGGAGTCTCTTTTTCCCCCAGTCCTGTTGAAGTCCTGCAATCAAATCCCACTAGCCTTCAACATCTGATTTTCTGGGAATTCCTCCTCCCGTTTCCAGATCCCCAGGTTGGGAAGTCTGATGTGGGGCTCAGAAGCTTTATTCCATGGGTGGACTTCTGTGGTATAATTGTTCTTCAGTCTGTGAGTCACCCATGCAGCGGTTATGGGATTTGATTTTATTGTGATTGCGCCCCTCCTACCATCTCACTGCAGCTTCTCCTTTGTCTTTGAGCGTGGGGAATATTTTTTGGTGAGTTCAAGTGTCTTCCTTTCAATGATTTTTCAGCAACTAGTTGTGATTCTAGTGCACTTGCAAGAGTGAGTTAGTGCACATCCTTCTACTCTGCCATCTTGAACCAATCATTTACATTTCTATTTTTAGTTTGCTTTTCTTTTGTGTTCTTTTCCCTTAATTTTTTTCTTCATCTTTTCTGTTAACATATATATATATATATATACACACACACATACACACATATATATATATTTATATGTCCATTTCTACTTTGCTTTTCTGTTGGCCTGTGTTTTTTCCCTTTTTATTTTATTATTATTTTTTAATCATTTTTATTGGTTTGTCCTGTTTCCTTGCTTTATGCTTCACTTGGCACACTGTTTTGTTTTTGTTTTTAGGTGATATATCTTTGTTAGCTTTAATCCTAATTGTTAGATTCCATTTTTGAGTTCTTCTATTTGTCTGGTTTTTCTCTTGCTTTTTGTTTTGACACTGTTTCTGTTTCTTTTACATTTGTGTGTGTTTCATTGTTTTTGTCTGTTTAATTTTGTTTTTACCATTTCTCCAGGGCTTTGTTTGTCTTTTCTTTTCTTTAATATGTTTTTTGTTTTATTTTTTGCTTTTTATATTTCTGTTTCTATGTTGCTTTTGTCTTGTCCTGTGTTCTTTCCCCTTTCTCTTTTTCTTCCATTTAAAAAAATATTTTTGTAGGTTTGTGGGGTTTTATGCTCATTTTTCAGTTGGCACTCCGCTTTGGTTTTGTTTTCCAGTTGTGGGGTTTTGTCAGCTTTCTTCTTAATTGTTTAATTCCATTTTTGGGTTCTTTTGTTTGGTTGTTCTCTTGCTCTTTGATTTATTTGGTTCTGTTTTTGTTTCTTTTGTGTGTGCATGTTTCCTTGTTTCTGTTTCTGTTTGTTTGATTTAAATTTTTTACCATTTGTCTGGGGTTTTGTTAGTCTTTTTTTCCCTAATTCTCTAATTGCTGGGACAAGTGACTTGTGGGGTCCTGGTCCCACAACCAGAGGTCAGGCCTGATCCTCTGGAGTGGGAGCACCAAGTCCAGGATGCTGGACCACTAGAGAATTCCTGGCTCCAGGAAGATTAATCACTGAGAGCTCTCACAGAGGCCTCTATCTGAATCGAGGACCCAGCTCCCCCCACTGCCAACAGCTCCCAGGCACTGGAAGCCTCACACCAAACAACAAACAAGACAGGAACACAAACCCACCCATCAGCACACAGACTACCTAAAGTCATACTAAGCTCGCAGACACTCCAAAAAACATCACCTGACACGGACCTGCTCATCAGAGGGAAAACTCAGCTCCACCTACCAGAATGTAGGCACCAGTCCCTCCCATCAGGAAGCTTACACAAGACACTGGACCAACGACACTGCATGGGGAAGAAAACAGAAGCAAGAGGAACTACAACCCTGCAGCCTAGGGAAACGAGAACTCAAATACTGCAAATTAGACAAAATGAGAAGACAGAGAAATATCTTACAGGCAAAGGAGCAAGATAAAAACCCAAAAGATCAAATAAATGAAGAGGTAACAGGCAAATTACCTGAAAAAGGATTCAGAGTAATGTCAGTAAAGATCCAAAATCTTGGAAATAGAATAGAGAAAATACAAGAAATATTTAACAAGGACCTAGAAGAACTAATGAGTAAACAAACAGTAATGAACCACACAATAAATGAAATTAAAAATACTCTAGAAGGATACAATAGCAGAATAACTGAGGCAGAAGAACGTATAAGTGAGCTGGAAGAAAGAACTGTGGAAATAACTGCCACAGAGCAGGATAAAGAAAAAAGAATGAAAAGAATAGAGGGCAGTCTCAGAGACCTCTGGGACATTAAGAAAACCAACATTTGAATTATAGGAGTCCCAGAAGAAGAAGAAAAAAACAGTCAGAGAAAATATTTGAAGAGATTAGAGTTGAAAACTTTCCCAACGTGGGAAAGGAAATAGTCCATCAAGTCCAGGAAGCAGAGAGAGTCTCAAAGAGGATGAACTGAAGAAGAAACACGCCTTATTATTCATACTAACACAAATTAAACACAAAGAAAAAAGATTAAAAGAGGCAAGGGAGAAGCAACAAATATCATACAAGGGAGTCTCCATAAGGTTAACAGCTGATCTTCCAGCAGAAACTGTACAGGCCAGAAGGGAGTGGCAAGATATATTTAAAGTGATGAAAAGGAAGAACCTACAACCAAGATTACTCTACCTAGCAAAGATCTCATTCAGATTCAACGGAGAAATCAAAAGTGTTACAGACAAACAAAACTTGAGGGAATTCAGCACCACCAAACCAGCTTTACAACAAATGCTAAAGAAACTTCTCTAGGCAGGAAACACAAGACAAGGATAAGACTTACAATAAGAAACACAAAATAATTCAGAAAATTGTTATAGGAACATACATATCAATAATTACCTTGAATGTAAATTGATTAAATGCCCCAACCAAAAGACAGGGACTGGCTGAATGGACACAAAAACAAGACCTCTATATATGCTGTCTACATGAGACCCACTTCAGACCTAGGGACACATACAGACTGAAAGTGAGGGGATTGAAAAACATATTCCATGCAAATAGAAATGAAAAGAAAGCTGGAGTAGTAATACTCATATCAGACAAAATAGACTTTAAAATAAAGACTGTTACAAGAGACAAGGAAGGTCACTATATACATATCAAGGGATTAATTCAAGAAGAAGATATAACAATTGTAAATACCTATGTACCTAACATAGGAGCACCTCAATATATAAGGCAAACACTAACAGCCACAAAAGGGTACATCAACAGAAACACAATAATAGTGGGGGAATCTAACACCTCAATTACACCAAGAGACAGATCATCCAAACAGAAAATAAGTAGGAAACACAAGCTTTAAATGACACATTAGACCAGATGGACTTAATTGATATTTATAGGACATTCCATCCAAAAACAACAGAATACAGTTGCTTCTCAAGTGCACTCGGAACATTCTCCATGATAGATCACATCTTGGGAAACAAATCAAGCCTCAGTAAATTTCAGAAAATTGAAATTGTATCAAGCATCTTTTCTGACCACAACACTATGAGACTGGAAATCAATTACAGGAAAAAAACTGTAAAAAATACAAACACAGGGAGGCTAAACAATATGCTACTAAATAACCAAGAAATCACTGAAGAAATCGAAGAGGAAATCAAAAAATACCTAGAAACAAATGACAATGAAAACACAATGACCCAAAACCTACTGGATGCAGCAAAAGCAGTTCTAAGAGGGAAATTTACAGCAATACAATACTACCACAAGAAACAAGAAAAATCTCTAATAAACAAACTAAACTTACACCTAAAGCAATTAGAGAAAGAAGAAAAAGAAGAACAACAACAAAAACCCCCAAAGTTAGGAGAAGGGAAGAAATACTAAGGATCATATCACAAATAAATGAAAATAAATGATGGAAACAATAGCAAAGATCAATAAAAGTAAAAGCTCGTTCTTTGAGAAGATAAACAAAATTGATAAACCTTTAGCCAGACTCCTCAGGAAAAACAGGGAGAAGACCCAATTCTACAGAATTAGAAATGATAAAGAAGTAACAACTGACACCGCAGAAACACAAAGGATTATGAGGGACTTTTATAAGCAACTGTATGCCAATAAAATGGACAACCTGGAAGAAATGGAGAAATTCTTAGAAAAGCACCACCTTCTAAGACTGAACCAGGAAGAAACAGAAAACATGAACAGACCAATCACAAGCACTGAAATTGAAACTGTCATTAAAAATCTTCCAACGAACAAAAGCCCAGGACCAGATGGCTTCAAAGGTGAATTCTATCAAACATTCAGAGAAGAGCTAACACCTATCCTTCTCAAACTCTTCCAAAATTTAGCAGAGGGAGGAACACTCCCAAACTCATTCTACGAGGCCACCAACACCCTGATACCAAAACCAGACAAAGATGTCACAAAAAAAGAAAACTACAGGCCCATATCACTGATTAATATAGACACAAAAATCCTGAACAAAATACAAGCAAACAGAATCCAACAGTACATTAAAAGGATCATACACCATGATCAAGTGGGATTTATGCCAAGAATGCACAGATTCTTCAATATACGCAAATCAATGTGATACACCATATTAGCAAACTGAAGGGTAAAAACCATGATAATCTCAATAGATGCAGAAAAGCCTTTGACAAAATTCCACACCCATTTACGATAAAAACTCTCCAAAATGTGGGCATAGACGGAACCTAACTCAACATAATAAATATATTATGACAAACCCACACCCAATATCATTCTCAATGACGAAAATCTGAAACCATTTCTTCTAAGATCAGGAAGAAGACAAAGGTGCCCACTCTCACCACTCTTATTCAACATAGTTTGGGAAGTTTTAGCCATGACAATCAGAGAAGAAAAGGAAACAAAAGGAATCCAAATTGGAAAAGAAGAAGTAAAACTGTCACTGTTTACAGATGACATGATACTGTACTTAAAAATCCTAAAGATGCCACCAGAAACTCCTAGAGCTTATCAATGAATTGGATAAAGTAGCAGGATACAAAATTAATGCACAGAAATCTCTTGCATTCCTATACACTAACAATGAAAAATTAGAAAGAGAAATCAAGGAAACACTCACATTTACCATTGCAACAAAATGAATAAAACACCCAGGAATAAACCTACCTAAGGAGGCAAAAGATCTGTATGGAGAAAACTATAAGACTCTGATGAAGAAATCAGAAATGATACAGATGGAGAGATATACCATATTCTTGTATTGGAAGAATCAACACTGTGAAAATGACTATACTACCGAAAGCAATCTACAGATTCAATGCCATCCCTATCAAATTACAAATGGCATTTTTCACAGAGCTAGAACAAAAAATTTAAAAATTTGTATGGGAACACAAAAGACCCCAAACAGCCAAATCAATCTTCAGAAAGAAAAATGGAGCTGGAGGAATCAGGCTCCCTGACTTCAGACTATACTATAAAGCTACAGTAATCAAGACAGTATGGTACTGGCACAAAAACAGAAAGATAGATCAATGGAACAGGATAGAAAGTGTTAATAAACCCACGCACATATGGTCACCTTATATTTGACAAAGGAAGCAAGATAAACCCACGCACATATGGTCACCTTATATTTGACAAAGGAAGCAAGAATATACAATGGAGAAACGACAGTCTCTTCAATAAGTGGTGCTGGGAAAACTGGACAGCTACATGTAAAAGAATGAAATTAGAACACTCCCTAACACCATACACAAAAATAAACTCAAAATGGATTAAAGACCTAAATGTAAAGGCCGGACACTATAAAACTTTTAAGAGGAAAACATAGGCAGAACACTCGTTGACATAAATCACAGCAAGATCTTTTTTGACCCACCTCTTAGAGTAACAGAAATAAAATAAAAAATAAACAAATCGGACCTAATGAAACTTGAAAGCTTTTGCGCAACAAAGGAAACCATAAACAAGATTAAAATACAACATTCAGAATGGGAGAAAATATTTGCACATGAAGCAACTGACAAAGGATTAATCTCCAGAATATATAAGCAGCTCATGCAGCTCAATATCAAAAAAACAAAACAAAACAAAACAAAAAAACCCAACTCAATCCAAAAATAGGCGGAAGACCTAAAAAGACATTTCTCCAAAGAAGACATACAGATTGCCAACAAACACATTAAAGGATGCTCAACATTGTTAATCACTAGAAAAATGCAAATCAAAACCACACCAGTCAGAATGGTCATCATCAAAAATCTTCAAACAATAAATGCTGGAAAAGGTGTTAAGAAAAGGGAACCCTCCTGCTCTGTTGATGGGTATGTAAATTGATACAGTCACTGTGGAGAACAGTATGGAGGTTCCTTAAAAAACTAAAAACAGAATTACCATATGACACAGGAATCCCACTGCTGGGCATATACACTGAGAAAACCATAATTCAAAAAGACACATGTACTACAATGTTCATTGCAGCACTATTTAAAATTGCCAGGACATGGAAGAAACCTAAATGTCCATCAACAGATGAATGGATAAAGAAGATGTGGCACATATATACAATGGAATATTACTCAGCTACGAAAAGAAATTAAATTGAGTTATTTGTAGTGAGTTGGATGGACCTAGAGTCTGTCATAGAGTGAAGTAAGTCAGGAAGAGAAAAACAAATAGTGTATGCTGACACAGATATGTGGAATCTAAAAAAATGGTACTGGCCTTCCGTGGTGGTGCAGTGGTTGAGAGTCCACCTGCTGATGCAGGGGACACAGGTTCGTGCCCCGGTCTGGGAAGATCCCACATGCCGTGGAGCAGCTAGGCCCGTGAGCCATGGCCACTGAGCCTGCACGTCCGGAGTCTGTGCTCCGCAACGGGAGAGGCCACAACAGTGAGAGGTCCGTGTACCACAAAAACAAACAAACAAACAAACAAAAAAAATAGTACTGATGAACCTAGTGGCAGAGCAGAAATAAGACGCAGACATAGAGAATGGACTTTAGGATGAAGAGGGGAAGGGGAAGCTTGGACGAAGTGAGAGAGTAGAACTGACATATATACACTACCAAATGTAAAATGGATGGCGGGTGGGAAGCTGCTGCATAGCAAAGGGAGATCAGCTCGATGCTTTATGATGACCTAGAGTGGTGGGATAAGGAGGATGTGAGGGATGCTCAAGAGGGAGGGAATATGGGGATACTTGTATACTTATAGCTGATGCACTTTTTTGTACAACAGAAACCAACACAACATTGTAAAGCAAGTATACTCCAATAAAGAAGAAAAAAAGACTATGAAACTAAGTTTTGTAATAGGGGATTGTCAGTATGGTAATGCAGCCCTGAGTTTGTACAGCATCCAGTTTTCATTAAGTAAACTCACAGGAATAACCTTGTATCAGCTAATTTATATTTTAGATATACTATGTATATCTAATACAGAAGGATATCCTCATGGATGATGAAAATAGACTTCTTTTATATTTTTTTATTTTTTAATTCAGATACCTTTTCACTTTAAACAAGTCACCTCATGGTATTTTCCAAATTTGTAAATTCAAGTGCGGCAACATTCATTTACACACACACCCGACAGATGAGTATAGATTGGTTCCTTTTCCCAACACTGATCACTTAATTCTTTATGGATCTTGAGGAACATTGTGTTTAAGAGATTCTGTAGTTCTTTTCTAGATTTTCTTTTTTACTTAAATAAAGCCTTAAACAGTGATGAACTTACTTATGGGCAGAAGTTTCCCTATTCTCTTACCAGAAAACTAGGTTCAATTATTTTTCTTATTCAGTCATTTACCAGAAGGAGAGTTTTCTTGACATGTTTGTTTGAAATCTATAATGCTGTCATCTACATCTACGTCTTTACCCTGGGCATATACCATATTCAAAGGCATTGCTGGCCAAGTAGATGAGGGAGAATAAAGAGGTACATGGGTGAGTGGACCCTATTCCTCAAGCTGATTATAGGAGTTTTTTAAGCTGTAACATCATTGCCCAGCATATACACATCATATTGCATGTGAAAGGAAAGGAAAAGAGCACTACATCCTGTGCCATAAATACTCCTCTGCTGTAAGGATTTATCCCTCTTTTCTCTGGAAAAGGATATGTAGGGAAAAGTATTTGATGTTTATTAAGTACTAGATAGCAGCTAGGAAATGTGCTAGATACTTTCTCTAGTTTATAAACATGTATTTTAATATACAGAGAAACTCAATAAAGCAGGATTTTTAATACTAATTTTACCATTGAAGAAACTTGGGCACAGAGAATGTTAAAGGTTTTTTTGCCCATACTCAAATAACAGGAACTCTTCAGAGTTACTGCATGAGTATGAATGTATGTACACTGAATTGTAATGAATTACAGAGAGAGTTACCATGTCTGGGCATTCCCAACAAATTGTACAGGTTGAATCTTTATTGAATGAAGGTGGCATTTCTGTAGTTGTCTTATATCTTGAGAGATACTCAGTGGGAGTCACTGCCTGGTGCAACAAGTGTTTATTTCTTTGGGTTCTCCTCAAGGACTCTTTTTTTTTTTGTGGTACGCGGGCCTCTCACTGCTGTGGCCTCTCCCATTATAGAGCCCAGGCTCCAGACGTGCAAGCTCAGCAGCCATGGCTCACGGGCCTAGCCGCTCCGTGGCATGTGGAATCTTCCCGGACCGGGGCACGAAACCGTGTCCCCTGCATCGGCAGGCAGACTCTCAACCACTGCGCCACCAGGGGAGCCCCTCAAGGACTCTTAAGATGGTTAAATCCTTGCAGCAGAGGAGCATAGTCTTGTATATAGAAAATCATAAGGAATACATTAGAAATTATTACAAATAATAAATGAATTCAGAAATTTTACAGAATGTAAGATCAAGACACAAAAAGTCAACTGTATTTCTATACACTGTTAGTGAAAAACCTAAAATGAAATGAAGGAAATAATTCCATTTACAATAGCACCAAAAAGGGTAAATTATTTAGAAATGAGCCTACCCATGAAGTATAAGATTTTTACACTGAAAACAACAAAAGATTCTTGAAATATACTAAAGGAGACCTAAATAAATGGAAAGACATCATGTGTTCATCATAGATTGGAATTAATATTGTTGAAATAACAATACTTCCCAAACTAATTTATAGATTCATTGCAATCTCTACCAGAACCCCAGTTTACATTTTTTGTAGACATTGACAAGCTGATTATCAAAATACAGAACTACAAAGGACCCAGAAGAGCAAAAAAATAGTTTTAAAAAAGAAGAACAAAATTGGAGGATTGTATTTCTTAATTTCAAAACTTACTACAAAATTACAGTGATGAAAATTGTGTAGTACTGACATAAACATAGCTATAAAGATAAATGAAATAGAATTAAGAGTCTTAAATTCTTAAGTTTATGGGCATTTTTGGAGAAAGGGTGCAAGAAAATTCAATGGAAAAAGAATATTCTGTTCAACAAATGATACTGAGACAAGTGGATATCACATGTAAAGAATTAAGTTCAACTCCTACCTTACATCATACACAAAATTACTCAAAATGCATCAAAGACCTGAATACAAGAACTAAAACTATTTTTAAAAACTATGAAATTCTTAGAAGAAAGCCTATACATAAATCTTCCTGACCTTGGGTTAGGCAACAGTTTCATAGATATGATACCAAAGTGTCAAGCAACCAAAGAAAAACTAGATAAACTTCATCACAATTAAAACTTTGGTGCTTCAAAGCACCATCAAGAAACTAAAAAGACAATCCACCAAATGACTTAAATAAACTCCATTTAGTGACAAAAGATAGCACTTCAATGGGGTATCCCATTAGCAGCAGCCCATTTTTTCCAAGTTAATATATACCCTGGAATTAACCACTAAAATCACAGCATAAGGCAAGGCCTTTTGAGCTTGGGGTGACACTTGATTATCAAATTTAGGTAGTGGTTTGTATGAAAAGAATACCTGGAATAATTAAAGATGTGAAAATGCTGCCTTTATAAAGTTATGGATGCTGACTGAGGGATGAAGTGAAGGGAAATATATTCTTTCTCTTCACTGTGATTTTTTTTTTTTTTTTGCGGTATGTGGGCCTCTCACTGTTGTGTCCTCTCCCGTTGTGGAGCACAGGCTCCAGACGTGCAGGCTCAGCGGCCATGGCTCACGGGCCCAGCCACTCTGCGTCATGTGGGATCTTCCCGGACTGGGACACGAACCCGTGTCCCCTGCTTCGGCAGGCGGACTCTCAACCACTGCGCCACCAGGGCAGCCCTTCACTGTGATTTTAAAAAGTCCCCTTTGAGAATATGGAGTGGAGAAAGTATTCTAAGTTTTGCAAATCAAAGGTATACGAAGTATAAATCTTAAGATTCATGGATTTCTATTCAGTGAAGCACATAAACAAAGTTAACAGATGGGGTGACAGTCTGAACTTTAATATTTACAACATCTACAACTGACAAGGGATTAGGATCAGGAACTTAGGAGGAACTTCTGCAAAACAACTGAGACACAGAAAACAACAGGAAATGGAGCAAAGAACATGATTCATAATGAGAAATTAAACTAGAAAATTCAGGTTAAGTTAAAAGTAATAAATTCAAAGTAATGGAAATTCAGATTAATATAATAAGATAATAATTTCAGATGACCTGGATGGCAAAAATTAAAAGATAATACCAATGTTAGAGATCTGGGAAACTTCACTGGCTCATGGCAAAATTGTAAATTGGCTATAGTCTAAAAAATTAAAAAAGAAAGATTCAGAACTTGGTGAAATTAAGTAGCACACATTAAGGTCCCAGAAATACAGTCCTCGGCAATTACCATCAGAGAATACCTTTTCTTGGTGCATAAGGGAATTACAATACATTCATTTTCATGGTGATAGAACAGAAATATAGAGGAAACCTAGGTATCAATCTTTAGGGGAAATAAGTAGGATTTTATGGATATATCCTCTGGAATTCTATGCAAGAGTTAAACTATAGCAATGAGTACATACCTTAAACAGGTGATGTTGAATCTTTTCTTTGTCAATAAAGTAGAAAACCTTGTTTTCATTTGTTTTTTTAATTTATTTTGTTTTGCTTTTTTGTGTTCCTTATCTTCAACCTAAAACACTGAATTGTTTTATTGTTATATTTGACTGGCATATTTTTCATAACTATTTTTACTGTCTTTATGTTTGTCTTCATTTTTATAGTGCAATAAAATATTGCTAATTTTATAAATTTTTCCTGTTTTTAATAATTTAATTACTGTTAAATGCAAATTTATTAATGCCCTTTAATTTTATACTTTCTATTTTACCTGCTTTATTTTTCTACCTTTTTCTAAACTTTTGCTATGCTTCAATTTTTCTTCTCTTCTGCATATTTTAGTTGACTTCTTTACTCCACTTTTTCCTTTCCGAGCTTGAAAGCTATATACTCCATTTCTATCAAACGTGTTGTTAAAAATTTTAAAATGAATATTCATTTACCCAGGTTCAAACATAATTACTATCACTTCCCTCCTCTTGAAAAATATAACAATCTTAAATGCTTCTGTGAACTATGCTTATTTGTATCCTGTGTTGTTTATCTTGTTTGCTTTTACTTCAATAGTTACACATAATTATGATAGTGTTTTACTGTTCATATTCAATCCATGTTTACTCTTCTTTCTTGCCATTTATCATGCATTTCAGAAGTATTGTAGGTACCTCTTTCCATTTGCCTCTTTCCTGAGGACATGCTTTAGAATTTCGTTATTGTTAGTTTTTAGTTTGTATTTTACTTTTGACCATAAATAACACTTTCTTGTCTAGAAAAAATAAATTGGTAATTATTTTCTTTGAGCATTTTGAAGCTATTACAGTAAGTCCCCTATATACATACGAGTTCTGTTCCGAGAGCACATTTGTAAGTCCAACAAAGTTAGCCTATGTACCCAACTAACACAATCATCTATATAGTACTGTACTGTAATAGGTTTATAATACTTTTCACAAAATAATACATAAAAAACAAACACAAAAAATAAAGAAAGTATTTTTAATCTTACAGTACAGTACCTTGAAAAGTACACTAGTACAGTACAACTGACATACAGGGGCTGGCATCAAGTGAACAGGCAAGAAGAGTTACTAACTGGAGGAGGGAGAGGAGGTGGGAGATGGTAGAGCTGAAGGATCGCCAGCAATAGGAGATGGAGGGCAAGCTGCAATTTCACTCACGCCTGACATTGATGACACAGGTTCTGGTTCCTTGCTGGATTCAATTCTATCTAACCTCCTGATAAAATGATCTAGTGATGTCTGGGTAGTAGCTCTTTTTTTCGTGTCATAGATGACACAATAGCACTGGATTGCATTCTGAATGGCTGCTGCAACCTTCATGTATCATTCTATGTTCGGGTCCTGTGCCTCAAAAACTAACAGTGCCTCCTCAAATAAAGAAAATCCACTTGCTATTTCCTGCAAAGTGAATTTCTTCGGTTCTTCACTTACTTCTTCCTCTTGTCTCTCTTTGTCCTTTCTCTCGGCCTCCAGTTCCATCAGGTCTTCATTAGTAAGCTCGTGCTGCACAGCAAGGAGTTCAATGAAGTTGTCCTCTTGCAGATCTAGCTTGAAATAAAGATGCTGTACTACTGTACTCTATACAGTACTGTACAGTAAAGTACAGAAAAGCACAACCACTTATAGAGGATGCATGCACGTGACAATGTACGCCAGACATTTAAACTAACTTATGTGATTGGACATGCATACACGTGTACATATCTTTGAAAGTTCACAACCTGTAGGTTCGTATGTAGGGGACTTACTATTTTTTTTTTGTTTTTTGGTATACTAAATTGTCTCTTCATTATGCCTAGCTTGATATGGGATTAATTTTATTTATCTTTGTTGGGATAAATAGTGATATTAAAAACATGAATATTCACAAGGATAAAACCAATATGGTCATCTCAATATATTCAAAATATTCAACACCTATTTATGAATTGTTTACAAAACAGTAGTAACACTAGGGAAGGAGTAAAAGTCCTTAATCTGAGAAAGAACATTGTGAAAAAAATACAAAAACAAAAAAGAAGACTACAGCTAACGTTATCCTTAATAGTGAAAGATTACATGCTTTCCCTGTAATATTGGGAAAAAGAAAGATACCCACTAACACTACTTCTCTTTAACATTTTTCTGGAGGCTCTAAAAAGTGCAATTAGGCAAGGAAATGAAATAAAAGACTTGCATTTTGGAAATAAAAACAAAAATCTTTTTTTCGCAAATGAAACAATTATGCACACAGAAAATAAGGAATCACTAAACAACTTGTAGAACTCATATGTGAGTTTAGTGATACAATTTATTAAAAAATAATTGTTTCTATATACTAGCAATAAAAATTGTAATATAAAATTTAAAATAATACCACTTACAACAGCATCTCAAAATATGAAATAGCAATAAATTCAGCAAAATCTATGCAAGACCCTTTGCACCTAAACCTATAAACATTGCTGAGAGAAATTAAAGAAAACCTACATAAATGGTAAGATCTATCATGTGTTTGGATTGGAAGTCATAGAATAATGTTTAGGTAGAAATTCTTCCCAAACTAATTAATACATTAAATATAATTCCAAACAAAATGTAAGAAGTAATTTTGGAGAAACTGAAAAGCTTGCATTAATATTTCATATCAATATGCAAAGAACCCAGAAAAGCCAAAACAATTTCAATTTGGTGGGGGGAATAAACTATAAGACTGACATTACCTGATTTTGAGACTTACTGGAAAGACAGAGTAATAACAACAACTCACTTAAGGATACACATATAGAACAGTAGCCTACAGTAGAGAGACTGAAGATAAACTTACACATATATGGCCGATTTATGATTTACAATGATGTCGAGGCATTGGAACAAATGAATATCCATTTTTTTTTAAAAAGCCTTAATTTTCATCTCACACCAGGTACAAAAATTAAATTTAAGCCATTCACAGACCTAAATTTAAAATGTAAAACTATGAAACTTCTACAAGAATATAAAAGTATTCCATAAGAAAATCTTTGTGACCTTGGAGTAAGCAAAGATATCATGCATAGGACAGATAAATCACAAACGATAAAAAGGAAATTTATAAATTGGACTTCATCAAGATAAAACCGTTGATCGACAGTGATAAATAAAGGAAAAGGAAATCCACAGACCAGAAGTAAAATAATATTGGTTCATATAGATATGACAAAGAATCATGCTCAAGAATATAAAAAGAAGCCTTAAAACAATAATAAAGAGAAATAAATTAAAAATGACCAATTTAAATTAGAATTTAAAAATGACTAAATTATCTTAAGACATACTTTACAGAAGATATAAAGCTAGCTATTAAGCACATGAAAAAATGTTCAGCATTATTAGTCATCAAGGGAATGAGAATTAAAATCATAGTAAGATATTGCTACAAACACACAATAGAAAAATTTAAAGTGACTGATAATATCAAATGCTGTCAAAGATAAGGAATAACTGGAAACAAGCCTCTGGAAAACAATTTGTCTGTTTCTTACAAATTTATATGTACAATCCAGTAACTCCATCCAAGAGAAGCAAGAACATAAATTGTTTTTTATTCTTGATAGTCAGAAACTAAAAACATCTCAAATTTCTATCAAAGGTGAATATGTAAACAAACGTGTGTGTATCTGTGTGTATGTATGTTTGTTGTACACTCACAGTGGACTCCTACTCAACAATAAAAATTTAAAATAACCAACTACTCATATATATAGTTTGGATGAATCTCAGAAATAGTATGCTAAGTAAAAGAAGTCAGACACAAAAAGGCACAATATCAGCTTCAGTTTTTATGAAAACTGAATTTCCATAATATATCTGCTTGTTTATTGTGAATGGTCTGCTTGTCAGATAGCTGCTGTTATTTCTGCTCAATTTCAAGGAGCGCTACTTAGCTCTGTACCTGCTTCCTAGATTTCTGCTAATACACCCTACTAACCTTACTAGAAGGGCCTACACAAAATATGTTTAACTTTTTATTCCCCTTTAGTCTTGATGCTTTGAACAACTTGGATATAGACAGACCAATGACCCTACTCTGTCTCATTTTCTTTCCTTAGCAATCTAAAACCAGGTACAAAGACCCTTCATAAGCAAGCTTGTTAGAATTTTTGCACACATGTCTGATTTAACAACAACAAGAAAAATCTGACTTTGAATAAACATTTATTATAAAAGAAAGTAGCTGCTAGCTCAACTAAATTTTAACAAAATGATTCATTCAGATTTTAATAAATATTTAGTAGTAAATTAGTAATAAAAATTAAATATCAATAGGTTATTGAAAATATACTTATGGCAAAATAGCTGTATCATGAAAAGCTCTCCTATGCAGAATTAATTCTATTATACAAACTAATCATTTTCATAGATCTTTTATTAATGTGAGTTGAATTTAGATAACGATGAATAACAATATAACTAATGCAGTATATTTAAGGCTACAGCTTCCGAATCTTTA
Organism: Lagenorhynchus albirostris; assembly: GCF_949774975.1. Classification (NCBI taxonomy): domain Eukaryota; kingdom Metazoa; phylum Chordata; class Mammalia; order Artiodactyla; family Delphinidae; genus Lagenorhynchus; species Lagenorhynchus albirostris. The sequence goes on from NC_083097.1 coordinate 67,525,844, forward strand.
AATTTAGCAAACTGACTGAGCTAAACACTGAAGACTCAGAACTATAATGGTAACAGGTTTCTCTCAGATAATAGAAGATTGAAGGGAAAATAAAAACAAATGTGTAACACTTCAAAAAAATCCTCGTTGACACAGAGCCAAACACTCCAGAATTCAGTGACTACTGTCATATCCAGAATCAGTCTCATTTGCTTACCTCTGAAATATTAACCCCAAATTTACTACAGCTCTCCGAAAGTAACTGAGAAGACATAATTAGACTATATTCTACATAGACACATAGATATATTTGAAGTTGATAGGGAAAATAAGAAGTAACTAGTAAAATCAACCTTCTGATGTAAGATGAATGTATCACGTGGTATATGAATATGAGCATTTGAAAGAACACTAAAAATAGATCTTTCTTAACATATAAAATCTATTCAGTCTAAATAGAAGTGGGATTTAAAAAGATGAGTTGTCAATAGAAAGAAGAGAAGACACAGTATGAGGGGCAAGGGATTCAACAGTCAGAAACTGAACGTTTTCCAGACTGAAATGTAGGATAATTTTGAATCCCTAGGTGTTATGTCTGTGGGAGGCACCTAAGTATAAAATACGCAAAGCAAGTTTGATAAATAGAGGGAGAGATTGTAATGATCTAACCATATCATTATTAGAAGACCAATGGTCTTCAGATCCAGAAGAAGGTTAAAGTGGATGGGGAACTTCAACATTTCAGTAAAAGCAGCAGCATCCAGAGTAAGCTACATACAGTAAACAAAAAAGAGAACAGAGAGTAGTGGCAAGAAATTTAGGAAAACCCAGAATCTTCCTAAATTTTCCTAAATTTTTTTTAGGAAAACATTTTTTTAGGAAAAAAAATTTTTTTAGGAAAAAAAAATTTAGGAAAATTTAGGAAGATTCTCCTTCCTGGAGCACTTGCATAGTAAGGGTTGTGTGAGACCATCTCTTGAAGGGATAGGGACGTCAAGACCTAGCACATCAAACTGAGTAATACCTGTTCATCACCTCTAACCCCACCCTACTCTGTCTCAGCCTGGCTACATCAGTAAAGAATGAACACCCAGGTATTAGTAGATTGTCGTTCCTCTTCTTGAATCCATGCATTTTATAAATGTTCCATTATCCAGCATGAAGCATGAAAATACAAACAGGCAAAGAAACACACAAAAACAACACCAACAACCAAACACAAAAGACCAAAACTGCAAACGCGCATTGTGAGGAAAAATAAAAACAAACCTTCAAACACAATACAGGTTGACCTTACTACCAGGAACTTAGGATATTTTCACATCCCCGTCCTACCCCCTCCACTTTGTTCTGCTAGTCCTTTGCTTCATTCTCCTAGTTATATGGGTCCTTGTTTCTCTCCTTCCCACTTCATTTTCCGAGTTTCCTACTACCACCCACTCTGTGTGATAGAAGTCTCAGGAGTAGAACTCCTCCCTTCCAATAGATGACTACCTGGAAATGTAGTGAATTCTCTAAATTTGCATTTAGATGTAATCTCTAGTCATGAAGCCACAGTTTAGGCTGCTATTTTGTCCCAAATACCTAATAATTTCCCCTTTCTTTAAGATAGGTTTACCTCTTTCTCATCATTCCACAAGCTTTTAAAAGACAAAATCTTCTTTAAAGATAATGACACTCCACCTCCAGTCATTATGTCCTCTTTCTGTTATGGTAGCAGTGCAGAAAGCAGATATCCAAGCTAGCCTATCTTTCCCAATCTAATGGAATAGAATCCCATAAATAGAATTCATCCTAATTTAGTTAATAATCCATTATTCAATACTATATATTGATGCTTATTCAGCACCAGGCACTCTGTCAGGTATTGGAAACACATTGTAATGAGATATGTACAATCCTTATATTTAGGGAGTTCCATATTTTAAAAGATGAATAGGCATTAAAAAATAATAACCAAAAATATTTAAGGGACAATTACAGTGGATGATACAGAGAAACAAATACAGGATGGTGAAAAAATTATAGATGGTAAAAATATATTTTCTAGAGAGATAACATTGTTGAACCTAATTTTTAATTCTATATGTTTAAATTACTTACAAAAATTAAGTATGGCTAGTCAGTAGCAGTATACTTTTGCCATATTTACATAACACAGTGTGAACTGAAGAGACAGCAAGTATGTGGTAAAGCTTATCAATATATCCTGTAAAATTGGAAAATTTAGCTCTAAAATAAATGTATTGAAACTGCTGGGAAATTTGTCAAATATTGTTTTTGTTTTTTGTAAATGTAGACAAAATAAGAGAAATGTAAATTCCCTATTTGGTGCATAATATGTTATCCAAATTTTATCCAAGCAGCAATTTTCAGTGTTCCCCATGTTGCCATCTATAGTAGTATGGAGTCTAAATGAAAATTTGAAACAATTTTGATATTGTTTGCTCGTTGCATCAATTTATCCCTATTATTTATCTTCTAGTATAAAACATGTTGGTAGATACAAATTCCTGATGACATTTTTCTTTCTTTAGGCAAAATTTAAGATAAGTTAATTAAGTGATTTTTCTAAACATTCTATTCTTCCTCTATATTGCTGTTTGTTTTTTAGATGTAAAAATTGCTTTCAATTATGGCTTGTATATCACAACAGTACATATGTATAGTTATAATGAGGAAATGATGGCCTTGCTAATAGAGCCTGAAATCTCCTAGTATTAAGTTTCTCACTCCATCCTTTATAGCTCTCATGTTTAAAAGATGTGACAAGACTCCATTCTTTCATGTTTTTCCCCCATAATGGTTATATGGTTTAAATTTATTGTTTAAGGGAATAGCTTAGTTGCTATTTATGCTATTTATCCATGTATATGGATATATACATACACATATATGCTAACTGTACCCAAAACACAATTGCACAAATACACAATGTATACTTATATACTTCATGTGTTTAGAAACCAGGATTTGTAAATAATAAATGTATTTGATAAGAACTTACAGAAGAGGCAGAATTTCTTCTGTAGATTTGTTTCCTCTTGTTGTCAGCTAACCTATGAATATATATGAAAATTATTCAAACCAAGCAAACAAAGGGATTCAACAACATTGACTAATAGAAGCATACAACGAGAGCCTCATTTAATAAATATATACAGTGGTTATTATCGCTGCTTATACATCAGCCAAAATAAACTTTGGTATCTCCTTAGAAATAAGTAACAGAACATTTCTAGAACTATATTTTAAAAGCCTTCCTACATTCCAAATTAAGCTCATTACATTGTAAAGCAGTTTACTTGATGAAGCATACTGTACATAACTCTAATGTCCTGTACTTACAATTTTCAAATATTTTATATATGTTATTTCATCTAGTGTCTGCAGAGGTATTAATAAGTGAGAAAGGATTTGCTATAATTCAGTTATCATAGATCTCGACTGAGATAGCTAATGTCCAGTTATTTCATTCTTTGTTTCTCTCTTAATTTCATACAGAAAGTTCTTAATTTGCTCGTCAGTATATCTCTGGTGCCTGAATCAGGCCAGGAACATCACAGAAACTCATATCCTTGTTGAATGAGTAGATGAATGGGTCAAAAAGCTCTTTTTAAAGTCCCACAACTAATTGCACTATATCAGGGCTCTCTGCGCAGTATGACTGATTATCTATTGATCTATTCACTTTCTATATAAACAAACAAACAGAAAAGTTGATTGAGGCCAAAAATAAACATAAATAAAAATAGTATTCCAGTATTCTTAAAAAGTAATAAACTTGGAGGGCTTCCCTGGTGGCACAGTGGTTTTGAGTCCGCCTGCCGATGCAGGGGATACGGGTTCGTGCCCCGGTCCGGGAGGATCCCACATGCCACGGAGCGGCTGGGCCCGTGAGCCATGGCCGCTGAGCCTGCGCGTTCGGAGCCTGTGCTCCACAACGGGAGAGGCCACAACAGTGAGAGGCCCGCATACCGCAAAAAAAAAAAAAAAAAAAAGTAATAAACTTGTTTGATCCAAAAGTCATTTCCATACAGCTAGTTAAGCAGTTGCTTCCTGAGTAAAGTGCTGTTCTATTTTGCTGCCGCCACGTTTCACAGAACAGTTTGAAAAGTGTGGCTGAAGTACTCATATGGCAATGTCAAATATATTGAAAAAAAACAGGTCCATATGGAGGTAAAATTACCCCACTCCTTTTGCTTTATTGATGAAAATAACTTCTACACTTTTACTAAGGTAAAATTTAAACACAGTGAAATATAGACATTTTATTTCTACAGTTCAACAAGATTTAATGACTGCATTCACACACCATCAATGACCTAATTAAGAGGCAGAACATTTCCATCACTCCAGGGAGTTCCCTCATGATCATTCCACTTAGCTCTCATCTCCCTAGGATATCAATGTGATGATTTCTATCAACAGAAATCAGTTTTAAGTTTTCTTTTTAAATTTGGTATCAGTGAAATAATATATTACATATTATTATGTGCCTGATTTTTCTTACTCAACATAAAGTTTTTGAGATTCATCATTTTTCTGAATTTGGTAAGTATTTTTTAAATTGGTGAGTAGGATTCCATCATATAAATTTAGAAAAATTTATCTTCCCATTCTCTTATTGATGGACATTTGGGTTGTTCCCAGTTTGAGGCTATTAAAATAAACTTATAATGCATATGCATTTATAATTTTACTTTTTAATTTGCTTTTAATTTTTTACTCTATTTAGTTTTTTAATTTAGAGATTTAGAAAATTAATTTAAACTTTTCTTATTATCTAATAGAAAGATTTAAACCAAAAAAAAAAAAAGCCCTTTAAACATTGCTTTCACTACATTGCACAAATTGTAATACACTGCATTTTCATTACCATTCAATTGAAAATAATGTCCATTTAAAAAATATAAGATATAGTTAGATATGTGTTGTTTAATTTCCAAATACATGGATATCTTCTAGATATCTTCTTGTTACTGATTACAGATTTTCTCCTGCTTGGTCAGTAAATATGTACTCTGTAACATAGCAATTATTTTCTGAAATTTATTGAGACTAATTATATGGTCCACCTTATGTTCACTTTTGTTGAAAATTTCATGTTCACTTTAAAAAATGATTATTCTGCTGTTGTTGGGTGATGTGTTCTAAAAATATCAATTAGGGCATTTGTTTTTAGTGCTACTGAAATCATTCTTACTGATTGTTCTGAATGCTTTATATGGCTACTCATTTTTAATAAAGTATGCATGCTTTATTAAAAATAATTTCCATAATTTAGAACTATGTGGATTATTTTTATTGGTTTTTGCTCTTTGTATTTTTCTAATTTTGGTATTAAATATCACCTGTTTTATTCCTGATATTGGTTATTTGTGTTTTCTCTCTTTTTCTGATATGTCTCAATGTTTATCATGATCTTCTCAAACATGTAACTACACTGTTCACTACTTTTCCTTATTATTTTATCTTTTCTATTTTATAGATTTCTTCTCTAATTATTTTTTATACTTTGGAGTTTCTTTTGTTTTTATTTAGCTTCTTTAAAAACTATATTTTGAGCAGTTTTGGGTTCACTGTAAAATTGAGAGGAAGGTACAGAGATTTCCCATATGTGCATGAATAGCCTCACCCACTATTAGCAACACACCTGCCACAGTGGGACAACTGTTAAAACTGTGAACTACACTGATAGATCATTATCATCTGAAGTCAACAGTTTATATTAGTTTCACTCTTCATTCTATAGCTCTGAAGAAATGTATAATGAATGCATTCACCATTATAGTATTACACAGAGTAGTTTCACTCCCCTAAAAATCCTCTGTGCTCTGCCTATTATCCCTTCCCAATTCCAACCCCTGCTGACCACTGATCTTACCGTCTTCATAGTTTTGCCTTATCCAGAATGTCATATAGTTGTAATCATACAGTATGTAGCCTTTTTAGATTAGCTGCTTTCACTTAGTAATATACATTTAAGTTTCCTCCATATCTTTTCATGGCTTGATAGTTTATTTCTTTTTAGCACTACCATAATACTCCATTGTCTGTATGTACCACAGTTTATCCACTCACCAACTGAAAGGCATTTTGGCTGCTTCCAAGGTTTTGCAATTATGAATAAAGATGCTCTAAATATTTGTGTGCAACTTTTTTCATGAACATAAGTTTTAAACTCCTTTGGGTAAATACTAAGGAGCATGACTGCTGGATCCTATGATAAGAGTATGTTTAGTTTTGTAAGAAATCTCCAAACTGTCTTACAAACTGTCTGTATCATTCGACATTCCCACTGGCAATGAATAAGAGTTTCTGTTACTCAAATCCTCTCTAGCATTTGGTGTTGTCAGTTTTCTGGATTTTGGCCATTCTAATAGGTACATAGTGATATCCTATTATTGTTTAAATTTGCAATTCTGTGAATACATGTGATGTGGAGCAGCTTTTCATGTGCTTATTTGACATCTGAATATCTTTGCTGAGGTGTCTCTTAGGTCTTTGGTACATTTTTAAATCAAGTGTTTTTTTGTTAAGTTTTAAAGGTTTTTTTGTATATTTAACAATCCTGTATCAGATATACCTTCTGCAAATATTTTCTCTCAGTCTGTGGTTTCTCTTCATTCTCTTGGTAGTATCTTTTGCAGAAGAGAAATTTTTAATTTTAATGAAGTCTAGCTTATCAATTCTTTCTTTCATGGATTGTGCCTTTGGTGCCTCATCCAAAAGGTCATTACCTAACCCAAGGTCATCTAGATTTTCTCCTATGTAATCTTCTATGAGGTTTTATAATTTTGTGTTCTACATTTAGGTCTAGAATCTGTTACAGGTAAATTTTTGTAAAGGGCAAAAGTTCTGTGTCTAGATTTATACTTTTTTAATTTACATATGTGTGTTCAGTTATTCCAGCACCATTTGTTGAAAAGACAATCTTTGCTCTATTGTATTGCCTCTGCACCTTTTTCAAAGAGCAGTTGACTCCATTATGGGGATGCTATTCTGTTCCATTGATCTATGTTTCTATTGTTTCCCAATAACACACATCTTGATTACTGTAGTAAGTCCAAAAGTAGGATAGTGTCAGTCATCCAACTTTGTTCTTCTTCAAAATTATGTTGGTTATTCTGCATACAAATTTTAGAATCAGTTTGTTAATAAGTAAAAAATAATTTACTTGGATTTTAATTAGGAGTGCATTGAATCTATACATCAATTTGGGAAGAACCGGTATTTTGACAATATTAATTTTTTCTATCAGTGTAAATGGGTTATCTCCCCATTTATTTAGTTCTTCTTGGATTTCTTTCAACTGAACTTTATAGTCTTCCTCATATATGTCTTTTACATATTTTGTTAGATTTATACCATAGTATTTCATTTTTTTGATGCTGGTGTAAATAGTATTGTGTTTTTTATTTCAAATTCCACTCATACATTGCTGATATATAGGAAAGTGATTTTTTTTTTTTTGGTATATTAACCTCATATTCTGTAACCTGGTTCTAATTGCTTATTAATTCCAGGAGATTTTGTTGTTGATGCTTTTGGATTTTCTACAAAGGCTCTCATGTCATCTGTGAACAAAGACAGTTTTATTTCTTTCTACCCTATCTGTATATTTTTTTCCTTGTTTTGCCTTATTGCATTAGCAAAGACTTTGAGTTCAATATTGAAAAAGTGTTGAGAGGACATTCTTGCTTCATACCTGATCTTAGTGGGAAAGCTTCGAGTATCTCAACATTACATATGATGTTAGCTGTAGGATAATGTTCATCAAGTCAAGAAAGTTCCCCTCTATCACTAATTTACTGAGAAATTTTAACATGAATGAGTGTTGGGTTTTGTAAAATACTTATGCATTTATTGATATGATAATGTGATTTAATTTTAGTCCATTAACATGATGAATTACACTAATGCATTTTCAAATGTTGAACTAGTCTTAAATACCTGGAATAAATCCTTTTTCATATGATGTATAATTATTTTCATAAAATTTTTGAATGGGGTTTGATAATATTTGTTTCAGGATTTTTGCATCTATGCTCATGAGAGACATTGTTTTGTAGTTTTCTTTCCTTATAATGTTTTGTCTGTTTTTTGTACTAGGCCTCATAGAATGAGTTAAGAAGTACTCCTTCTGCTTTTACCCTTTGAAAGAGAATGCAGAGAATTGCTATAATTTCTTCCTTAAAAGTTTGGGAGAAAAAAAAAAAAAAAGTTTGGGAGAATTTGCCAGTGAATCCATCTGGGCCTGGTGCTTTCTGATTTGGAAAATTATTAATTCAATTAATTTAACAGATTTAGGCTATGCAAATTTTCTATTTCTTCCTATGTGAATTTGGTAGATTGTTTCTTTTGAGGAAGTGGTCCATTTCATCTAACGTACCAAATTATAGGGATAGAGTTGTTCAAAGTATTTATTATACTTTTAACATCTATGGGATCTGTAGTGATGTCCCTTCTTTTATTTCTGCTATTAGTAAGTTGTGTTTTCTCTTTTTTCTTAGCTTTGCTAGAATTTTATTGATCTTTTCAAAGAGCCAACTTTTGGTTTCATTGATTTTCTCATTGATTTCCTATTTTCAATTTTATTGATTTTTGCTCTATTTCTTATTATTTTTCTTCTTTCTTTCACTTTGGATTTAATTTGCTCTTCTTTTATTTTTTTTTCCTAAGGTGGAAGTTTAGATGATTAATTTTAGATCTTTATTTGTCTCCAATATATGCACTAAATGCTATAAATTTCTAAGTACAATGTTGACTGCACCCCACAAATTTTGGTAAGTTGTGCTTTTATTTTCATTTAGCTAAAATATCTTTTAAATTCTCTTTAGATTTTTTTTTTCTTTGACTCTGTGTTATTTAGAGGTTTGTCATCTAATCCCTATGTATTGGGGGATTTCTTAGTTATCTTTCTGTTGTTGACTTCTACTTTAATTTCATTGTGATCTGAAAGCAGATGTATGATTTATTGCTAAGGTATGTTTAGTATGATTTATTGCTAAGGTATGTTTTATGGACCAGAATGTGGTCTACCTTGGTGCATATTCCTGTGACCTTGAGAAGAACCCACCCCTTTATTATGATGTAATGCCCCTCTTAATCTCGGATAACTTTGCTTTGAATTTTGCTCTAAAATTCATATAGCTACTCCTTTGATTAGTGTTAGCATGGTGTCTCTTCCTCTATCCATTTACTTTTAATCTATATGTGTCCTTAGATTTAAAACAGGTCTTACAGACAACATATATTTGGTTATTGTTTTCCAAATCACTCAGAAGTTCAAGTGATTATTTATATATCTGGATTAATACCTACCATATTTGTTACTGTTTTCTAATTGTTGCTCTTGTTCTTTGTTCCTACCTTTGTCTTATACATTTTCTGCTCTTTTTTTTTTTTTTTGGCTGTGTTGGGTCTTTGTTGCTGAGTGTAGTCTTTCTTTTTAGTTGTGGCAAGCGGGACTACTCTTTGTTGCGATGCGCAGGCTCCTCATTGTGGTAGATCCTCTTGTTGTGGAGCATGGGCTCTAGGCACAAGGGCTTCAGTAGTTGTAGCACATGGGCTCAGTAGTTGTGGCTCATGGGCTCTACAGCGCAGGCTCAGTAGTTGTGGCACACAGATCCAGTTGTTCCGTGGCATGTGGAATCTTCCCACACAAGGGTTCAAACCCATGTCCCCTGCATTGGCAGGTAGATTCTTAACCACTGCACCAACAGGGAAGCCCTGCCTTTCTGGCTTTAATTGAATGTTTTATATGATTCTATTTTCTCTCTTATCTTAGTATATCAGTTAGACTTTTTTTTAACTTTTTTTAGTTGTTGCCCTACAGTTATATACATTTACAACTTACCCAAGCCATCTTTCATATAACACTATGCCGCTTTGTACGCAGTGTGAGCACTTCATAAGAACCAAATGATTCTAATTCTTCTCTCCCATCCCTTGTCATTGTTGTTATATATTTCACTTATATATAATCATTCATAAGCATACATAATCAACTACATTGTTGCTATTATTATTTTGAACAAACTGTTACCTGTTAGGTAAATTAAGAATAAGAAAAATATAAGTTTTTATTTTACTTTCACTTATTCTTTCTTTATCATGCTTCCTTTCTTTATGTTAATCCAAGTCTGACCTATATTATTTTCCTCCTCTCTAAAGAACTTCTTTTAATATTTCTTGCAAAGCTATCCTACTAGCAACAAATTCCTTCAATTTTTTTTTTTTTAACCTGAGAAAGTCTTTATATCTTGTTCACTTTTGAAGCAAAATTTCACAGGGTACACAATTTGAGGTTGGTGATTTTTTTCTTCTCTCATCTATTTTATCCATTAGAGCCCTTAGCATATTAATCATAGTTGTTAAAATCCCTATCTGATAATTCCAACATTCCTGCCATGTCTAATTATGATACTTGCTCTATCTTTTGAAACTGTTCTTTGCCTTTTAGTATACCTTGTAATTTTTTCTTGACAGTCAGATATGATGTACTGAGCCAAGGAACTACTATAAATAGGTCTTTAGTAATGTGGTGCAGGGGGAAAGGGAAGCATTTCATAGTCCTATAATTAGGTTTCAGTCTTTTAGTCAGTCTATGCCTACAGACTGCAAAATTTACAAGTGTTTCTTAGTTTTTTTCTCCTCCTTTATAGGTGGTACTGAATCGCTAGAGTGGGATGGAATTGGATATTTCTCCTCTTCTAGCTGATTTAGTCCAATAATACCCCAGCAAGTTAGTTTCTGGTTAACTAGTTTTTCCTGAGGTTATTTCTTGTTAAGAAGAACTGAGTTCTCTGGTTTATTTCAAAATTATCCAATTCCCTCCCCACCCTAATATTTATTGTGAGAATCTGGTCAAGCTCCTGGTGGTAAAATTCACAAAAGCATGCCCTCTCCCCTCCCATGACTGGGTCCCCCTAGAGTTTTTAAATCTCAGAGTTGTCCACACTAAGACTCCAGTGTGGCTCAGCTGATTACAGTTCAGGTTTCCCGCTGGGCACTGTTCCTACAGATGTTTCTACTACAGTATGTTGTCACTCTCTGTAACCACTTGTCTTTTTCACCAATACTGGGAGTCAGTGGCTTGCCCTGTGACCTCACTACTCTTAAGGATCTAAGAAGAGTTGTTCATTTTTCAGTTTGTTTAGCAATTTTACTTGTTAGGAGGGAGTGATTACTTCCAAGCTCCTTACACACTGAACTGGAAACCTCTTCACCTTATTTAGTTTCTTAAAGCGGGTGCCAAAGTCAGAGTCACTTATTTGAAATATTTCTTTCTTTCTAATTAATATACATCCTTAGTGTTATATGTTGCAATCTAAGTACTGCTTTAGCTACATCCCACAAGTTTCAAATGATTTGAATCCTCTTAAATTGTTTTATAGCCCAGAATATGTTCTATCTTGGAACATGTTCTGTGTGCTCTGAGAAGAATATACATTCTGCTGTTGTTGAGTGCAGTGTTCTAGAAATGTCAATTAGATCAAAGTATTTAAGTTTTACTCAATTTCTCTCTAACGTCACTGATGTCCTGTCAACTCTTTCTATCAATTATAGAGACAGGGGTTGAAATTCCTGGCTCTAATGTGGAATTCTCTATTTCTCTTTATGGATCTATCAGATCTTGCTATATGTATATTGTAAGTGTGATATGATATGCAAAAAAGGTTCAGCATCCTCTGCCATCCTGATGAATTAACCCATTTATCATCAAAAAATCATTCTCTTTATCTGTGATATTCTTTCCTTGAAAATTATTTTGCCTGATATTAATACAGCCACTCTGACTTGTCATCAGCATCATCATGGTGTATTTTTTGCTTTATTCTTATTTTATTTGTGTATTTATATTTAAAGTTTACATAAAATAGGCAGCATATAGTTGGGTCTTGGTTTTATATACAATCTGTTAATTGCTTCTTGAAAATGACATTGTTAGATAATTTACACTTATGAGATTATTTTTATGGTTGGGTTTAAATTTACTATCTTGCTATTTGTTTTCAATTTGTCCCTCCTTTATCTTTTATTCCTGATTTTGTATTAATTATTTTTATGTTTCTATTTTATTTCCTTTATTGGCTTATTGTCTGTAGTAGGCATAAATCTTTTATGACAATGAGTTATGCCCTTGCTTGACATTTGCCCCCTTGAGTAGAGGCAGGACTTGGGAATATGCTATCCCTCCCATGATTATGATACATCATAAGGAACATGTGAAAGAACTGTGCATTTTCTAAGTTCTCATAATCAGTTGACTTTGAGTTAATCAAAATGAACTCCTCCTGGGTAGATCTGACCTGGGTAATCAGATGGACTCCTTAAATGATGGTCTAGAGGTCAGAGAGATGCTCTCCTGCTGGCTTTGAAACAGCAAGCTGCCATGAGTTCTGTTGCTGTAAAAAATGTTTCTGGAAACAACCACATGTTCTTGAAGGAGGATCTTGGGCCTCAGATGAGAATGTAGTCCCAGATAATATCTTGAATGCAGGCTTGTGGGACCCTGTGCAAAGGAACCAGCTAAAATGTGCCTAAACTCCTAACCCAAGGAAAGTTGATAATTGAGTGAGATAACAAATACATGTTGTTTAAAGCTACTAGATTTGTGGCAATTTGTTATGTGGGAAGAGAAATTTAATACACTGATTTTAACTGTTTTATTTACAGGTCTAATTTAGGGCTTAGAATATGCATTTTTCACTTATCACAGTTTATTATGAAATGATACTTTATCATTTCATGTAGAATGAAAGGACATTATGATAATATATTTTGGATTTCTTCTTTTCTGACCTTGTTCTGTTGTTGTCCGACTTTTTATTTCTCTATAACGTCCACAATACAGATTTATTAGATAGTCAGTTATCATTTAAAGAGCCTTAAATGATAATTTTAATAAAAATCTTTAATAAAAATCTTTATATTTACCCATGAATTTACCATTTCTGGTGCTTGTCATTCATTGGATTTAAACCATTTCCATCTGGTACTATGTTCCTTCTACATAAAGGAATTCTTTAGCATTTCTAGTAGTGCAGTTTGGCTGGTGATATATTTGTTTAGCCTTCATATAACTGAAAAAATCATTTATTTTATCTTCATTTTTGAAATATATTTTTCCTTGGTAAAGAATTCTAGGCAGAGATTTGTTTTTTTACTACTTTAAAGATATTTTCCATTGTGTTTTTGCTTGTATGGTTTCTAAAAAGTGATCTGCTCTCATTCTTATCTTTGTTTCTCTGTATATAGCAAGTCTATTTTCCTCTGGATACATTTACAATTTCCTATCTTTTACTCTTGTGCTTGGGTTTGTTTAGCTTCTTGTGTATGTATGTTTATAGTTTTCACCAAGTTTGAAAAATGCTAGCTGTCATTGCTTCAAATTTGTGTCTGTCTGCCCTCTCTTCTTCTTCTCTCAGGGTTTCCACTGATATCTGATGTTATCTCCCAGGTCACTGATACTCTGCACTTTTTAAATTTTCTGTATCTCTTTCCCTGCGTTTTATTTTGTATAATATTATTGTTTCATCTTCAGGTTCACTAATCTTTCTTTCTACAATGTCTAATCTTCTCTTAATCCCATCCAGTGTATTTTTCATCTCAGTCATTGTAGTTGCCATTTCTAGAAGTTCAGTTCGGATCTCTTTTTTTATCTTTTATGTCTCTACAGGTCTTTCTTTCCTCTATTTTCTTGAGCATATGGGATACAATTATAATACATCTCTTAATATCCTTATTTTGTAATTCTATAATCTATTACATATGTGGGTCAAATACAGGGGATTAAATATCTTATTACAGATAATATTTTACTGCTTTTTATGCATGCCTGGTAATTTTTTATTGGATGCCCAACATTGTAAATTTTATCTTTTTGAGTATAGGATTTTTTTATTCCTATAAATATTTAGAAATATGCTGAAATAATCCATACTTTTTTTTTTCTGTAAAAGAACCTTACCTCTTTTAAGGATAATTAAGCAGAGTAAAATATATTTAAGTGACAATCATTTTGGTGTTATTCCTAAAACTGTCTATTGCTTTACAAAGACAAGACCTAAACTCCTTGAAATTAATTGTTTTGGGCCTTTTGAAGAACCTACATTTCATTGAAAATGAGTAAATTGTTCACAGTAATAGCCATGAGAATTAAGATGCATAGGATGAGATTGACACAGGTATCTTTGATTTTACTCATTGATATTTTAACTTTTTCAGTGGTAAAATCATTTTTGTATATTATCAAGTACAATATCATAGTACTCATTTTAGAAATAAATTAATTTTTACAGTTTATCAAACAACTTTCAACTGCACATCACAGAAAATGCAGCTAAAAATGGGTTAAACAAGAAGGAAACTTGTTCTTTCATATAAAATAATCTCATAGGTAGTGCGCTTCTAGCATTAGTTATTTCAACAGCTCCATATCATCAATAGCAGATTCTTTCCACCTTTTGTTCTCCATGTGTTGATGATGCTCTTCCTCATAAGCACAGAAACAACAGCTCTCCGCTACTGCACCAATCATGGCAACATCATTTACAAAAAATCCATTTCTCTGTTTTTCTCCCTCCTCCTACTCCTCCCTATCCCTACGGCATCAATGAAAATCTCATCTCTGGTTGACCCTCAGTCTCTAGAGTTCCTATTATTCTTGTTTACCCTGCTTCTGCTTAAATGTAGTGATCATTATCTGGTTCTCTACTCCTACTACCCTACATTTCTATTTCTCCATCTATCAGACCTTATCCTATCCAAATTTTATCTTTTCCACTCTACACTCTTCAGCTGAATTTCTCTACACACATAAACATGACATAAAATAGCAACAAAATAGTTCTTTCAAAGTCCTAAGACTTTATGAGGCTGTAAGAAATTAAGTCAAACTTATAGTTCTCTCCTTAGGATTGGGTTGCTTGAAAGAAGACATTTGATAAGCCAAATGTCCAAGTGGCAATTAAAATATTTTGCCGATGACATCACTGAGTCCATAAAGTGTCCTTGGATGACACTAAGACAATTCTTAATCATATGTTATAATGATGCCTGATGGGTCAGATTTGACATTTATATTAATGGTTCAGAGCATTGAAATGTTATTCTTCTTCGCTATGATACAAAATAGATAACACACTTATTTAGAATATATGAAATAAGTGCTTCATACATTTTTTGAAGGGATTAATGAGCTTGATGTTCTCCTACTCTTTTAGTAAAATGAATGAGGAGACCAAAAGAGGAAGTGAAAATTAATGATGTTACTGAGGATAACCTACAAATGTTGCAATGTATAAAATGATTTACACACTCTGATTATTAAGAATTTGGTGATAAATTATTTGTTTGATTTCAATAAGTCATCACACTGGAGCAAGAAACACTTATCTAAATAATATATTCAATACTGGGCACTTAAGTGAAAGTTGAAAAATAAAACTAATTTGGGAGATTACATAAAATTTAACTACATAAGTTAGGATTTGTTATTTATATAAGCCAATTACTGTATATTAAAAATAATAAAATTGCTACAACTTTGTAATGAGATAAACTTGAAATAAATTTTCTATGAAAAATAAATAAATAACCATGAGCATTCAGCAACCTAAAATAGGGACTGCACTTTAGGAGCAATTCAGCTAATAGATATATATGCTCACCTTTATGTTTACTCTTCTTTCAAATGGTTGCTTTTTTGAAAAATTTAGATTTAATGATTGATTTTATTATATTTTGACTTCAATAATTATCCATACACCTATCACAAAGATATTTTAAGATATTTAAACAAAACAAAGACATATTTAAACACTAATTTTAAAATATTTGTACTCCTAGTCAATCATTGAAAATGAAAATGCCAATGTACTTTTAATTTCTCACAATTAACTTTTAGGAAACCATGTGCTTTCCATACACACTATTGTTGCAGTATGTTCTTGTGAAAAAATTCTTCTAAAAAACAAATAACCATCTCTCCAATTTAATTCTTTTGAGAGAAATAGAAAATGACATAATAAATATGTGGGAGGTTAAGTGTATAAACAGAGGGCTAGAAAAGGGTGCAGTTTTGAAAAGTCTTAGGAAAGCAGAGTAAAAATAATATTATATAATAGTGAACATTAACTTTATCACATTTACAAATAATATTACTCAATATTGCAATTCATGTTTGTTTTCTTCTGCAGGTAAAGTTGATTTATACCTTTATTTTGATTATACCCATATTTCTACAGAAATCATATACACTGGTATGCTT
The DNA here is from genome assembly GCF_949774975.1 of Lagenorhynchus albirostris. Lineage (NCBI taxonomy): Eukaryota > Metazoa > Chordata > Mammalia > Artiodactyla > Delphinidae > Lagenorhynchus > Lagenorhynchus albirostris. The sequence goes on from NC_083097.1 coordinate 67,542,102, forward strand.
TACAGAAAATTACACACACAATTCAATAAAAAAGTCATATGTTAAAATGGTGATTATAACACAATAATAAACAAGTTGAAGCATTTAATATAATTTTATCTAATATGAAAAGCAAATTGTTCAAATATATACAATCACAAACATGCACACTTTAAACAATTACATAAAATGAAATAAGATATGTTTTATGTTCAAAAATTTAGAAAAACTTAAATTTGAGCAACATAAGAAAGTACTGCAAAAGTCAGTGAAATTAAAAAAAATTAAGTTGATGAGATTAAGCAAAAGTTTAGAGATTTTGGGGCATAAAGGTGCAATTTTCAGGTATGATAAAAACAGGTTTTATTTTACTGAAAAAATGCTAATGTTTGAGAAAATTATTAAATATGTAATACTTCTTTACTCTGTATAATTCCATATATTCAATGAAAAAGATGTTTGTAAAAATAATAATTTAGAAACAACCAAATTCCTATTTCAAGTCATATAAGCTTCTCATGGCAAAGTGGCATAATGAATATTACATTTGTTAAGATTTTTATTGAATATTTATTGGTTACTTGTTATACTTCAGGTATTCTTCCAAACTTTGAATGACACTGGATACAACAATAAATAACCAAATACCTGCTCTCACGGACTTTACTCTCAAAAGAGCAGACAAATATATGAACAAAAGAAAAAACAGATAAAAGCAGTGTGACAAGTTCTAACTATGCATTCTAAAATGATAATATACGTCACTGTGAAACAATAATGTGTTCATGAACTAATATAATATGAAGTTGAAAGGCAACACAGTCTAGAATTTCTGAGACTACTATTATGTAATATGATATGATACTGAATTTGAATTTCATGATATATGATATTGAATTTCAAGTGATATGAATGGCTTTAGTGTTTATTACATTACTTATAAAGAATTGCTTAAATTCACAGTTGAAAATTGAAAATGTGGAATACATATAAATGTTAAGATTGTAAATGGTATGATAGATTACTGAACATCTTATTTAATTATCATTGTGGGCATTGTAACATTACGAATAAAGCAAATTCTCGTTAAGTAATCTAGCCATGTATATTAACTGGGAATTTGGGAGAAGTATCCTTATGCATGCACTGCTCTATTAACATGTTATGACAGTCTTTTAATTAAATTCAAAGACAACTTGTATTTTTACTATTTAAATCCTAGTATGTGTTTTCTGCTGTTGGCAACACCATGATGTCAAACAATGAAATGCCTTGAGAAGTGTTAAGAGGTGGTAGCACTTTACAGTTTGTCAGACTGTAAACACACTTAAACAGCGAGTTCATGGAAACTGCCCTGTGAGGACAGCAGGGGAGACATTGTCATTCCAGTCCTTGCTTATTAGCTTCACAACACCACCTGCCCTGAACATACCTGCTGAGAATGTTGGGGTCATGGAGGAATCAAAAGGCCACGCTTCTGGTTTCGGTACAGCTTTAGAGGAGATAAAGAACTTGGATGGAAATTTGCTCTGTATATTTTCTCAGCAAAAGAAAAGCAAATCTTCTAAAACCCTGTATAAGAAGTGGAAAAACAAAATAAAAAAGAACATTTAGTCTGCAGCTAAAGTAGGACAAAAGCACAACTTATAGTCATAAGAGTTGAAAATCAGTAAATATATTATGGTTCTTTTCCAAAGAGCTCAACTGGGATAATGGTTCTTCAGTAATGTGTAAGAAATAATAGTACTTATGATTTTTAAAAGCATCATTTAAGGTGGTTAGAAAGCAAGGTTATAACGTTGAATTAAAGAATAAGACAAACAGCAAGCTTTTGAAATCATAAATCTAGGATACAATTTTGAGGAGTGAGGTTGATTTGTTTTGAGTGGGCTATTGGTGAGTATAGGCAAAGCATCCTTAGGAACTGAAACCAAGGCTCATAAGACTTGTTATAAATTTTATATGTTCCAAACCTAGTGGGGTCCAAAGTGAGGAATTTGTTTGCATTCTGTTGCAATACCAATTATATTAACAGATGTTTAAGGATGAATGTTCCAAACCAAAGGCATTTATATTAACAGATGTTTAAGGATGAATGTTCCAAACCAAAGGCATTTGTTTTATATTTTCAGCATCATTTTTTTCTACCCACATATGTCAAAACAATTCTGAACAGCATGCTTTACAAACTGCTAGTAATTTCTTTAGAGAAATAACTTCAGAAGCAAAAGTAATTAACTAATCAAATAAAGTTTGTATAAAATTAGAACCTATTCAAGTAGAACTAAATTTTTTGTTAAAAGCTAGTAAAGAGGGAGCACAGTTAATTTGTTTAAATTTCTTTCCACAAATATTAATGCTCTTTGTACTAAAATGGCCTATGTATTCTTATCCAGATATTAATAGTTGTCAGAGTAGAACTGCTTCTGTGATGGAGAATAAAATTTTCACCTCTTGTATCACGTTTTTCTATGATTTTTAAGTTTACAATTTTTTAAAAAATAAAGAAATAGACTCAGGTATCAGCATGCCATACATATAGAACCAATGCAAAATTATTACTCGGCATTCTCCAAGGTATGTGATTTTCCTCTATTTCCCCACAATGTAAACTAAACTGCCAACGTGCAGGGCCCAGGGAACAGGAGCGCTATTCTGTGGACAACTGTCATCAGACGTACTTCTTAGTGGAAACTCACTAAAATGGGTCATTCTCTCCACACCCAAATCAGGAGATCCAGATCATGTTAAGCTGCTGAGTCCACATTTTAATGCTTTTAGAGATCTGTCCAACATTTGGAATCCTCTCTTTTCTAAATAGGCTGATTTATAGTCATTGACAATTATCCAGTGAAAAAGTCTTCTAGACCATGTGGTCATCTGTTTCCTATCCATCTCCCCTTTAAGACTCCAGGTACCTCTGGGAATCTTGAGGGAAAATCCTGGAAAAGAAACAGACTCTTGGCAAAAGAAATTGACTGGAATTGGTCTTTGTTGTTGTTAATTAAATTTTATTTTTTATTGAAGTATAGTTGATTTACAACATCACGTTAGTTTCTGGTATACAGCACAGTGATTCAGTTATATATACACACACACACACATATGTAAATATTCGTTTTCAGATTCTTTTCCCTTATAGGTTATTATAAAATATTGAGTAGAGTTCACTGTGTTATACAGTAGGTCCTTGTTGGTTACCGATTTTATATATAATAGTGTGTATATGTTATCCCCTGCCCTTTCTCCTTTGGTAATCATAAGTTTGTTTTCTATGTCTGTGAGTCTCTTTCTGTTTTGTAAATAAGTTCATTTGTATCTATTTTTAAGATTCCACACTTATACAATATCATATATTTGTCTTTGTCTGGCTTATTTCACTTAGTATGAAAACATCTAGGTCCATTCATGTTGTTGCAAATAGCATTATTTCATCATTTTCATGATTGAGTAATATTTCATTGCCTATATATACCACATCTTCTATATCCATTCATCTGTGACAGACATTTAGGTTGCTTCCATGTTCTGTATTGTATTATAAACATTGGGGTGCATGTATCTTTGCGAATTACAGTTTTGTCCAGATATATGCCCAGGAGTGGGATTGCAGGTTCATATGGCAACTCTATTTTTATTTTTTTAAGGAATCAGCATACTCTTCTCCATAGTGGCTGTACCAATTTATATTCCCACCAACAGTGTAGGAGGGTTCCTTTTTCCCCACACCGTCTCCAACATTTATCATTTGTAGACTTTTTGATGATGGCCATTCTGACCAGAGTGAGGTAATACCTTACTATAGCTTTTATTTGCATTTAAATCCATTGCATTGTTATACACTAACAATTAAAGATCAGAAAGAGAAATTAAGGAAACATTCCCATTTGCCATTGCATCAAAAATAATAAAATACCTAGGATTAAACTACCTAGGATTAAACTAAACTACCTAAATCCTAAAATAGCTAGGATTCAACTACCTGTACTCTAAAAAGTATAAGACGCTGATGAAAGAAACTGAAGACAACACAAACAGATAGAAAGATATAGCGTGCTCTTGGAGTGGAAGAATCAATATCGTTAAAATGACTATACTACCCAAGGCAATCTACAGATTCAATGCAATCCCTATCAAAATACCAATGGCATTTTTCACAGAACTAGAGTTGACCTTTGAATTATCCAAACACCGCACTTGCATAGCAAGGAACTTGGAAGGGAACCTCCACCAACTAAGTCTATAGAGGTGGTCATTTTGAAATACCTATAACAAATTACACGATATAAATGAAATTAATAACTTAAACCTAAAGAGCATTTTATATTTTATTAATTAAATACAGTTTGCACCATGTTAATCCACTGTAGCCAGTGATGCAATCAATGTCATTTATTGAGATATAGAAACAGACCTATATGATTATAATATAGTATTTGTACTACATCATATAGAGGAATAGCTATTTGACTCAAAATATATATTACACAAACAGAATCTAATACAATACATTAGACAAGTAGAAACTCGGGTATTGTATAATTTGATTATCCTTGCAGCCATTCAGGGAACATAAATGGGCATGAAGTCAATAAAGTGAGTAACTTTGAATACCTTGAATACCAATGATGTAAAACCCCAAAGATTTTCACAGTATAATTGAGACTTTTTAAGTGATACCAAAATTTTTGTTACAAGTTACAAAAAACTAAGAATCTATTTTAAAATGTACTTATAAGAAGTTTATGAGATTTTTGAATTAGTGATAATCAATTTTATTCAATATTATTTTATCTGTGATTATATACTCTAATCTCTATCAATCACCCCATTCTTTCCATTTTTCGTAAGTGCAAAGGTAGAGTATGTAGGAAGTATGGAGAAATTTTATAAAAATAGAATGCTCTTTTTAAGGAATCTTGTTAGCCTTAGGAAGAACTGGTGTGGAGAACAGAAGAAATGCAAAAAGAGTAGCTAACAATCTAGCTCCCAGATATGTATTTTGATGTCTTTTACGTTAAAAATACATTGAATGGGGGCTTCCCTGGTGGCGCAGTGGCTGAGAGTCCGCCTGCCGATGCAGGGGACACGGGTTCGTGCCCCGGTCCGGGAGGATCCCACATGCCACGGAGCGGCTGGGCCCGTGGGCCATGGCCGCTGAGCCTGCGCGTCCAGAGCCTGTGCTCCGCAATGGGAGAGGCCACAACAGTGAGAGGCCCGCATAACGCAAAAAAAAACAAAAAACATTGAACGTTATTTTTAAATTACAGTTTTCAATCTATTGAACATTTTATTTTATTCCAAGGTTTTAATTTTGACATAATACTAGATTATCACCAAACATTTGTTCTAGTTAATATCACAAAGATGGTGGCTAATTATAGTTGATAATTGTCACACATTTAAAAAAGAAGATAAGTTGTAAGATTCATTTATTTTAGCTCAAGTCTAATTGGTTATTAAAAATCACAGGTATATTTTTATTTTTATAGTATTATGCATTATCTACATGTAACTTCATCCTTTTATGGTAATTTGGCCATAATTTCCCTAAGTATTCAATAGTACTTGTCTAAAGCAAGTACTATTACTTTTATCTTCAAATTCCAAGCTGCAGATTATGTTTTTATTCCAATCCTATGCAATGAAATGAGTAGCAATTTCTATTGCTAAAGAGTATTTGTAGATTATGAAAGAGTTATAATCATATTAAATTCTCAAACTGTCACAAATGTTTAAAAGATGTAGAAACCTCACATAGTCTCAGAAAAGATAGGATTACCTCTTTTTTTCTCATACAGGAAACATTTCTGTAAATAAGTCTTTCGTAATGTCAAGCAATTGCTTTGGCAAAAAATGATATTACAGCATAAAAATTTAATTCAGTTCATAGAAGACTGTTAAGCTTGACAAGTTTTATTCCAAAAATAAAAAGAGGTCTGTCACTGTAGATTTCCCAGACTCCAACAATCTTTCACACAAGATATTATCTGTAATCTCATTGAAAATAACCATGACTACATTCTACCATGCATAAATATATATATTTATGTTTATACTTTATTCCTATATGCCAAGTGAATCATTCTGTGTTTGTGACTGGTTTAAATTATGTAATTTGTGAGAAATAAGGAAATCCTGCAATAACATAGTGCACAGATTGTTTTAAAACTGAAATGCTGCTATAAGGAGGCTCACACAGCAAGATGTCTTTCCTTGTACAGTAAGAGACCCACGTTTTGTGAAATACACTCCTGCACAGGCTTCTAACATCATGATCTCTTTTATTTTTAACCTTTCAGAAAGCCACTCAGTATCTACAGATTCTATGAAGCAGAAGTCATGCTGATTTCTGAAAGGTTCAAAAAAATTGGGGTCCAACAGGGTTCTTCTCTGACCAAATTTTGTGCTGAATCCACTGCAGCAAATTCCCGTGTGTGTGAAGTCTTCAGTGAAGAATGAATCCAGTTTACTGCTAAAGCAGCCCCTCCTTTCCCCACCATCCTCTCTAACCCTTCTTCCACATGTTAGGGAAAGGAAAATTTTTCTTTTCTATCATCTTTATCAGAATGACAAATTCCCCAATCCAGTGGAATCTACTCTTTCATTTAACTGTTTTAAAAACATATTTGTTGTGTTATATAGGCTCAGGGCCTCAGTAAAACAGAAAATCACACAGCATACTAAAACCTTCCCTTCCCTGATCTAGGAGTTATGAGACCTGCTATTGTTATATAGCTCTGAGACTATCTGTTTATCTCTCTGGGCCTCAGTTTTTTCACCTGTATAATTACATAGTTGAACAAGATAATCTGTCAGCTCCCAAAAAGATTATCTGATTCTAAAATAGAACAATTTTTAACCTGAATCATTCAGTATTTTCTCTCTGGTTTCCTACAAACTAAAAGAGGTGATATACCTGCCAAAGCCTAATTTACCATGAAACACATTACTTATTGACCTTAGCAACTTAGTAATCACAAACCACTGAATATATCTTCTACTAATATTCTATTTTTATGTGAAATAATCTTATTTTGTTTTTGGCAACTCTGAATGTGTTGTTCAAGAAGATACCTTCATTGAACAAAAATGCCTCCCAGTGACAATGGTTTCTGTTCTTTGTTTTCTTTTCTAAATACTAATTTTTAATATATTCAAGAAAACGGTAAAATAGGTTGATCCTGTACTGATATGGTAGTTCTCCTCTTCCCTTTATTCCCATCAAGGTATCTTTATTCTTCTGATTCATATAAGCTCACAGCTTCCTCAGATACTACCTAAGAAAACTACCATATCCTCATCCATAGTCTGTGTTTAGATTCACACATCTCGCACTCATCATTTCAAAAAGCTGTCCAAAGAACTACTACTGTTAATAAAACCATGCTTTGTACCATTACTCTTCCCACCAACATTATGATTTAGTAAAGATCACTGGATTGATTTCTTGGGCAAGTTAGGAAAAAAGTTCAAATCTGAATAAAGCATAGCATTCTATAAACAGATATTGCAGATAGTAACACAATGGATGACAAGGAGGGGAAAATGCAAACTAGATGTTTAGAATCAGCAATACAGAAAAAAAAGGAAGACTAGAATGCTATTTTAAAATTCAACAATTGAGTGATACTCTGTAAATACTGGATACAAAATAATACCGATGAAAAGCAGGGTAATTTAACATGCAATAATTAAAAAGAAGCTAAACTGGTACGTGGAGAAGGGTAAAGTAAGTCCCCTTACAAACCTTCAAAGTGCGAACTTTCAAAGATGCGAAAGTGCATCTGCATTTCTAATCATGTAGGTTAGTTCAAGTGTCTGGCATACATTGTCACGTGCATGCATCCCCTAAAAGTGGTTGTGCTTTTGTGTACTTTTCTGTACAGTACTGTATAGAGTACAGTAGTACAGTATCTTTATTTCAGGCCCAGGATGTCTGGAAGCATGCATAAAAGCAGCAGTGATGTAGCTGGTACAGTACTGCCCAGACATCACTGGATCACTTTTGCAAGAGGGTAGATAAAATTGAATCCAGCAAGGAACCAGAACCTGTGCCATCAACCTCAGGCGTGAGTGAAATTGCAGCTTGCCCTCCATCTCCTATTGCTGACCATCCTTCAGCTCTACCATCTCCCACCTCCTCTCCCTCCTCCAATTAGTAACTCTTTTGTCTGTTCATTCGATGCCAGCCCCTGTATGCCAGTTGTTGTACTGTACTACTGTATTTTTCAAGGTACTGTACTGTAAAATTAAAAATGTTTTCTATATTTTTTTGTGTTTCTTTTTTATGTATTATTTGTGTAAAAAGTATTATAAACCTATTACAGTACAGTACTATATAGCCTATTGCGTTAGCTGGGTACCTAGGCTAACTTTGTTGGACTTACGAACAAATTAGACTTACAAACGCACTCTCAGAATGGAACTTGTTCATATGTAGGGGACTTACTGTATTCCTGAAACAATGAAAAAGAAATGCAGTAGGTGTTGGTTTTGCTCAATTAATAAGGGACATAGCTTTCAATAAATGTATACACTAGCATTTTTCAGTGTAGGAAGTACACACTTCAGAGAAAAACTGCCCAAAGCATTTGAATTGAATAGGCAATATTATATTTCAGGAAATGGAAAGGTCACTTACTCAAAGGCATAAAATAAAACTGCATTGATGGCTAAATCTAGGATGCTATATAGTCAGAAAATTGTCATATTAGATTACTGTTAAACACATACAGCTCCCCCCAACACACACACACACATGCATGCTCAAATGGACAAATGCCAGTTTGCAGATGGAGTTAATAGCAAAAGCAGAAAAAAAGCTTAACTGAGAGCTTGAGTTATAATAAAATTAACTTTTAAAGCATATTTTTAGCTTCAAATGCTTGCTAATATTTAAAATTCTTTACTTTTATAAAGTTAATAAGAAACATTAGAAAAGATTTGAATTTATATTTCCTTTTGTGGTAATGTCTTTCACTAACACTGTTCTTTAAGCTATTTTGCACCTCAATAAAAATATCTTATGCAGAAACTATATTAGTGTTTTAAGCCCTGAGAATACAATTCTCTTCCTTCTGGCAGTTACTCCCTGACCACTCACAGATGACAGCTTCATCGTGCCTGATCTGACTTACTTAACCAAGAGGATCAAATTATAAATAGGTTTATATTGATAAATTCTACTCCTTTTTTTATGTTACATTTGTCAAAGGGAGTTAAATTAAATAAAAATGCATGCCAGATCCAGTATAGAATTTTTAAAAATATAATTACTTTATTATTTATATTGCTTCCCATATAACTCAGCCATATTATAAAATAAGCAGTGTAAATGGATTGATTAGTGTTTCCTGTTCATTGAGAACATGAGCAAAAATAATATCCATTACACCTTAATATCACAGATTAATTGCTAATATTAACCACGATTCACTCTGGTTCACATTATCTTCTTTACTTGATTTCCTTGATTTCAACTTATATCCTGTCAACTTCCTAATTATATTTTAACACTAACTTCTTTTTGAGCATCTTCGAGTATTATTGATTCTTTACTTAACATCTTGATCCAGATTACCCCTGCTACTATACCCACACATATTCAACACTGACCTTCTCACTTTTCCATCAACTCATATATGTTTACTTCCTTGTATTTCCCATTTCACTTTTACTCTTATCATCCACTTGTTTTTGCATATCTGTTTGTAGCCATGACTCTCTCACTGAACTTTAAATTTGCAAAGGGAAGCCTACCATATTCATTTCTATGTTACTCATTCTATTGCATAGTAAAGAACGCAGACTCTGGAACCAGATTGCCAACGTTCAGCTATATATTTTAATAGTGCTGTGATATCTGACAAATTATTAGCCTTTGTGTTAGCTTCCTGATCTGGAAAATAGGAACAATAATAGTTCTACCTTACAGGGCAATATTCAGGATAAACTGAGATAACACATACAATATAAACAGAAAGCACTCAGTAACTGTTAACCACTAATTATTATTACATTTAGTATTATTATTCTATCTCCATACCTGACCGAGTGACTAAACTATATGTATGGAATGACTAAATCCATTAATGCAGGCAAACAAGAACTAATTTACAATATTCCTAAAATGTCCTTGACACATTACTGTAAAAATCTGTGTTTAAAATGAGAGATATGTGTTACTTCAGATGTAAAATTATTGAATTATCAATTGTTTACAAATACTTTACAGTATAGATGTTCTCTGGTACAAGAAAATTATTTGGCCAAATCCTAAAGGTATTAATCATATATTTAGCGGTTACTGAAACTATAATCTTTACAATTCCATCTAGAATAAGAATTAAGTTAAAAATTAGCTTGGCATACAATTTTCCCAAACATATTTATTGTTTACATCAAAGAGGTTCTCAGGATATATTCTCCAAAATATTGGTACAACCAGATAGCAAGGACTTCGAAAATAGAGCTCTCTGGCCCGTAGTTTTGAGAGATTAATGTGTTATCCAAGTAAGCAGATATCTTCACTGTAATACTTATCAGAAATTTTAATATAGTAATTTGTATTATGAAGACCTAGAAAGAGATATGCATGAAATAGTTTTTCCTAAATTTATTTAGGCTTTATTCTGAGAGCATCACTTAGGACTAGCAATCTGTCAAGCAAACTAAAAAAACAAACAAACTAAAACCCAGTTATTTTAAACTTTTATTTATTGCCTGTTGCTTTAGTTTGGTTTGGTTTGACTTCCACCTGCATAGTTGATTCTTTACATAAAAGGGAACAGAATAGATAGGAACACAATTCTCCTAATGGCACTGGACTGTCACCTGTCTATTCTGCTAATATTCTTTCTTGGATTTTGTAGAGTCAGTCAGTGTCACAGTCTTGATTTAGGAAGGAATAAGAAAATGAAAAGTTGAAGAAGTAATGAGAAATTTTCTAAGGACCTCTCAGTTTCTCTCCTTTCTTAGTATATTATAGATAAGATTGTGTCTAACAGGATTGTCAAAATATTTTGTGTGGGGTCAGATGAGAGAAGGGTCCCTTAGAGAACTTGGAGTGAGGAAAGTAAAGTAGTTTACTTTCCCTAATAACTAAGATAGTGTCATTTATATGTCTTCTTTTGTTCAAGGAGAAAGTTGGATTCAAAACTTAAACACATGTTTATTCAAGTATACCTCATAAAAAATTCAAGAATTAAACTCATCTGCCTTATGTAATTAAAATTCTAGGGGTACTTATAATATAACTGAATTATAAGGTGCCCTGTGAGCTTTACCACCTTGAGGGAGAAAGCCATAAAACTAAATAGCTCTTTGGCTGACTGCAAAATGAATGAGGCCTCTATAATTCATTAATAGATGATCCCAGGATCCTTAAAACTTGAATAAACAGTCAGACTTCTTAAAATCTTTTTCTTTTTTAATCTAAGTAAAACACATGCTTAACTTCCTTGTTTTCTTTGGAAAAAACTATATGAGCTTTCCAAATTACCCACATTATTTGTATCTTATTTTTTAAAATTATTTTTCCACTTCAGCTCAGATTAGCTTGTTTTCCATTTTTACTTTTTAATTACCTTTTTCACATTTATGAATATCTCTCCAGGAAATTTTTAATAACAGTAAAAATATAAACCAGTGTTTATTACACCATAGGTGTGTGTATGCACAAATGCTTATGTGTGTTTAATACAATATTTTTCTGAAGGTATATTAGTAAGGACAAAAGATGAGAGAGAAGTAGTGAGAGCGAGAGAAAGAAAGAGAACAAAAGTAAAACACACAGGACAGAACTGAATTGTGGTCATTTTGAACCTTACTAGATTCTCATTCTTGCATTTATGTGTTCATTTTGTAGAAAGCAGACAGCTAACAAGATTCCCTGTGACTGTTAATCAGTGTGTACTGCTGTAGCTCTAAGAGGAGAAGGAAAATGTCACAGATATTTACTCACTTGATGTATTCTCTCTATCTTTATCACCAGAACCATTTTTTTAATTAACATAATACTTCACTGCAACATGACACATTCACTGAGATACTGGAGACTTAAATATACCAATGGAGAAGAAAGATTGATTTCAGATGATTAAAGGAATATTCTTTAAGAAATAACAGATTTAGTGAGTAAGCATTGTGAAAACTATATTAGTTCTTTCATATTATTAGGTCAAAAACAAATCACCCTTACTATTATATTTCAATTTCTATTCTCTCCTTTTCCATTCTTCATACCTCAAATGGATTAACCAAATGAAACTTTCACAGTCACTAAGGCACTCCATCAAGATTCCATTTAACAGTATCAATGCTCTGTTTTGTTTCTTGGGGAATCTGGTTAGCTTTCAAACAGGTCCTAATAATCAGAATGAGGTTTACATGTGGGCAGATTTAATTCAACATTTTATACACCAATGACAATACTAACTTGCTGTAGAAGTCTCCATAGACATTTTATTCAGATATGGCACACATTTATTTTCATTTTAATTGTTTTATAATCTTAATTTTCTAATGTATAGGTGCTTGCAGCACTATTTATTCCAAAGCATCATGGATCTATCTGTGCTAAATATATAACCAGTATGCTGTAACAGAGAAACAGCAATGATCTTAGAATTCCCAACGCAGTGCCTTTAAAGAGATTTTACAAAGAAAATGATAATCTTATGCCTGGTCTATATAATAAGTAACTGCCAGAGTTATCAAATTTGTCATAGGAAGTTCTTTTTTAAAAAAAATTAACAATGTATGAAAACTGCAACCTAAGTGGAATTATACAGCATTAAAAAATGCACATCTTACTTTTTCCTGGTCTTATACTAGCTCATTTGTTTAAAGTAAGGTGAATTGCTTTTAAACTTGTTTTGCTTAATGCAGGTATCAGTTAAGTTTCTCTTTTGGTTATTGTGGATAGAGGTTATTTTAATTGAATCTAGAGGAACATCCTTGATACATATAATCTTATTAAATAATATCCTGACAAAAGACTAGTTTTGTGGCAGAAATCATGACCTTAACTTTCTGAGTGAAGTAATACATACACAGATAGATAGATAGATAGACAGACAGACAGACAGATAATAAGCAGGCAGACACCAAGTGTAAATTCAGTTTACTGGATTAGCACAAAGTAAGCATCTATTACAAATATTCAAAACCCTCTAGAAGCACCCCTTTTGCTTTCACTCAGTACATCCACCATTGTCTCCAGAAGGAAACCAATACTTTGGTTTCAATATCTTCTTTCTTTTACTATTTTTTGTTATAGTCATCCATGTTAGAGCTCATGGTTATAGTTTTTTTTTTATTTTGGTATACTAATATACATACCTGCATGCACATCTTAATATAAATAAGATAAACAAAATAAATTTCTTTGTTTATTCTGATGTTGGACATTTGAGTTGTTTCCAATTTGAAGTGATTATAAAGACTGTTATGAACATTTTTCTACAAGTCTTTCACTGAACATATGGATACATTTCTGAATATGGCATAACTGAGTCTTACAGTATATACGTTTAAGTTCAGTAGCTGTTACCTAACTGCCTTCCAAAGTGTTCTATCAGTTTTCTGGTAATAGCATGCTACGAGAGCTTCCATTGCTTAATATCCTTGCACATTTTTGGTATTGCCAGTGTCTTTAATTTTAGCAGGCATACAGCATTATCTATTGAGTTTAATTTGCATTCCCTTAAGAAAAATGAAATAGAGCACTCTTTATATACCACTTTACCACTTGAATAACATGTTTCTTCCACATCATATTTGGTTGTCTTTTTTTTTTTGACTGATTCATATGCTTGCTTATTCGTTTGTATTATATCCTTGAGAAGAGTCATTTGTCAATTACAGATACTGCAAATATCTTCTCCCATTTTGTGGCCTTTCTTTTCTTTCTCTTAGTGGTATCTTTTGATATACAGATGTTCTTAATTTCAATGCAATTCAGTGTATTAAATTTCTTTTTTTGTTGTTGTTTATTCCATTTGTGTCCTGTTTAAAACATTCCCAACCCCACGATTGCAAAGATATTCTCTTCAGCATATTTCATTATCTCAACTTTCACATTTTAATCTATAATCAAATTTGAAATAGTTTCATGTAAGGTATGAATGGTCAAGCTGTGATTTTTACAATAGATAGTCAGTTGAAACAGCATCGTTCATTGAAATGACCATGCTTTGCCCCACTATACTATAATGAGATTTTGGTCATAAATAAATTTCATTTAACTATGGATCTATTTATTGATTCTCTTCTGTTTCCTTATTTGTCTATTGTTTCACTAATACCACACTTTCTTAATTCTTAGGGCTCTATAAGTCTTCATATTTGATAGTCAGTATTCCCACCTTCTTCAATAATGTCTTTTGTTTTTCTTGTCACTTTGTATTGTATAAGTTTTCCAACTTTTTATCAATGTAAATAGCACATAAGTGTACACCTCAATAAATTTTCTTAAATGAAACACACACCTCTTACCATACAGAACAAGAACAAAAATACTGCCAGCACCTCAAAACTCCCTGACTTGCTTCTGACCATTCGTTATACTCTCTTGCCCAGAATAATCATTACTCTTTTAGCAGTATAGTTTAGATCTGCCTATATTTTTTCTTTATATAAATGGAATTATTCAGAACTCTTCTGTGTCTGGCTTCAACTGTAGAACATTATATTTGTGAAATTCATTCAACTAGCTGAATGTAGCTGTTTACTTGTATTGCACTACAGTGTTTCAAATATACCAAAATGTATTATCCCCCCTACTGCTGAAGGATATGTGGGTGTTTTCCAGTTTTTGTCCAGTATAAATAATGGTTGCTAGAAATATTCCAGCACATGTATTTTCATGACCTATAGATTCATTTTTGTTGTATATGTAAGAGTAGAACTATTCAGATATAATATACCCTATTGCTCTGCTTATCCACTGTTGCATGACAAATCACTGCAAAGTTTGAGATTTAAACAGAAACCATTTTATTTGCTCATTATTCTGAAGTCTGGACTGGATACAGATGGGCAACATTTCTGCTAGTGTTTCTTCCTCATGTAGCTGCATCTAATTGGTTGGTTGGGGCTTGGTTAGCTAGAACAATGGAACAGCATGCCTACTTTCTCCATGTTACAGACTTCTTTCCACGTAGCCTCTTCATATGGTCTCTCTACCCATAAAGATAAATGAATTTCTTAAATGTTGCTCAAAGTTCCCAATAGTGCAAAACACAGGAGTTGCCAGACCTTTTTAAAACCGAGGTCCAAAACTAGCACTGCATCACTTTTACCACATTTTATTGGCAAAATCATTTCATAGGTTCAGGCCAAATTGAAGAAAATGGAACTCCACAAGAGCATGAATACCGAGAGACATGGTTCATTAAAGGCCATCAATATAAAATACTACTCCCTCTACCATCACAGTTTTTAATGCAGATTGCTCTGTAATTTCCCATTCTTATACTGTGCTTGTTAGGTATTGAGATTGAGGTTATGCTGGATTTATAAAAAAGCAGGAATGTGTTCTCTGTTTTTCTATTCCCCGGAACTGTTCACGCAATATCGTTGTTTTTATCTTTCTTAAATATTCAGAAAAATTCACCAGTAAAGTCATATGAGCCTGGGATTTTCTTTGTGGGAAGATTTTAAATAAAAGATTCAATTTTCAGGCTAAATATTGGCCTATTTCTTTGTCAGTTTTTGCAAAGTTACAGTTTTGAAAATGATGTTTGCTTAGTTCATGAGATTTATGCATCAATTTTTATCTTCTCTTTATGTTGATGTCTAATGGAAGTCTATTAATAGCTCCTTTTTCGTTTATGATATTGGTAAATTTTTATTTATGTCTTTTTTATGATTTGCTAAGATTTTATTAGTTATTAGTCTTTTAAAAGTACCAACTTTTGTTTTTATCAATTTTTTTCTCTTTTTTTGTATATTCATGGATTTTGGCTCTGTCATTATTATTTGTTTTTACTTTCTTTAAAGTTGAAGGACGTGATTTTATTAGCTTCTTGAAATGGAAATTTAGTTGACTGATTTTAAGCCTTAAGTGTTTTCATTTTGATGACTTAGTATTGTTTAATTGCATTTACTTGGGGTTTCTAGTTATTCTTCTCCTTATTGATTTTAGCTGAGTTATATTGCATTCAAACAACACAGGCTGAATTATTTCAAACATTTAAGGATTCTGAGGCTTTATTTATTGCCCAGCATGTGGTTTACTTAATTTTTTTTTTTTTTTTTTTTTTGGTAAATGTTCTAAGTATACTTGTAAAAGCATAACTTCTCCCAATTTTGGATGTAATTTCATATACGTGCTCATTGATGAAGTTTGTTTTCATCTTTAATACTGTTTCTGTTTGTTTGTCTATTTCCCTAGCAGCTACTGATAGAGGTTTCTTAATATCTTCCATTATCTTGGCAATTTCTCTATTTCTCTTTGCCATTTTTGAATTTTTGCTTTCTGTATTCTGAAGGTGTTACAGGGTGCATACATAAGTGGGATATATTTCTGATGGCTTAACCTCTTTATCATTACGAAATGCCCCTCTTTATCTCTAACAAAGTCTCCTGCTTTACAGACTCTTTAATAAAATTACAGCTTCATCAGCTTTCTTTTTGTGATTACATGGTAACTTTTTACTTCCTTTTAGTTTCAAACTATCTGTGTACTAATTTTTATGTAGTCTGAATATCTAAGTTTTTTATTTGGATCAGACACCCCTGGGGGGAAAGCAGCCCTCAAGAGTTAGCCCATTTTTCTGGATTTTTCTCTTCTCCTGAAGATTGGCTATGATTTTTACTAAAAAAATTGTATTGATTTTATTCTCATGGGGGAGTGTTTCCAAATTACTTAGGCAACAACTACCAGAAATAAATTTTATTTTAATCCTTGCAAATATAATACTTTACTTAGCTGGTAATCTAATGCTATTTTTTTTAAATTATAATCAGTTTCTATTCTTTTTTTTTTTTTTTTTTTTGTGGTACGCGGGCCTCTCACTGCTGTGGCCTCTCCCGGTGTGGAGCACAGGCTCAGCGGCCATGGCTCAAGGGCCCAGCCACTCCGCAGCATGTGGGATCTTCCCGGACCAGGGCATGAACCCATGTCCCCTGCATTGGCAGGCAGACTCTCAACCACTGCGCCACCAGGGAAGCCCAGCTTCTATTCTTTAAAAAATAAATTCAAAGGATAGCATACACACAGAAAAGTGTACATATCATAAATTGAGTGAATTTGCACATTGTGAATACAACTTGTAATTCCACCCAGATTAAACAATAAAACATCACCAGTATCCAGTATACAATCCAAAGTCCATATGCCCAAATGAAAATATAAATATTATATTTTAGAAGAAGCATATTTCTATCTCATATTAATATTAAAAAGTACACAAAATAATACATAACAACAAAAAAAACAGTTGCACCTATAAACTGTTTTTGTGTTCTAATATCCATTCTTTCCTTCTGCAACACATAAATACAAAGAAACACAAATGCCCACATTCGTACATATTCAAATTTAAAATTTTGCCACATGATAATTCAATTAGTCAATAGTCACTTTTCTTTTTCTCAGTTGACACAGTTCTAAGATTTAATTCATAATATTTACTAAATTGATTAATTTGGACATTAGATTAACAGGCATTACTAAAATAGACAAACACTGCTAATTTTTTTAAAGCACTTGAAACAACTTAATACCGACCCTCAAAATTTATATTGTAAGGATCTGCTCCAAATGCCTAAAAATCACCTATTTTTATGAGAATTTAAGGGAGAAATTAATTTCCATGCATGGTAGAGTGAAGACTATGTGCAAGGACATCCTAACCTAAAATAATGAGAAGAGCCAGTATCAAATTTATAATCAGACATCCAAAGCAATATTTTAGAAAAAAATTTTAATAGTAGAGGCTGATTCTTTTTTAAAGGAAACATCAAAATTCATCATTTACTAACATTTAGAGATTTGCATGTTAAGAGTAAGTATTAACTCAAGAACAAAGACTTTCATAGTGTCTAAAAGTTTATCAAAAGTCAAGAAAAAGACGTAAGGGTATTCATTTCTAGTCTGCATATTATGATAGCAGATTTTGCACTGACCATACATCTTAGCAGTTATCATCAGGAGAGCTTATCCTCATACTTGTTAAAATAAGAGTATTGATTTTAGAGTATTGTTATTGACATACATAATTGTTCAAGAAGAAAGTTAATGTTATATGAAACTAACTATAGAGTTACAAAAAACTATATCATAGCAGATTCACTAATAAACACACTAAGTTAGGTAGCTACACACTTATACTTTGGAGCTAAGGAAAAATTTCAAAAGAAATGAAAAAGTATGAAACTTTAGGAAACTAAAGTTAGGATTCACAGTAGCATGGCCCAAATCTAGGAGAGGTGAGATTTTCTAAAACTTGGATATCCTGGCATAACAAAACATACACACACACACATAAACACATCCATACACACACACACACACACACACACATATCAAAATATTATAAAGACATTTACCTAGTATCACTAGAAAGTGAGTTACAGCTAAGTGTGTCAGTAAGCTATCATTGTCCTGGTAGTCATGATTGAAACGTTTTCCATTGGTCTTTTTCATTTCCTATGCTAGTTTCCAGGGCCCAACACATTTGAAAGGCAATAATAATGCAGAAGATGCAGGCAAACGACTGAACTCTGTAACAAACTCGGGATTTTCTTGGACCTTATTGTTTAGCTTTGAAAAAATATTTATTCTTGGGGAGAATACTTTTTCTGCTTTTATTTAGTCTGTGTATATGTCCAGTAGGATGTCACTGCTAATCTTCCCAGGGTGAAGCATTCAAGCAAAATCTGGATATGTATCTGTGAAAGGGAGTCTCAGTGAAGTCAGATATTTGATTAAAGGACCTTTAAGATTTCTCCCCAAACTAAGTTCCATTTATTTCATGAGGTGAATGTAAACAAATCTATGTTCTCTGTAACACTGTATTTTACTCAGCAGTCAATAAAGTCCCACTATTTACCTGAAATTGTGTGATATCAGAATATCATACATATAAGATATACTTGGATGTCATCATCACTGACTCTGTATTATAGCCAGGGAGAAAAATTAAAAAGTAAAATTAAGTATTTGCAATTACAGTACTTGTAATAATGGACCGAAATTAAGAGATGGAGATGGAAAAAGTATAAAATGGTATAAAAAACTCACTCTATAGGGTGGTTATTTGAGAAAATCTCTCAGAAGTAACATTGAAGTTTATGTCTAATGGATAAAAAGTCCATTAGAGTGGACGTAGAACAATCCAGGTAGAAGAAAAAGCATTCAGATTGGCCCTGTGCCTGGAGAGAGTTTGATGTGGTTGATGAACTTAATGATCAGTTGGGCTCGAGCACAACACTTGAGGAGGACAGTCATAAATAATTAAGGTGAAAATTGTGTAAGGGCCAAATTATGGCAAGCCTTAGTGAATCACCATAAGGAGGCCAGATTTTGTTCTAATTTCATTTTCAATGGAAATTTAAAAAAAAATGAGAAACCTACACACCTATCAGAACAGCCAAAATCCAAAACACTGACAACACCAAATGTTGATATGGATGTGGAACAACAGGAAGTCTCATAAATAATGGGAAGGCAAAGTGGTTCACTACTTTGGAAGACACTTTGAAGGTTTCTTACAAAACTAAACATACTCTTACCGCACAATCCAGCAATCGTGTTCCTTGGTATGTATCCATAGGAGTGAAATACTTATGTTCATACAAAAACCTGCACACAGATGTGTGTAGCAGCTTTATTCATAATTGCCAAAACTTGGAAGCAAACAAGATATTCAGTAGGTGAATGGATAATCTGCGGTATATCCAGACAATGAAATATTTAGTGCTAAAAAGAAATGAGCTGTTAAGTCATGTGTTCTGTTTTATATTATAATGATGGCTACATGTCATGATACATTTGTCTAAACCCATAGAAGGCACAACACCAAGAATGAACCCTAATGGAAACTACAGACATTGGGTAATTATGATATGTCAATGTAGGTTCATTAATTGTAACAACTGTACCACTCTAGTGGGGGATGTTGATACAGGGGAGTCTATGCATGTGTAGGGGCAGGGTGTATGTGGGAAATCCCTGTATCTTTCTTTCAATTTTGCTGTGAACCTAAAACTACTCTAAAAATATCAAGTCTTTAATTTAAAAAATTGTAACTAAAAGCTGTTAAAGAATTTTAATGGAGACATTAACATGATCTAATGTACATTTTAATGGCACTTAAGCCTATCTGATTCTAAGAATCTCTTAGAAAGTGCCAGAATTTTATAAGCATTTTATATTTTCCTGCTTCCTCAATCTTTCGAGAATGGTCTTGCTAACATAAAATCATGAAAAACCGCATCACTTTCTTCCTTTTCATATGCTGATAAGAAATGATTGGAAAAAATTATGCTATTCTGCAATTTTGGCTTCATTTCACAGCCATGCTACAACTTCAGGTGTAGCTCAAAATTGCTTGACTTTTATTCATTTTAGGTTACATTTTATTCAAGCCTTTCAAACTTAAGTAAAGCACAGATAATGAAAACAAATTCTAAACTTATAAGAATTTTTCTAATTAACCCTAGGATTCCACAGATACCAGTTTGAGAAATATTTCTCCAAGAAACTGAAGTATGTATTCCATGATACAATGTCACTGGATAGAGGAAACAGAGATCACAGTCCAGGGCAGCTGAGGAGGTTGAAATTTGAGGGTTAGGATAATGGA
Source organism: Lagenorhynchus albirostris (assembly GCF_949774975.1). Lineage (NCBI taxonomy): Eukaryota > Metazoa > Chordata > Mammalia > Artiodactyla > Delphinidae > Lagenorhynchus > Lagenorhynchus albirostris. The sequence goes on from NC_083097.1 coordinate 67,562,897, forward strand.
CAGGAAAGCATTACAAAGAGAAGAAGCTGGACAAATCTGCATGTGGCCCTTTCTGTCTTTGGCCAAATCATAAGCTCTCTATATGCGGGGTGAGACCCTGCAAGGTCTGGAGGAAAACATCAACTGGAGACCAATTCTTCAGATTATAACTACTTTACTCCTAGTGAGAAAGCTACTCTGGAACCTGTCCCTAGTAGGCCCCAAATAAACCTTGACAGAACAATGTGATCCAACAGTAAATATATTGCCTGTAAGAATAAAACTCTACAATCTTTAAAAAAAGAAACCAAAATCTAGGATCTCAATAAATAGGCATAAAAAGGTCACAAATTTTCAATTACAAGTTCACAAGACATATGAAGCAGAAAAAAATGAAACCCATATTGAGGGAAAATCTGTCAATAGGATGAAACCAAAGACAACTTATGTGTTGAAATTAACATCCAAGGAATAAAGATCAACCTAATGAGTGAATATATGGGCAATATTATAAACTAAACAGAAACTGTTAATGTAACCCAATGAAAATTCTAGAACTGAAAAATAAAGTATCTAAAATTTAACTATATGAATTTAACAACATATTGAACACTACAGAATAAAAGATTAGTGAACTTGAAGATATAGCAAGTGAAATTATGGAATGTGGAAAAAGAAAAATAAATGAAAAAGAGAACAGGTCTTCAATGACCTGTGGGATAATATTAGATAGTCTAATATGTGTATGTGGAATCCCAGAATTAGAGGAAAAATTTGTGGAGGAGAAGAATATTTGAAGAAATAATGGCTGAAAATTTTACAGAACTAACTATATGGAACTTATTCTACATTTTAAAATATAAATACCTATTTCATATTTAAGTATAAAATATAAAAAGTATAAACATAGATTAAAGTAAATGTGAAGGTACAACTATATTAAAATCAGAGTAGATATTTATAAAATAAAAATACACAGACATGTGATAGGTAAAATTAAAAACTGGAAAAATATACAATATGTAAACAGTAAATATAAGAAAACTTATTTGCCTATTTTAAAATCAGGCAAAGTATAATTCAAGAAAAATAATATCAGAGATAAAAAGTACATTCCATAATGATAAAAGGCCTTTTCATCAGAAAGATATTAGTCTTAAATATGTGTAAGATTAAATATAGACCTTCAAAATAAAGAAGTAAATCAGATAAAGTTGGAGATTTCAGCAAAACTCTCAATAATTACTAAAAGAAATAAACAAAATAATCCTAGAGTTTAAAAAAAATTGAAAAAGATAACCAACCTAACCTTACTAGTATTGTAGAGCAGTATGCCAAAAATACAACAGATATTCTTTATAAATGCATAAAGAACATTCACCATGATATATCATTTGTTGAGCTGTGTAACAAGGTTTTTTTTTTTTTTTTTTTTTTTTTTTTTTGTGGTACGCAGGCCTCTCACCGTTGTGGCCTCTCCTGTTGCGTAGTACAGGCTCCGGATGCACAGGCTCAGCGGCCATGGCTCATGGGCCTAGCCACTCCACAGCATGTGGGATCTTCCCAGACTGGGGCACGAACCCGTGTCCCCTGCATTGGCAGGCGGACTCTCAACCACTGCACCACCAGGGAAGCCCAACAAGTTTTAATAAATTTCACAATCTTAAAAAAGTTATTTAACCCTAATAAAATTAAACTAAAAATCAATAGTAAAAGTCATCTTTAAAATCCCCAAATATTTGCAAATTAAATATCTCTAAAAATTTTTGTTAAAAAAGAAATTAAAAAGGAAAATATAAAATATTTGAATTGAATGAAGTATAAATATACCATATCAAACTTTGTAAATTCCAAATAATACAGTGGCTTGAAAAATTATTGTATTAGAAAATAAGAAAGCCTTAAAATCAATGATGTGTTCTCCACCTTAGAAAAATTAGGGGAAAAAAAGACACATTAAAAACAAAATGGCTAACTGAAGTCAAATTAAAATTATAAATGTGGAAATGAATAAATTAGAAAATGGACAAGGAGAAAAAAAAGGAAAACAATGTGTTCTTTAAAAAAGATTAAAGCAATTTATAAACCATTATAGGAATTATTAAGACAATAAAAGAGAAAAAAAATTACCAATAAAGGGAAACAAAGAGAGGACATCACTTCAGATCACTAAAAATATAACAAGTGATTGTAACCAATAGATATATGCCAAAAACTTGCATCTTGGAAAAAATGGAAAAATCTCTAAAAAAGACAAATATTGCAGGACTGATGCAAGAAAAGAAAAATGTAGTCTTTCTCTGCAAAATAATCTTGGAAAAGAAGGATTATGGAGGAAGGATAATACTATCTGATTTTAGACATTCTACCTCATTTCCACTCACTCTAAAGCTATGGGAATTGAGACAGGCTGGTAATAACAGAAGCATAGGCATAAAGACCTATGGCACAGAAAAAAGATTAGAAATAAACTCATCTAATCAACTGATTTTCAATGAAGTCATTGAAGAAATTCATAGTATAAGGGTTTTCTTTTTGCAAAAAATGGGGCTAGAACAACTTTATATCAATGTGAGATAAAATAAATTTATGCTACCTTCAAACATATATAAAAATTAATCTGAGATGGACCACAAACCTAAATGTTAAAGCTAAAATTATAAACCCTGTAGATTAAAACATAAGAAAATATCTTCATAACTGGAGTTAGCAACATTTCTTAAAAATGGCACAGAAAGCAAATTTGTAAAACAAAAATGCTAAATTGTATTTCAACAACACCAAATCACTTTTCTCATCAAAATATTTTAGAAAATAAATAAAGCGATATAGAGAAAATATTCACAGTAAAATATTTGACCAAAAAAAAACCCCTGTATACAGAACATATATAGAACTCCTAAACTCAACAGCCAAAAAGACAAAAAAAATAAAAAATAAAACAAGATCACTTGCCATCTTGTTTAAAAAAGATGATGCAGAAATGGACAAATGTTCAATACACATCAGAAAAAGTGTTCAATATCATTAGTCAACAGAGGAATAAAAATTAAGACTATTAAATTAAGTTTTATTAAGACTACTAAATTAAGTGATATACCATTATAGGTCTGCCACGTGGATAATTACAAAAAGACCAAAATGACCAGATGTTGGCAAGTATGTGGAACAACCAATGGAAGTGTAAAATGATACAAAAACTGTGACAACTGTCCTAGCAGTTTCTAATAAAGTTATACATTCACCTATCCTGTGATCCAGTGAGTCTATTCCTACTTAACTAACCCAGGATAATAGAAATGTAAGTCAACAAATATATTCTTATATGAAGGTTCTTAAAAGCCATATAATCAGAATAATCAAAGTTGGAAACAAACCCAATATCCTTTAACATAAATGGATATTATAAAAAAGAACTTTAAATATTACACAATGCCAATAGAAAAGAGCTACAAATATACCCAATAATATGGATGAACTTAAAAATATTTTGCTAGAAATACATATGCTACATTTATGACTCTATTTCTAGAATAACAGGCACACAAATCATTTGTGTTTAAAAATCAGAACAGTGGTTTCTTCTGGGGAGTGATCAGAATTGACTGGGAAGGAGCATGAGGAACTTTCTGGAAAGATAACTTTATCTTCATAGGGCTGTAAAATTCATCAGTGTACACATGCATGTATTTGTCAAAACGTGTTAAACTATACACATAAGATCGGTTCATTTTAATCCTTGTAAACTATATATATAAATATATAAAATTATATATATAATTATATATATATAATTATATATATTTATATATAAATATATAAAATTATAAAAATATAAAATTCCTTGTGGGACGATTTATTTACCTCCCCAGTATATTTTGTGAGTATGTGCTTGTTGTGTTTCCCTATATAATTGGTGTCTACTTATTTATATTTGTGAGTTCTTCAGGAACAGAGATATTGTGTTAGTGCCTAACACACTGGATAACTGGTGCATGCTTATCAAAAGAATAATTAGATTTATACTAGAGAATTCAGAAAGGAATACCTCATACTGAAAGAATGAAAAGAAAATCAGGCAGGTAGTCCTTTAAATAGCATTCCTTAAGCACACACTCAGAATCATGACTTGCATTTTTCTGGGTATCAGAGGTTAAAAAAAAAAAAGCTATAGGTTGTGCCTTAATGAGTTTATAATCTAGCTGGGGCTACTAATTACAGTAAACAAAATTGTAAGATAAGAGCTATACAGTGGTCTGCACAAAGCATAATGAATGCAGATATATAAGCTTATCAGTCTCAGAGGGAAAATGCAATAGATTTTGCAAGTCTCATTAGAACTATTCACTGATGTTGCAGTTCTTTTTCTGGGAGAAGGCCACATGAAAGGATTGCATTTCTCTAATCTCTTGAAGGTAAGTGTGGCCATGTCAATTATACCCATGTGCTTGATGGTGCTGCTGAGTCCCACTATGTCCTTACTGATTTTCTTCTTGCTGTCCATTTCTGACAGAGGGGTGTTGAAGACTCCAACTATGACAGTGGACTCATCTATTTCTTTTTGCATTTCTATTAGTTTTTGCCTCAGACAGTTTGAGGCTCTGTAATTAGGTACATACATGTTAAGGACTGTTATGTCTCCTTAGAGAACTGACCCTTTATCACTATGTAATGTCCTTCTTTATTCCTGTTAACTTTCCTTGCTTTGAAGTCCACTCTGTGAAATTGAGATAGCGCTCCTGCTTTCTTTTGATCAATGTTACCATGGTGTATCTTTCTCTAACCATTTACTGTTTATATGTGTCTTTACATTTAAAGTGGGTTTCTTGTAGACAACATATAACTGGGCCTTATTTTTTGATCCACTGTGAATCTTTGTGTTTTAATTGGTAGATTTAGGCCACTGCTACTGAAAGTGATTATTGATAGATCTGGTTAATATCTACCACATTAGTTACTGTTTTCTATTTGTTGTCCTTGCTCTTTGTTTCTATTTTCCATTCTTTTCTGCCTTTTCTGGTTTTAATTGAACATTTTATATAATTCTATTTTCTCTCCTTCCTTAGCACATCGGTTATACTTTTTAGTTTTTTAGTGGTTGCCCTAGAGTTTGCAATATATGTTTATAATTAATCCAAGCCACCTTTCCAATGTCACTATACCATTATACAGATAGTGTGAGTACCTTATAATAACCAAATAATCCTGATTCCTCCCTCCAATCTCTTGTATCATTGCTGGCATTCATTTCACTTATATCTAATCATTTATAAGCATATATATATACATATATACACATAAGTTGCATACATAATTGAATACAGTTTTGCTGTAATTTTGAACAAACTGTTATCTGTTAGTCCAGCAGTCCCCAACCTTTTTGGGACCAGGGACTGGTTTCGTGGAAGACAATTTTTCCATGGACGGGGGCAGGTGATGGTTCAGGAGGCAATGTGAGCAATGCGGGGGATGGTTCAGGCTGTAACACGAGCCATGTGGAGCGATGGGGAGCGGCAGGTGAAACTTTGCTTGCTCACCCGCCTGCTGCTCACCTCCTGCTGTGCAGTCCGGTTCCTAACAGACCGCAGACCAGTACCGGTCCGCAGCCCGGCGGTTGGGGACCCCTGTGTTAGTCAACTAAGAGTAAGAAAAATAGATGCTTTTATTTACTTTTGCTTATTCTTTCTTTGATGCTCTCTGCTTCTTTATGTAGATCCCAGGATTCTACTGACATGTTCTCTAGCTCAGAGACTCTTTCCTCAGCCACCATTCAGTTTACTGACAGGTCATCACAGGGATTCTTCATTTCTGTTACAATATGTTTTAATCTCTAGAGTGACTTTTTGGTTCTTTCTTAGGATTTCTGTCTCTGCTTACACTGTCCATCTGTTCTTGCATGCTGTCTATTTCATCCATTAGAGCCCTTAGCATATTAATCATCATTGTTTTAAATTCTCTGTCTGAAAATCCAACCATCCCTGCCATATCTTTTTCTGACAGTTGTTCTGTCTCATCAAGCTGTGTTTTTGTTTTTTTTTTCCTTTTGTACACCTTGTAATTTTTTCTTGATAGCCAGACATTATGTAACAGATAAAAGTAACTGCTATAAATAGGCCTTTAGTAATGTGGTGGTGGTGAGGTGTAGGGGGCCAGGAAGCATTCTATGGTCTTATGATTTCAGTGAGCCTATGACTCTGGTCTGTGAATTCACAAGAGTTTCCCAGTTCTTTGTTTAATCCCCCCTTGGAGGACAGGATAGCTAGAATGGGTTGGAGTTGGGTGTTCCCCTTTTCCCATGGGGAAGGCTAGAGCTGGCTGGAGATGGATATTTCTCTTCCCCCAGGTCAGTTAGGCGCTGATAATTTTCCAGCAGGTTAGGCTCTAGCTATGTTGCTTCCCCTGAGTTCAGGCCTTGTTAAGAAGAGCAGAATACTCTGGCATATTTCAAAATAGTTTCTTTCTCCCTCCCCCTGCTAGAAGCATGAGGGGATTTTTCTCAGATTTTGACTTTGGGAATCTGGTCAAGTTCCTGGAGGTAAATCTACAACATTGTGTCCCCCAACTCCACAACCCATGAGTTTTTAATCTCAGACTTGTCCAAACTGAGCCTCCAGCAACTTGTCAATAACAGTTCAGGGTTTCCTATTCTGGCACCGGTTCCCATGGTAGTTTCCACTTTGAGTCTGCTCCAGTAAGCTGTGACTCCCTGTATACACTTGTCTATCTCTCCAGTCTTGGGGGCAGCAATTTTCCCTGTATCCTACTAACTCTTACGTAGCCAAGAAGAGTTGTTAATTTTTCAGTCTGCTCAGCTTTGTACTTGTTGTTAGGACAGAGTGGTGACTTCCAAGATCTTACATGCAGAACCAGAATCTTGTAAGTATCACGTGTGGCTTTATGAATTGTTTTGCCAATGAATTAAATATATATATATATATATATATATATATAATATATACAAATATATATATGTAATTTCCTGGTAGCATCCTGGTTCAGGCAGAGTGTGACTCATCAAGCTTACTCTGCCTGTCCAAGTGATCATGAAAGCCCACGTTCAGTCGGGAATCCAAGAAAAGATTCTTTGAGTCTCTGTATTAGTTTGCTGTAACAAAATGCCACCAACTGGGTGGCTTAAACAACAATTTTTTTTTCACACTTCTAGATGCCAAACCTGTCTAAAATCAAGGTTTTGACAGGTTTGGTTTCTCCTGAGGCCTTTCTCCTTGGCTTGCAGATGGCTTCCATCTTGCTGTTTCTTAAGATGGTCATCCTTCTGTAAATGTACACCCTTGGTGTCTCTTCTTATGAGAACACTAGTCCTGTAGGATTAGGACCCACCCATGTGACCTTATTTAGCCTTAGTTTCCTCTTTAAAGGCCCTATTCCAAATACAGTCATATTCTGAGGTGTACCTTGAACATATGAACTTTTGGGGGACACAATTCAGTCCATAAAGTCTCCAAAGTGGGCAGGGATTCACTGCCAACCCATAATAGATAAGCAGCATATAAGAGAAATAAAAATATGTTTCATTAAACCACAAAGATTTTACAGTTGCTTTTTAAACTGTAATATAAGCTAGCCCATTTTGTCTCATGTAGAATGTAGTATACAGAAATCGAGTGGTATCGTACAAAAATCTAAAATATGTGGCATTGGATTAGCAATCTTCCCACAGACAGGAAAAACTGATATCCAGAACCTAGAAAGATAGTGCTCTTGATTAATATGGTGGCAAAATATTTTGTAAAATTCTCATCTGCCATGATTTGAATAACAGATAATTAGTGTGAATTTCTATCCAAGTTTGCTCAGTACATTTCTAGTCTGTATCCATTGACCCAGTATTACTCTTAGTGGTCTTCCCTTTCCTCTCAAAAGGGTCCTGGTTTGAGCAGTATATCATATAATCACCTTACAGAAAATTTACTTCATAAATGTTTAGCTCTATTAGACAAAGTTAGAAAATAGAATATTAGTTCCTTACTATGTAGGAATTATAATAAATGTATTCAGAAAGGAATCATTTACTTTTCAAGCAGAAATGAAAGAAACTAGACTGATTCCAGAAATTCATGGCCTTGAAATACTGGAAAATCCAGTTATTTTAGACCCATTCAAGAATATATACATTGGAGAAATGCCTTGATTCACTAAAGCCCAATGGAAGGGTCAAATTAAGAGTAAAAACATTGCAACCATTCTTAAAAACTGAATAAATAAATAATATTCCTGAGAGAAAAGGCCTAACTGTGAGTGTGACATTGAGTAAAATCTTTCAATTGGATTATCAAATGAGAGAAATGAAACTAAACTAATGGCTTTTTTATAAAAGCCTTATAGTCTCAAGTTAACCAATCTAATTTAAGAGAGAGAAAGGCAAAAGCATAGGGTCACAAAACCTCAACATATAGCAAATGTAAAAAAAAAAAAAGGGAAATGACTGGAGTTAGAGAGGAGAAGCCTACTAAGTATTTGAGAGATGTGTTCTGCTAAAGAAATCAGAAGTAGAGAATAAAAAACAAGACCTTCCAAGACCTAAAATAGCCCTGGGATCCGCAACCACTTTTTGGCATGACAAACCAATGATGGTACATGCTTCAAAACTCATTTTTTAGGTATCTAAGGAGGATGTGGAAAAGAAGGAATTCTACTGGGTATAGAGCCTAGGACCATATTTGAAACTTATGTGGAAACTACATTGCATCCCTATCTTTGAGTTTGATGCTGTGACTAGAATAAAACTTTAGTCTGATACCCTTTGGAAGAAGGTGAGTATATTTTTCACAAGCAAAAATATATATTGAATATATGATGATACATGGTCATCCTGTGGTAGACATTAAGGCTCATTCTAATTATCTTCCTCCCCAGAATATGATGGCATTGAATTCTGTCTATATGAATTTTGGCATGCCATATAACTTTCATTGGCCTATAAAATATTATTGGAAGTGACAAAGCATTTTAAATATCCATACACACTAAGATTTGTGTGCTTGTGAAATTATCTATTTATTATAACTTCCTTGAACTGTAATTGCTAGATCTGAGGGAATGCACATTTTCATGGCATTAAGTAAATACTGTCAAATTACCTCCATAAAGAGTATACTAACATAATACCACATGCAGTGTATGACTACCTGTTGCCCTGCATTATATCTAATATCACTTTGTGTGTGATTGTGCGTGTACACATATCTTTATCAAGATAGCAGGCAACACCATGATCTAATTTTTCCTAAGTATCCATTTTTTTTAACTGAAGTACACATTTATATATATAAATATGTAACATATATATATATATATATATATATGGGGCCAATTGTATTTATTCTTTTGTGAATTGTTATTCCTTTGCTTTGTCTATTTTTCTATTGTAATAGTCTAGTTAACAGCACACACTTTTACTATGATGACAGTCAAGTGTTTAATTCTCATATCTGTATTGTTCCAGATTATGTGGCCTTGGGTATTTTACTTAAAAGTTCTATAAGCCTCAGATCATAGTCACTCAGAGACCCGGGATGACAGATGTTCAATCTTAATACATGATTCAGAGTCAACAAAGCAGGGAAAAGGAAAATGGCAAATTGTATATTAGCTCTTAGAGCTTCTATCTGGAAATGTATTTATCACTTCCATTCATATATATAGATCAAATCCACATAGAAAGCCAAACTTTCTTTCAAAGTGGGGGAGGGATGTACAATCTTATCATGTGTGAGGATTATTTCTGATCAGCCCCCATAACTACCACAATCTGCCTTTGTAATGTTCAAGCAGGCTCAAAATCCAGGGTTTCTGGGTGATGTGCTATAGTCTTTTGATAGTAGGGTAGCAGCTGTAGTATCCACATCAGGTCTGGTGGTGGACTCCCTGGAATAAGATACCTATTTACTAAAATGACAAGCATCACTACAAAAAAAAAAGTCTTAGATCTTTCTACTATCCCAATGAGACCAAACAGTATAAAGCAGAAAGATATAAAAAACCAGAATTTTCTCTAGAATTAGAAATATTATGTGGGTCTATGGGTTTACTGCTCTAAGAGTAGAGAATGTTTCTTGATTAGCCTTTTATCTGTTCCCTGGCATCAGTGTCGATTTTGATTTGGGACCCTGGCCTCCTCCCTCTCAAAATTTTTTCCTTGGCCACATCCACTTTGGAGGTTGAACAGCACCTTCCAACCCTCATCCTGCACACAGATATAGAATAATCCAAGTTTTGTTTAGTCTGGGCTAATGTTTCTATTGACACCAGGATTTAAGCTCTCTCAAACTTCGTTGGCTTCTTAGATATTTGATTCTAGTTAGCTGTATATGCCAAAACACAACACACAATTTCTTTCTAGACAAAATTCTCGTATTTTCTGTATTTTTCTTCCTTAGCTTTATCTTACTCTCCTCTCTCTCTATGTAATTTTAGTTAGCATTTCAGATTTTGATCACACACACACACATATATGCACATATATTCTCTTTTTCCTTAAACCTTTTATATAACTGAAAGGTGCCACAATCTGAGTTGGATCGTTACTCTGAAATTCATTAGTCCATTCAGAGTTTTTAAAAATTAGTGTGAAGGCCTTATTCTTGATTTAATCCTTCTGTAAGATTTAGTCTTAATCAGCTTTTATAGCTCAAAAGCCTATCATCTATCTATGTATCTCTCTACTTATTTACTTATTTTCCTAATTGTGGTTGAGAAGCAATTTCCTCTTCCATGCTGGCAAATGGCTTTTCTCCCACACTCAAATAAGATTTAATAAGGGAAACTGGGCACAAGGTATATGGAAACTCTATGCTATCTTTGCATTTTCTGAAAATCTAAACATGCTCTAAAATAAAAATGTTATTTAAAAAATATATAAATTTGGACTATGTAAAAAATTACATTCTATTGATAGAATTCAGAGGTAAGAAATGAAACCTGTTTTTCTGCTAGTGAATTCAACTTATTTATAAGTTCTTATATCCACTGATGTCAGTGGAAAACATTGGTCTTTTAAGTAAGTTGGAGTCTTCTTTTAAAATTTAGTTTCTTTTGGGTTAATTGAATCAATTCAAGTTTCTACCCCTCTCCTTTCCTTTTGCTTTCCTCCTTAGATGGCTCTGGATACTGAGTTTATAATGATAGTGGGGTTTGAACTCTGATTAATGTAAGGATACCTAGGATCTCACTGGATTTCACCAAGAAAATACCTCCTTCTGGGTTTGTTAAGTCATGAAGTCTTCTTTGTTATTATGAAATGGCCCCCAAATCCATTTTCAAACCATTGGCTATACACCTTGTATTTAAGTCAGCTTTACCTGATATAAATACAATCACATCAAATTTCTTACACTTTTATATTTGTATCCTTTTATTTTCAACTTGGGTCTTTATAATTAAACTGCCTCTCTATATGATATATGTAGAGAGAGAGAGATACCAACTACTGCCTTATAATCAAACATATTAATCTAATTACATTAAATGTAATTACTAATATGTAAGGTCTCAATCATCAGTATTGCTATTTGTTTTTTATACATCTCTTCTGGTTTGTTCCTCCTTTTCTTCTACCTTTTGTTTTTGTTGTTAATCTTGGTTTTTTGTTTATTTGTTTTTGTTTGCCTGCTTGTTTTAATATTTTTTCTAGTTTCTTGGCTTATCAGCTGTATATTTTTAATTACTTTTATGCTTACTCTAGTGATTCCAATATATATCTTTAATCTATCACATTATACTCTATATTAATATTACCCTCCTTCTCTCCAATATAATAACTAACAGCACTATAATTTAACCAGCCTCCCTTATTCTTTGTGTATTATTTTTATTCACTTTAGTTCTATTTCAATACATTGTTAATATATTTGCTTTCATCAAACAATTAAATCTGGGGGGATTCAGGACAAACATTTTTTATATTTATCCACAAATTTATCAATTCCAGTGCTCTTGGTGTATGTGTGTGTGTGTGTGTGTGTGTGTGTGTGTGTGTATAACTGTCTTCTTTGATTATCATCTAAGAACCAGCTAACAGAATATATTTACAGCTTCAGGCCCCGTAGCTTTCTCTTAGGGAACGCTGAGTCTGGTTTTTATCATCAATGAAGATAGCTTCTGGGAAAATGGAGAAAACTCTCTTATATTAGTTTGGGGTCTCCCTTTTAAAAAAAAAGACAAGTTTCTCTAAGTTTTTCAAGTAAATCTAGTGAGTCCTGCATAAGACAAAAATATGCCTTATGCAAATAATGTCTCTCTGGATTTTTAGAAGTGTAGACCTATTTAAATTTAAGATTGATAAGCTATTCTATGTTGAACTGAATATCTACTGCTAGACATTAGTTCCACTATCTAAGTGTAATTTAACTCCACCACTACAAAATCTGTGGGATACCAAAATAATACAATTTCAAAAATCATAACTGGAATGTGTTAAATTATGTTCTCAACTCTCAGAACAATGATTGTCGTAGGAACAGATTCATGCGGTGCCATTTTCTGTTTCATTAGTCTCTGTCATAAGAAGGCTGTGGTAGAATTTTAATGTCTCATATATTCCTGTAAATTACAGGATTCTACTACACAGTGTTGACCTTTTCAGTGTTCTGTGATTTGATTGGTTACTCATTGCATTTTTCCCTTGCCTGGTGTCCCACTAACCTGTAGGGAAGAGATAGAATGAATAGCCAGTTAAATTGCAGAATATTGAAAAGGTCAAAACAGTACAATATGTTACTTCTACTCTGAATATATCAGATACTAACCAGATGTTGTAGTTGTTCTATAAGGACAAGGAGAAGTATAGTTGCAGGGGAAAAAAGGAGCAAAAGACAATCACTTTACATTTCAGTCGACAAATTACCAAAGACATGTTTTTCTGAATAACTCAAATTATTTTCAAAATTAAAAAGTTAAACCCCATTTCAAAAGCAAATACAAAGTATATTTAGTTTTGACATTTAAATCAGTCTCTTTGGAAGCTGTTTAAGTATCTGTCACTAGATACCTGAATAGATGCAAAGAAAACATCACTTTCCAGCACCTTTGGTCTTCTTTTTTTTTTTTTTAATACTATGTAACTTTTAATTTGTTCTAATATTTCATTGGTATTAACTAACTATCACGACTGTATAATCTTTACGAAAGAAAGTATAAGTAACAATATAGGGGCCATCACATATTTTAAAAATTTAGTCATCTTCCTTTTTCAGAATTTTTCCACTGCCAGAATACTAAATTCTAACCTTTAAAAGGATACGTAACTACCCATCATTATGATAAAAATTTTGATTGTTGGTTTTTTATATCATGGTAGCATTGCATTCCATGTACACTTCTGCTACTTATGTTATGATTTCATTTATACTCATTTAGTGTCCCCAGAAATAAACTGGCTTTAAGTTGATAATTATGATCCAGACTTATGGATCGCCCATCAAAAACAACAAGTATCAGCCAGAGACTCTACTTCCCCCAAATAAATTTACCTTGAATGTTTACCATCTTTAGTCCAACTTTATGACTCTTTTAGTCAATTTGTTTAGACATTTAAGTGCACTCTACTCATTAGAATTTTATTTTACACAGAAATCAATTATTCCAGAATGCGGTAGAAACAACCTAATAACACCTGGTGTTGACAAGTTAGATCAGAATTTGTCAGCAATAGCTTTACCCAGATGTAGATTGAATATCTGTTCCAGCCAGATAAGCATTCGGGGGAAAACATTAATCTTACAGACTTTTAGTTTCTTTTATCATTTTTCTATGGCTATCTTTTAAATATAAATTTTATATATATATATATATATATATATATATATGTATATATATACAGACCCATCCTTCTACTTGGCCAGTTTCTTTCTTAGTCTTCCTTTCTATGATTTGCTAATTTTTACTTATCACACAATAAAGGGATCTTGGTATGACTGTTCCAATACCACATCTGCACCATGTCAGAAAACTGTATTTAAAAATATGGGCTTCCCTGGTGGCGCAGTGGTTGAGAGTCCGCCTGCTGATGCAGGGGACATGGGTTCGTGCCCCGGTCTGGGAAGATCCCACATGCCGCAGAGCGGCTGGGCCCGTGAGCCATGGCCATTGAGCCTGCGTGTCCGGAGCCTGTGCTCTGCAACGGGAGAGGCCACAACAGTGAGAGGCCTGCATACCGCAAAAAAAAAAATAAATAAAATAAATATTTCATTGTCAACTCTTGGAGACTTGTGTTTTTCAAAAAAGTCAGGACTTATCTCCATAGCAATAGTGGGATAATCAAATTATTAAGTTTTAAACACCAGGGCTTGAAGTAAGTTTCTATGTTAGCATTTATATTTCTAAGGGGTAAGGGTAAGGATTTAGAATGAGGAGAATACTAATCATCAATAAAAATATGTACTACCATCACCTACATTAGTAAGATATTATCAGATGTAAAATATTTATTTCAGGAGAGAACACTGGAAAATGAAGTGAATAGGGAAAACATCAATGGAAGTACATCATGAATTGAGTATTGGAGGAATGATAGATGAAATGAAAGAGAAAAAAACCAAGTTATGCACAGTGAAAAGAAACTAAAACACATAAAGTTGAGAAATAGCAAAGCCAACAATTAATAACATTAATAAAGGGTAGTAGGGGATAGTGAGGGAATGGTGTGGGAAAAGCAGTAAAGTTTGAGATTTAATTGTTAAAATAGGAAGTTTGGCATCCATTATATAAGTAACAGGGATCACAGGCATGGGGTAAGTATTGGTATGTAACATCTATTAGGAGTTAGTTTTATAGTACAGGTATGAAGTAAACAGAATCCTAATCTTAGTCTGGCAAAAGTATGATTGGAGAGGCAGTAACATGTAATACTAATACAAAAAAAGTACTAATTGATGACTGAAAGAATACAAAAGTTGAAGGAGAAGATTAAAAATGGATTCATAAGAATGGATGAGTAATGTGGCAGAAAGGAGAGGTTGGTATGCAAATTGTTTGATGTGTTAACAATATTTTGGCACTCTTTCAGAATTGTTTGGTGAAACCCGCTCTATTCTTTCATTCATTCATTTAGATTAAGTGGCTGAGGACCTTATCTGTGCCAAACAGTACTACACAGGTCACTGGACAAGGGAGAGATCACAGACAGTATTGCAGGAATAGCATCATGAACTCTACCTTCAGTCTACCTTCAGGTATTTGGAGAAAATACCTGTTCCTATGGAACTTACCTGTTAGTAGGGGAAACTGACACCAAACAACTATAGAAATAAAGAAGCAATTAATATAATGCCAAGACAGTACTGAGAAGAAAAATGAGAGCAAGGGATAGACTGAATGGGGAGGGGGAGTATTATTTTAGATTAAGTGATCAGAGAAATATCTCCAAAGCAATGTTATTCTAACAAAGACCAGAAATGTGTGGAACATTAGTAATGTGAAGATCTATAGCAAGAGATTCTACAGAAAGAGAAAAGCAAATAGAATGGTCCTGGAGCCAGAATGAGTTTGTGTGATAAAGAAACAGCAAGAGTCTGTAAAAGGAGCACTAAGAGGGATTAATACTGGATGCTTTGGAAGAAGAAAATACAATTATTTCATTTGTGATAAAATAATTCTGTTAATTTTTACATACTAATATGCAAGTGTTAAGTTATTCCTAAAACAATATTTGTAGCATTATAAATTCTATAAATATTCCCTTACCAACTTTTTGCTTATGGGAATATATTTTTATTTCCACCTAAGTATTTTGGTGTTTAATATTCCTCTTAGATTATTGAAACAGAAATAATGTCATCTGTCACTGACCTGGGAAACTCCAATTCTGGAGTTTCTATGTTCCTGAATGGAACTGTATACTTTCTTAAACTATACTTAAATCTGATGCTAAGATTGCTGTTGCGTGTGGAAAAAAAATTAGTCAAAAAAAAAATGTTTGGAAAGTGGACTATTTGATTCAACCAAAATAATACAGTTTAGCTTCTCATTTAGTCACTCAGTTTTCCAAGTGATAAAAACATAATTTTATCACAGAGGTTAACAATTTAATATAGAAGATATTTGTGATATATGGAGGCATTTTACTATTCCCTTATAGATCAGCTTCCAGCTTATACAATTTGGTTAATGGCAACATAATTCATAATTCATAAGTTTTAAATCTTCTTATTGGATATTGTGCCCAGTTTCCCATCTTCCCTCTCCATATATATATATATATATATATATATATATATATACACACACATACACATACATACACACACACACACACACACACACATATATATATGGCTTTATAACTTTTTATATCTTAAATAATGCAAACTTCATTGGCTTCCCACAGCCTAATAAACTGGTTCCAAATTTTAGACATGTAAGAACTACCTGTCAAAACCAGATTTTAATCTGTTCTACTGTGTGAGTATCCCAGAATTTGTATGATATATTTCAAATAAAATGGATGGATTGCAAGTCCCCAAGCAAAGTGTGTGATGTTTTTCCTCTATTTTTGTTTTAACACAATATGAATTTCCTTCCTTTTTTGTGAATGTTAAATTCTTCTATGCCTTTGAAGATATAGCTTGTCTTTCAGTACATCTACCCCTTGACATTAGGGGAGCCTACAACATCAAAGTAAAGTAAATTCTGACAGTATAAGAAAACGACACTTAAAATAAAGGGATAGATAATTAGAAAGTAGTTATTGGAAATTACAAATACTATTGCCAAAATGAGAAATTGAATACAAAGGATAGCTGATAAAGTCAATAATATCTTCCTGAATATCAAGCAAAATGGCAGAAAATATGAGAGAGTGTAAGAGACAGTACAATCCTGGAGTTACAAAATATGGTTAAAAACGATTCCATTATGTAAGAGCAGAGAAAACAAAAGACAGTATTTATTTTAAAAAATAATAAAAATGCACAGAGTTAAAGAAAGGTCATCAGAGTTTAGTAGAGCTCACCTAATTCCTATAGGAGAAAAAAGATGAAGTTCAAGATACCTTTCTGAAATTTCAAAGTGCCAAGAATAAAAGAAAACAGATTTTAAAAATTTCCAATGACTAGGAAGAAAAGTTCATCAAGAAAGTAATGAGTATTAGATTAGCAATGCACTCATCATTACACTGATCATAAAGGCAAAAGAACAGTGTTTTCAAATTATAAAAAATAAAAATCAAAATAAAAAGAATTTAGAATTCTCTACCCATAATCAAACATAAGGAAAAAATGAAAATATTTTCAGATACATGGAATGTGATAGTATCTGGAAGAATTCATTTGTGCATTTTACTTTTCCACACTTCCTAGGAAGTGATCTTTCTCCTAGTAAACCAGAGACATTCAGGTTGTCTCAGTAAAAACTGTGATTGTATTGCAGAAATGCAAATTTTTGCCAATATGATAGATATGGTATCTCAAGGCTGTTTTAATTAACATCTCTTTTATTACTATATGATCGAGTATATCTTCTTTTACTTGAATTCATTTTGAGTACCTTATTTTTCTGTTAAGTATTTTGTTGTTGTTTCGTTTTCTATTTTGACTTCTCCAAACTCTAGTTATACTCTAGATTTTAATTCTGTTTGTAGGTTTGGATATAGATAGTCCTCTCTATTAACCATGATTCCTAAATGTTGACGATAAAAATCTATTGCTTTTGCCTTATTTTTTCTTCTTAAGATTTTATCTAACAATTCCTTCCTATTCTATGATCACAAAGACATCCCTCTATTTTTTTCTATTAATTACAACACTACTATTATAACCTCTAAATCTCTTCCACATGGACTCCTTTGTATACTATATTGATTAGGTATCCAACTATAACTGTATCTGTATACCAAGCCATTTTTTCCATTATTATCAAACAATCAGGCTTTTTATGCGGTGCCACATTTACCTTTTTTCATATATGAAACTTTAGTTTATTGCTATGCTTTTTAATTAACATGGTCTTGAGTTATGCCTAAATATTTCGTAAGTTGAATCTTTTTGTACCAAATACAGTCTTTGCTGTAGTTTTACAAATTTCATTACCAATTCATGTATTTTCAAAATTAATTTTAGAATCTGTCAAATTCCTCAAAGAATACTAGTAGAAGTTAATTGAATTCCATTAATTTATGGTTTAATTTGAAGACTCATAATGTTACATTACTTCTGTTGGTTAATATGTTATATATTTTCATTAGTTTATGTATTATTTTACATGTAATGCAAATTTGATGGTCTTATTTTGGGTAATATTCATCAGTTTACAGGTCCATTAAACAAGAAGTATATGATTTCATACACCTTGCAAATATAAGGTACACCTTTTTCTATTGATGCCTCAACTAGATGAATGTAACTGACAATTTCTGTCAAGATACTAGAGCACAGAAAAATCCGGTTAATCAGCAGCATTTTTAGACTTCTTCAATTCCAGAGAAATCTATTCACATCTGGGTGTGTTTCACATTACATAGACCCATAAAGTGATCTGTTGACAGAATTAATGAGCAAAAGAAGGTAGCTTCAGGAATGTAATTATTTATTAGTTTGATAATAGTTTTGTCAAATCGTTCCAAACATATCCTAATGATTAGTGAAAAATCGGTTGTACAAAATATAAGCATTTTCTTTTCTATAGTGCAATTTTTACAATAAATAATGTCTAGTTCCAGCAAATCTATGTTAATGTTGAATTTGGAAATAAGGATTAGGGCATTTATTTTGCCTTTTGCTAGAATAATTATATCACCTGTCTTTACTTTGTATAACAAATTGATATAATGATTGTCTCACTGTGATAAAATCTCATGATTATCTCAGTGATAATCACTGACAAAAAAATTACTAAATGAAAAATCTAGCTGTTGCCTTGCAGACTTATAGAACAGTTATAATCCAAACAACATAAAACAATTACTCTTTCTGTTACTGCATTAACTTATACAGGCACAATATTATTATTCATTTACTGAGATAAATTAACTATGACTGCATGTTAATAAAATTTAATTTTAAAATACTAGGAACAGGAATCTAAAATATGTTTTGAATTCCCTCTGAGGGCACCTCTCACTACAGTAGATAACTTGGAATCACAGAGCACGAGATTAATACGTTTTCATCTTTTAGACTGCAATTAGGTAACTGAGATGGCTGTAACGGTGTCATTTTATCAGCTAATAATTTCTTTGATCATGTATATTTTTCCACATTGGCTCCATAGGGTCTTTTGGTCTTTGTTTTTTTTTGTTTTCTTTCTTTTTTTGGTAATGCTATATCTGTACAATCATGTTTCCTTTAATTCTTGCTCATGTTTAAAGTGGACAGCGCAGTGCAAACCATTCATTTACTTTTATATGATGCTTGGCTTTCTTTGCACCTTATCCAATACTTGTTTGTCTCCATACCTAAGCTGTAATTTGAAAGAAAGTTGTGTATTTGAGCCTTTTTCTGTAACATACCGAAGAGGGTAAAACTGGGCAAAAACAGCTTTTGTGAAGGAACTTAGTTTCGCTTTCTTTTCTGAGGCCTTACTGAATGTTCTGTTCAAGGATTGGCTCTTTGGGTTGGGAGTTTGAATCATATTCACATCTGATGATTCACTTTGGATGCAGCTCATTCCCTGATTCTTATGTGAAGCATTGTAGACTCTATTTTTATCAGAGTGAGTTATCACTACTTGTCTAATGTCCCTGGTTTCACATATCTTTTCCTCAAAGCCATTTGGCTTCCCTCAAATGAAAATAAAAAGAATTTTCCTTAGCTCTCTACCCTCAAATTTTGGAGCTATTAATGAGAATTTTCAAGACACTGTCCATTCACATTGCATTTAGTCGCCACGTCTCCTCAGTCTTCTCCTATTGTGAGAGCTCCTCAATTATTCCTTGTCTTTCATGACCTTGATAATTTATGAGTACTGGGCAGTTATTTTTAATATTTTCTATATAGGTTTGTTTGGCATTTTACATTATTAGAATGAGGTTTTGCATTTTGGGGAAAATATCACAGAGGTGATATGCCCTCACTACATAATATCAGGAGGTACATGATACTATCATAACTTATTGCTGGTAACGTAAATCTTGATCACTTGACTGAAGTGGTATCTATCAGGATTCTCCAAGGCAAAATTTCTATTTTTTTCCTTTTGTAATTATTAAATATTGGGGGAGAGATACTTTGAAACTATAGAAATATCTTGTGTCTGCTTAAACTTTTATCCACTAATTTTAATATCCATCAGCAGATCCTGTCTGTGGCAATTATGACTCATATTTTAATAATGATTTTCTAGTTCCTTATTGCTTCTACATTACTAATTAGAATGCTTCTGTAAGGAAATGTTGTTCTTCCTCATTTAATATTTATTTGCAGCAATATGGACACATGGATATTTATTATGTTATAGTCCAATACTACTGCTATGTATATTTTTTAATTTTGTGGCCATTGAGAAGTCTTTCAGGTTGTCTATATGATGTTCTTTTTTTTTTGTTTTTTTTTGCAGTATGTGGGCCTCTCACTGCTGTGGCCTCTCCCATTGCGGAGCACAGGCTCCGGACGCACAGGCTCAGCGGCCATGGCTCACGGGTCCAGCCGCTCCGCGGCACGTGGGATCCTCCCGGACCGGGGCACGAACCCTCGTCCCCTGCATCGGCAGGCTGACTCTCAACCACTGCGCCAACAGGGAAGCCCCTATGATGTTCTTTTAATAAGTTCCCATCTTTCCCTTCTCTCCTTCCTTCCTCCCTCCCTCCCTCCCTTCCTTCCTCCCCCCCTCCTTCCCTCCCTCCCTTCTTCTCTCTTTCCCTGCCTCCCCCTTTCTTATATAGCAATTCCTTACTTTATGGAATCCAAAGGATGGTTCAGGTTTATCTTGTATTTCCCCTATACCAGCCCTGGAATGACTGTTCTTCAAGGCGCCCTGGTTCCTTTTATTAGAAAATGGTATTTAGAAACAATTATCTGGGTGCTACGTGGTGTCATTGCTTCAAACTCCTATGAATGAATAAAGCTAGGGAATGTATGAGTGTATACTAACCATGCACAAACACACAATTATATTTCTATCGATTTTCCCTAAATATATATTTTAAATGAGTCCATAAAAATTACTCTGACTCTAATTCAGGAGCAGTGAGCTCAATCTAGCTTTCTCCATTTCATTATTTGTTAATTTCATTTTCTTACAATGAGAAATGTAATTTTCATTTTCTATAATATATTACCTATTTGTTCAATCTTAAGATACAAACTATAGTTTCAGGACACAGAAGCCATACCTTTGTGAGGAAAAAATAATTTTCAACTAGAGTAAACTGTTTGCATAAATTTCTTTTTGTCTTTAGTCATATTGCATCCAGTCAAAACACAGTTTTCCCATGTTTCTTAGGTCAGCTCCTTTCTTTCCATCTCCTTCAATGTGGTTATTTAGCTCATGTATAATACAGTTAGATTCACTTATCCAGTCCTTGTATTAAATATTAGTCAGCTTGGGCTGCCATAACAAAATGCCACATACTGGGCAGCTTAAACAACAGAAATTTATTTTCTAACAGTTCTAGAGACTAAAAAGTCCAAGAACAAGGTGCTAGTCAATTCAGTTCCTGGTGAGAGCTTTGGCTCACAGATGGCACCCTTCTTCCTGTGTCCTCACATGGTGATGAGAAAGAGAGCTCTCCAGTGTCTCTTCTGATAAGGACACTAATCCTATCAGATTAGGGCCCTACTCTTATAACCTCTTTGACCTTAATTGCTTCCATACTCCAATTACACTCACACTGGGGCTTCAACATAGGAAATTTGGGGGCATACAATTCAGTCCATAGCAATCCTAATATCCCCCAACATCCTAGTTGATATTTTAAAGACATTTCATACAACAAAATTCACATTTTGTGCTGTATAGTTCTATGGATTGGAGCAAACACATAGAGTCTTGTATCTGCCACACTACTTACAAAGAGAATAATTCCCACAAAAAAAATCCCCCCAAGTTACCCACCTCTTCCCTACCAACCAACTCTTGGCAACCACTGACCTATTTTCCTTCCTATAGTTTTACCAGTTTCCAGAGTGTCATGTCAATAGAATCATACAGTATTTAGCCTTTTATGTTTGGCTACTATAACTTAGCAACATGAATATTGTATATCTCCAATTTTTAAAAATTTATGTCAGTAACTTATAATTTCAGATATACCAGATCCTACACATATTTTGTTAGATTTTTACCCAAGTATTTCATCTTTTTTCTAGTGTCATTATAATGTTTTTTCCATTGTGAATTTCACTTGTTTATTACAAGTACATAGGAATAGGGTTGATTTGAATATGTTGAATAGGTTGAATAGGGTTGATTCTATGTCTGTATCGGGTCTTGCTCAACTAATTAATTAGTTTAGAGAGGTTTCTTTGTGAATTCTTTTTACATAAAAAATATTTTACCTAGAAAATTATAACATGAAAACAGATCAATTTATTTCTTCCTTTCTGACCTGTATGCATTTTATTTATTTTTCTTGACTTAATGCACTGGCTTGTATTTCGAATACAATGTCACATAGTAGAGGTGAGAGGACATTTTTACCTTGCTCTGAATCTCAGGAAAAATTCACTTAGTCTTTCTTCATTAAGTTTGATATTAGCTATAAGTTTGTTTTGATAAGATTATAATCTTATCTTGATAATCTTATAAGATTAAGAAAGTTCCCTTTTATATCTACTTAACCGAAAGCTTTTATGATGAATATTTTCAAATTCTATCAAATGGTATTTCTGCATCTTTTAAGATTATCATATGTTTTTTCTCCCTAAGTCTTTAAATATGATGAATGACACAGATTATTGAGTGTTGAATGAGCCTTTCTCTGAGGATACACTCCACTTGGCTGGATATTTTTATTTTTATATATTGCCAGATTAAATTTGCTAGAATTCTCTTAAAGATATTTGTTTCTATATTCATGAGGGACATTAAGGGTTGCTCAGTTCTTTTCTTGCAATATCTTTGTCTTGTTTAGGTATTAGAGTTAGGCTAAGCTTATATAATGTGTTGGAAAATGATTCCTTTTCCTTAATTTTCTGTAAGAAATTATGCAGATTTAGTATTATTTTTATTCTTAAATATTTGGTAGAACTCAACACAATCAGTCCCCATCTGGGCTTGGAGATTTATTCTTAGAATAGTTTTAACTGCAAATTCAGTTTCTTTATTTGATATAAGACCATTCCTATATCCTATATTTTTTATTTTTTCTTAAGTGATTTTTGGAAATATGTACCTTACAAGGAATCAGTCTCTTTCACCTCCATTGTTCAACTGATGGACCCAATCTTTCTTATTCTCTTTTAAATGTATGTAATATATGTAGTATTATCCCTTCTCATGCTCAATATTGGTAATTTCTGTCTCCTCTATTTCTTGCTAGGTTAGTTTATTTAAAGGTTATCAATTTGACTGATATCTTCAAAAGACCAGATTTTAGATTTATTTTCTTTTTTAGTTTGTAGTTTTAATTATTCTCTGCTTTATGTTTATTACATTCTTTATGTCTACATATATTTTAAAATTTCTTGTAGTTTATTTGTTGGCAATAAATCCTTAAATTTTTGTTTGTCTGAGACAGGCTTTATTTAACCTTCATTTTGGAAAGATATTTTCAATGCATGTAATTCTTGCTTTTTCTTTTGCATTCATCACTTTAGAGATGTCACTCCATTAGCTTCTGCTTTATGTGGTATGAACAAGAAGTCACCTGTAATTCTTATCTTTGTTCATCAGAATTTAGTGTTTCTACAGTATGGTACTGGCACAAAAAAAAAAAAATACAGATAAGTGGAACAGGATAACAGGATCCAGAGATAAACCCACACGCCTGTGGTTACCTGATCTATGACAAAAGAAACAAGAATATATAGGGGAGAAAAGACAGTCTCTTCAATAAGTGCTGCTGAGAAAACTGGACAATTACATGTAAAAAAAAAATGAAATTAAAACATTCTTTAACACCATACACAAAAATAAATTCAAAATGGATTAAAGACCTATCAATAAATATAAGGCCAGATACTATAAAACTCTTAGAGGAAAACATAGGCAGAACATCCTCTGACATAAATCACAGCAAGATCTTTTTTGATCCACCTCCAAGAGTAATGAAAATAAAAACAAAAATAAACAAATGGGATCTAATTAAACTTAAAAGCTTTCACACACCAAAGGAAACCATTAAAAAAAAAAAAATGAAAAGGCAACCCACAGAATAGGAGAAAATATTTGCAAATGAAGCAACCAACAAGAGGTTAATCTCCAAACTATACAAATGGCTCATGCAGCTCAGTTTCAAAAGAACAAACAACCCAATCAAAAAATGGGCAGATGACCTAACTAGACATTTCTCCAAAGAACACATACAGATGGACAAAAAGCACATGAAAAGCTGCTCAACATCACTAATTATTAGACAAATGCAAATCAAAACTACAATGAGGTATCACCTCACACTGGTCAGAATGGCCATCATCAAAATATCTACAAACAATAAACACTGGAGAGGGTGTGGAGAAAAGGAAACCCTCCTACACTGTTGGTGGGAATGTAAATTGGTACAGCCACTATGGAGAACAGTATGGAGGTTCCTTAGAAAAAGTAAAAATAGAGCTATCATATGATCCAGCAATCCCACTCCCCAGTATATACCCAGAGGAAACCATAATTCGAAAAGATACATTCATCCCAATGTTCATTGCAGCACTATTTACAATAGCCAGGATATGGAAGCAACCTAAAAGTCCATCAACAGAGGAATGGATAAAGAAGATGTGGTACACATATACAGTGGAATATTGTTCAGCCATACAAAAGAACGAAATATTGTCATTTGCAGCAACATGGGTGGACCTAGAGACTGTCATACTAAGTGAAGTAAGTCAGACAGAAAAAGACAAATATCGTATGATATCGCTTATATGTGGATTCTAAAAAAGTGGTACAAATGACTTATCTACAAAACATAAATAGAGTTACAGATGTAGAAAACAAAGTTATGGATACTGGGGGTAAGGCTGGGGGGAGGGATAAATTGGGAGATTGGGATGGACATATACATATTACTATATATAAAATAGATAACTAATAAGGGCCTACTGTATAGCACAGGGAACTTTACTCAATACTCTGTAATGGCCTATATGGGAAAAGAATATAAAAAAGAGTGGATACATGTATATGTATAACTGATTCACTTTGCTGTACACCTGAAACTAACACATTGTAAATCAACTATACTCCAATAAAAATTTTTTTTTTAATTTTTAGAAAAGGAACTTAGTGCTTCTGTTTTCTCTTGCTGTCTTCATGATTTTCTTCTTGTATTTTCTTAGAAGTTTAAATATGATATGATTAGGTTTGTTTTGTTTTATATTTTTATCCTATCTGATATTCTCTGAATTCTCTGCAACTGAAAATTTGTGTTTATTATTAGTTTTGAAAAATTCTCAGCTAATATTTCTTCAAATATATCTTCTTTCCAGTTTTATCTTCTCCTGGGATTATTACACTTATGTTACAACATTTTATATTGCCCCATAGACTGGTTATTTTGTTCTTTTTTTAACTATTTTTTCTCTTTTGTATTTATATTTAGTACTTTTTAAAGACCTATGTTCAAGTTCACTGATTTTTTTTCTTTGTCTGCATTGAGTCTACACATTGAAGACACTCTTCATCTCTGTTGCTATTCTTTTTAATTTTCAGCATTTTCATTTTACTGTTTCTTACCACTTTCAAAATACTATTAACATTTTATTATTATTTTCCTTTATAAATCTCCTTACATCACAGAAAATTTTTCATAAATAAATTTTAAAAGAAGAATATAATGACAAATAGTATCTGTGCCAGTTCTCTGAAACTGAAGGTCTTCATAGAAAACTGGTCCCAAAGTTCTCAAGGATTTACTGAAGAAATTTTGGTTTACTATTTTTTTTTTTTTTTGCAGTACGCGGTCCTCTCAGTGTTGTGGCCTCTCCTGTTGTGGAGCACAGGCTCCGGACGCACAGGCTCAGAGGCCATGGCTCATGGGCCTAGCTGCTCCGCGGCACGTGGGATCTTCCCGGACCAGGGCACGATCCCATGTCCCCTGCATCGGAAGGTGGACTCTCAACCACTGTGCCACCAGGGAAGCCCTACTATTTTTTTTCATCCTTTTAGTATTCAAAAATTCTAGTATGACTTCTTGCCATTTTCAGTTTTTAAATAATTAAATCTCCATCTCCCCTATAAAGATATTCGTCTGGTACAGATTCATCAAAACAGGAGTGGAGGAAGGGACCACTGGGGGACAGCCTGACATTTCAGGAAGGAGCTCCACCTATACAACCACAGGAAGAAAAGGAATCAAACCAAATCTAATCTTGCATGTTTTCTATCTTTAGCATGTTTGTCATATTAACTATAGTTTTTTAAAATTTCCTGTCTGACAGTGTCCTACCTGTGTCTAGTTTTGATGATTGCTTTGTCTCTTATGAGTGTGTTCTTTCTTGCTGTTTTATTATATGCCTTATAATTTTGTTATTATTTTTGTTGTTGTTGAAAGCCAGTCATTTTACATAGAATAGTAGAGAATAAGATGAATAGTTTTCATGCTTGGAAATGGACAGGCCTTTGCTTCTGCTCATTTAGCATAGGGAGATGTTTAGGTGAACTACTTAGGAATTGGTCTGGGTTTAAATTTGTTGCTGCTATTGTTACCCTCAGTGTACCACAGCCTTTAAATTCTTGTAGGGATATCTTTTTTTTTACGGTGGGGCTTGGTTTACTGGAGCAATGAGTATTTGCTTCTGATTTTTGTATCTACCTTTTGCATTGTGCCTCAAAAAGGGTCTCTTTGATTGCTCCTGCTCTTCTCTCTCTCTCCCTCCCAGCAGTTTTCTACTGTTATTTGTTATTCAAAGCATGTTACCTACAGAGGAGTTGGTGATGAAGGGGAGGGTGCTTTTTCTGTTGCTTTAAGCCTGAATCTTAGGTAATCATGTGTCTTGGGTTTTAGATGTGTGGCCTTTTTGTACCCCCTGCCCCTTCCCAAACTATAATTTTGGGCCCAACATATTATTTCACACTTCTCCTGAAGTAAGGTTTATTTTTTTCCCTCTATTCCCTTTCCTCAAATGTAATGAATTTTCATAAAGGCACTAAGGGAAGCAGTGCTCATTGCCCTTTCCTCCACATTTTAAGGCTCTTGTTGAGAAGTTGAGATAGGATTGGGCAAAATTTCCTGTACCTTCTAGAGGGCTTCTATTCCTCTTCCCTAGATCTGCATCAGAATGCTCGTTTCTTACGTTTTTTAAGATCTTCTCTGTGACTCCTCAGTGTGGTCTACAGAGAAAGAACCTCCAAGATGATATAGACTCCCACAGTTTTTTGAGCCTCCTATAGGCTTCATAATGTCCTACTAACTCACGCTTGGTCTTGGATGAATTGTCAATTATTTTAGCTGAACTTTTTTTTTTTTTTTTTTTTACTGCCATCTAGCTGAGTCTACCCAAAGGGAACCACTTCTCACATCTTTTCTCTGCCTGCCAGTGTCATCTCTCTTTAAATTTTTGGTCAATTGATTCCTCTGCAACCTCAGCAATCCAATGGGTTAAAAAAATCATTTTTCACTTTGAGACTGACAGCCATGTTCCTTCTGTATCTTGAGACTCCAAAGCTGCAGCTATAAATCCTGTGCTGGAATTTTTTTTATAGTAGGAACTGTTTTGCTTGGTTGCCATTCCTTATTTCCCATAATTCAGTTGACTAAAGCTAATTAACTCTCATGGTTACGGACATGACACAGGATATTATTTATATTTTATGGCAAACTTAATAAGATATTGAAGAAAATAGCCAAAAATCTAGCTTATATCAAATTCTTGAAGATGTTAAAGTTCAGAAAATTGAATTTATATTGCTTTTTGCCACATTCATGCTTTTTCAGATTTAATAAATGTGTATACAATTAAATGCAAATTTGCAGTAAAGATTTACTATTATGTTCTTTAACTTTATTGAACAATGGTCACTCCTCCCCTTCCCCTTAAAAAGAAAAAAAAAATGTCCTAGTGAGAACTGGCCCCTGTAATTCAACACTGAACAACTTTATTTCATACAGTCCAACAACCACCTAGCTCATATACTGTTAAGATTCACTCATGTCAAATATATAACTCAGGAACCTTGAGACACTGTTCTAATAGCTCTAAGAAGCTTCCAGAATTTGTAGCTGTGGCAGAGTGATGTTAAACAAACTAGTACCTTATAAAGGGAAAATGACTGTAAAGTGACAGTACAATGCATGCAAAGTCCAGAAAAAGAAAGCCTCATTTTAGGATCTGACAAAACAATCCAGAAAGCAAGAGAATTATATTTACACAACTCATATGTTCAAAAGAAATTTAATGCTTGATTTTTTCTTATGGTTCTTTTTTTTTTTAAGTCTTTATTGAATTTGTTACAATATTGCTTCTGTTTTATGTTTTGGTTATTTTGGCTGCAAAGCATGTGGGACCTCAGCTCCCCAACCAGGGATTGAACCTGCACCCCCTGCACTGGAAGGTGAAGTCTTAACCACTGGACTGCCAGGGAAGTCCCTCTTATTTGTTCTTGATCATAAAGAGTTCTCCTATCTTATAACGTCACTCAAAAAAACAAAAAAATACTCTGCATGTATTTTTGTACACACACTCTGTGTGTACACTGGTACATCATTGATACTGTACTTGGTTTCTTTTCAGAAAAGAAGAGTAATTCCTTCACTTAGGTATTCAGTTTTCTCTAAGACAGCATTTTTTTCAAGTTTTTTTAATATAAAATTGCTTTTGTGTTATTGAAAACTGCATTTTGAAAATGCAAAAACAGCACAAGAAATCAAAAGACAGCACTGATGTGAACATTTGCTTCCCTAATATGCTGGAAAGATATAATAAGCTAGGTGACTGTGAAAATTCCTAGATTCAAAAAAAGTAGTTGACATTAAAAGATGAATGATTTATTTTATATTAAAATTAAATTGTACTTTACCACCTGCATTATTGAGTTCATGTAGAATAGCTTATTATTCAATATATTCAGTCTATATAATTGTTATATCTATATCTGTATTTTATTTATTTCTATTTCTATGACTTTAATATCAAGTTCTCAAATTAAACATCAGTTTTTCTGCCTTTAAACACTAGTAATTCTTTCTTGGTTCTGTTTCCTGTTCATGATTACCACATGCAAGTATTTGTTCCTTGTGTTTCAACTGGTGGATTTTGTTTGTTGGTTTATTGATATATCTATAAAACTTCTAACTCTCAAAAAGAAGTGCCTGTGACATAAAAACAATGTTATAAAGAATGGAAACACAAAAGACCCCAAATGGCCAAAACAACCTTGAGAAAGAAGAACAGAGCTGGAAGTATCACACTCCCTGATTTCAAACTATACTGTAAAGCTAGAGTCATCAAAACAATATGGTACTGGCACAAAAACAGATACATAGATCAAAGGACCAGAATAGAGAGCCCAGAAATAAACCCACACACATATGGTCACCTAATTTATGACAAAGAAGGCAAGAATAACAATGGAGAAAAGACAGTCTCTTCAATAAGTGGTGCTAGGAAAACTGGACAGCTGGAAAAGAATGGAATTAGAACATTTTCTCATACCATATACAAAAATAAGCTCAAAATGGATTAAAGAACTAAATGTAAGACCTGAAACCATAAAACTCCTAGAAGAGAACATAAGAAGAATGCTCTTTGACAAATCATCACAGTATTTTTGTGGATCTGTCTCCTCAGGCAAGGGCAAAAAAGCAAAAATAAACAAGTGGGACCTGAGTAAAATTAAAAGCTTCTGCACAGCAAAGGAAACTATCAACAAAACAAAAAGCAACCTACTAAATGGAAGAAAATATTTGCAAATGATATGACAAATAAGGGGTTAATACCCAAAATCAACAGCACATATAACTCAATATAAAAACAAACAAATATCCTAATCAAAAAGTGTGCTGAAGACCTGAACAGACATTTTTCCAAAGAAGATATACAAATGGCCACCAGGCTCATGAAAAAATACTCAACATCCCTAATGGTCACAGAAATGCAAATCAAAACCAAAATGAGATATCACCTCACACATGTCAGAACTCCCATCATCAAAAAGACCACAAATAATAAATGTTGGAGAGAATGTGGATAAAAGGGTGCACTGTTGGTGTGAATGTATATTGGTGCAGCCACTATGGAAAACAGTATGGAGGTTCCTCAAAAAATTAAAAACGTAACTACCATATGATCCAACAATTCCACCCCTGGGTATTTATCCAAAGAAAACAAAAACTCTAATTAGAAAAGATATATGCACCTCTATGACCATTGTAGCATTATTTACAATAGCCAAGACATGGAAGCAACCCAAGTTCCCATCAAGAGATGACTGGATAAAGAAGATGTAGTACATATGTATATGATGGACTATTACTCAACCATAAAAAATAATGAAATCTTGTCATTTGCAACAAATGAATGGACCTAGAAGGTATTATGCTAAGTGAAATAAGCCAAAGAAAAACAAATACTGTATGATTTCACTTATGTGGAATCTAAAAACAAAAGAAATGAACAAACAACAAAAGAAAAACAGAGTCATAAATACAGAGAACAAACAGGTGGTTGTCACAGGGGAGGGGTGTAGATAAGTGATATTAAGAGGTACAGACTTCTAGTTGCAAAATGAATGAGGCATAGGTATCAAATGTACAGTGTGGGGAATATAGTCAATAACTATGTAATAACTTTGTATGGTGACATATTGTAACAAGACTTACTGTGGTAATCATTTTGAAATGTATAGAAATACCAAATCACTATATCTTGTAACAGAAACTAATATAGTGTTGTAGGTCAATTATACTGAAAAACAAACAACCAAACTCATAGAAAAAAAGATCAGATTTGTGGTTACTAGAGGTGGGGGATGAGGGAAGGGGAATTCAATGAAGGCAGTCAAAAGGTACAAACTTCCAGGTATAAGATAAATAAGCATTTGGGATGTAATGTACAACATGATAAATATAATTAACACTGTTGTGTGTTATATATGAAAGTTAAAAGAGCAAATCCTAAGAGTTCTCATCACACAAAGAAAAAAATTTTTTCTATTTCTTTAATTTCGTATCTATATGGGTGACAGATGTTTACTAAACTTATTGTGATAATTATTTCATGATATATGTAAGTAAAATCATTATGCTGTACACCTTAAATTATGTCAATTACATCTCAAAAAAACTGGAAGAAAAAATACAAACAGCATAGAAAAACCAAAAAATATAGTTTTAGTTTGAGAAAAAATTTTCTGCTTTAAACTTGCCAGATGAGCTATATTTGGTTTAGCAAATATTGAAGAATTTTATTCCCTGAGCACATTGATCACTACCATGGGTAATGATCTTCATTAAATAAAAAAAGAGAAAGCTATTCTGAGAGAAAAATGAATACTTTCTAAAATGTTGATTTCATATCCTGAGTAGATTTTTCTTACCCTTAAATAATTGTTAAACTTTTAAAATACAATGTCTAAGTTCAATGTCCAGGAAGTCTCAAGAAAATGATGCTGATGTATGGTGGATAGAGCATGAAAAAAACCCCACAATATCCTCTCTCTCCGGGAAAATTATTGCTCCAGGCACCACCCTGACCTTTTCCTAAAGTATGTGGTGTACTTCTATTAACATCATCACTTGCATCATGACTGACGATTTGTGAAGTAGATATAATTATATTTAATTAAAATAAAACCTTGTTCAAAGAAATGATGATTTTATCACCTTTACCCAGTGTTCTACAATAAATAACATGCTATTTGGATAACTCTACATAGCTCTATACATATTTAATATTCTGAAGCTTCTCTTAGTTCCCCATGTCCCTCATATTTCCATTCTTTTTCTTAAATATTTCCTTGGAATTCTAGGATTATTTTTCAAATGTTCTGTACTGAACTAATTATGTTTTCTCCAATATCAATATACTATTCAGTGCTTCTTTTACAACTTTTAATTTAGAAGTTAGTAATCTTACTTTGGTATGATATGTTGTAAGCTCACTTTATCTCCCTCTCTTTTCATTCCAGCTTTACAGATATTCTGCTCTCAAAGTGTTCTTTGGAGTATAAACCAAATAGTGATCTTCCTTCACCTAAGTCATATCTTCATCATCTCAAGCAGAGAGTCATTTCATGTTCAATAAAACTGACATACTTAGGAAGAGGGGCCCCCATCATGGGCCCCACACTTTAAAAGTCCCCACTTTGGCCTTCCATCCAATATGCCTCTACACATTTAATGAGATCTATAGGATGTCTCTTCAACATAATGCTACAGATATATGGGAACCCAGCATTCCACGCTGAAACAGGGATTTACCTGAGTGGACAGACATGCCTGTACCAGGAACAAAATAGAGGCAGGAGTGGGAAGATAAGGGGCAGGTACAGGCACTACCTTTTGTCTTTTGTAGAACCCCAACTGTCTAAGTATTTCAAGTTGGAATTTGGATTTCTTAGCCTTTATGGAATTATATCTTTTCAAAGGAGGAGATAAGCTATATTAACATTTTATTAACTTGATTTAGGACTCTGAAATACTTAGACTTATGATTTATACACTCCCATTTGTACTCCTGGTTTAGGTCCTTTAAAAGGTAAAGACTACCATGAAATTCAGACATGTAGATTTCCCAGGGAACCTAGGCATCAGCATAAAAATTGACTGCTCATTTGTATGTTCCTTGAAGAGGTGTAAAGACTCTGGAATCTTCACAGCAATATCTCTCACAGGGACTCACCTCATGGTGTGATGGCTTCTTAAAGGATGGGTAAGTAAATACAAATACACTCCTCAGGAGTGGTATGCTACTTTCTTGGAAGAAGGTACAGAACTTCTTCTGTGTAGCTGACCTACACACTCTAAGTGATACTCTCTGAAAAATTTCTCCATTGCCTATGTTTTCTGTAATATTACCTTGGGGTTCTACTTTCTTCTTCAATCAGTATCCTCTCACATATAGGAGATATTATTTTATATTTGTCTTCCAACTATTTTTAGTCTTGCTGTATGACTGATCTTGTTACCTCTACCCCTAACCTGTGATGATGAGGAAAAGCTTAGAGGTTGTTGAATATAGGTCTCATTTTGAGAAAAGAATCCACTTTGATTAACGTTTGGGATAGACAAGGTATTTCAAAAAAAGAAGAAATGATATCATGAAATTCTTTTAGTTCTGGCACTATGTTTAAAAAATTGCTATTCTTTGTAGTACAAGGCTAAGACAGACAAGGAATATTTACAACCCAGTGAGCTAAATAAAGATCCCTGTTAACTGATTCATCTGGCTGGAGCAAAGGTTCTCAGTAAGATTAAATGGAATGACTATGCCCTCTTCTTTACCCTAAGGTGCAGATTCTTACTCTATGCTTCCTCATTTTGAATATAAAGATAAGCGCTATGAAATGTCAAACTTTTTTATCACAGCAACCCCTAAATTCTATGGAATATAGCTGATAATTTTGGCTGGTTGTTAATAACTACTTTTATAAGTGAGTAGTAATTTTTTTTCCTATTTCTCTTTCTTTGTTCTTACTATCTACATATACTCCACAATACATCTGGCAGGGAGTTGGGGAGTGGGAACATTTGAGACTCTTGCATCTCAGCAGCTACTTACAAAAAGCTAATATTAAAGTTTCCTCTAACAATTTTCTACAGACACACACATACACACACACATACACACACACTGTTTCTTCTACACTGCATTCCTGGAAGGAGTGAGAGAATATAAATGGAGAAAAAACACAAGATCATATGCCAATAAATTACCCTGCCATCAAATTAATGCATATGTTAGTCATGGAAAATACCTAAATAATCATCAAACCATATAATATGCTATAGGGAGCACTTGAACTTAAGCTCACTCACTTTATTACTGAGGTATATATGAAGCACTACTGAGCAAGGAACATACCAGAAGACTATTTGGATAAAAAAAAAAAATCTGGAGTCTACAGAGAAAGAACTCACTATAAGTAGAGAGAGTATGGGGCACATGACTAGGTCCAAAAACAATTACTTAGCATGAAATGGATGGAATGAGCAATTTTGAGCAAACTATTGAGCCTGTAACTCAGAGTATTCTCTCTTATGAACACGGAAACAAGCTTAAGTCGAGGTGGAAATATTTTTTTTTTAACACTACTTTTTTAAACACTACTACAAAGCACTGACACACAGGGAGACCAATAGAGATGTTTCATGTACATCTGTATATATTGTTTGTTACTTCTTTTGGCCAAACAATCTCTGAATGCTGCTTTATGTGGGAATGTCCAAGTTGATGAGTCTTGGTGAGGGAGCAATAAACACCTCCACCTCTGGAAGCTAAAAAACTGCTATGAATTCATCTTCTCAACTTTCTTTGCATCTAAGACACAAGCACATGACCTAAGCTCTTTTACTCAGACATATACATCAGACTAACATGATGACATGGGATGAGGAATAAAGATATCTCTTGGGTTTCCCTGGTGGCGCAGGGGTTGAGAGTCTGCCTGCCGATGCAGCGGACACGGGTTCGTGCCCTGGTCCGGGAAGATCCCACATGCCGCGGAGCGGCTGGGCCCATGAACCATGGCCGCTAAGCCTGCGCGTCCGGAAAGATATCTTTTTCTCACTCCTCTCCTCTCTCTTCTCCTCCTCTCCTCTACCTTCCCCCTACCCCCTCCTCCCTCCCTCCCTCCCTCCCCAAAGTAGCAGTGGCTGCAAAGTTTAGTTACTTTTGCATAAATGGAAGCAATGGAAACCTGTAGCATCCAGTTGAACTCAGCAACAATATTTTTCTAAAAGATATATTTTTAGTGTTGCTTTGGAAATTTTTTGAAAATGTAGCCTTGGGCCTTGTTCTTCAAGACTCTCAATGAATCTGTGAGATATCCTTTCAAGTTCTTTTTCTGCTTAATCACCCAGTCAGCCTTCAGTGATTGCAAATATGAATCCTAATTGCTACAAGATTGTAAAACAAAGGTGAAACTTAAGGATTGTTCTTTCTTTATTAGACAGGATTAAGTGTTGTCTGGTATTAGCACACTACAATTTATTCTGAATCAGTAAAAGAGACAGACAGCTAGTGGTATTAATGCCCACACTGGTTTGAAAACTAGTGGACAAATCTATGATAATTTGGTACAGCAATGCTTGCAGTGTCCTCCAGTACATTTTGGTAGCAGTGGCAGTTCCTGGGAGAGCCTTTTGCTCTAAGAAGTTTTAGGGAATCCCGCATGAATTGACACCAAAAGTAACAGGCAATACAGGTGGCTTTGAAGGCAAAGGGAGATGGTGCCTTTGTTTTAATGGGTACTAGCGGCACTGAGATACCTTTCTGTGACTTCCAAAACGCCCGCAGCTAGAGTAAAAAAGGAAATTGCCAAAAAGTGGATGGAAGTTAACAGAACTTGTTCACCATTAGAGAGATGCTGATAAATTCCTGAAATATGTGGATATGAGGGTGAGTGGGACTTCGAAGAGAGACAAAGAGTTCCACTGGCTTCTCTGGTAGGTACTGGACCTACAAAAATACGCTTTATTACCAAAAACAACCTGATTTTTTAATTGATTATAAACCCCCTGTAATTAATATATATAGAGAGAGAAATTTGGTTGGGAAATAAAAGTCATTAAAGATCTGAAGGATGTCTTCCAACAAAAAATGGTTTCTGAGCAAAATTTTATTGTGCTAAAGGGCATTCATTTCCTTTAGAATTATTTATTAACAAACTTTCATATCTCTGTGCTACATACAAAGTGTACAAGGATGCACATAAACATGTGTGCTAAATGGGCTGTCAAGAGATGGTAAGAGAACTGAGGAAGTGAGAATTCTAGAAAACATTCAGGAAGGTAATCATATAAAAGAGTACATGATGGAAAACTGAAAATAGCTAGGTGGACAAGGAAGAGTCTTAAAACTAAAAAAGAGAATACAAACCTTCAAAAGCCTTGATTGGTTTTGTCATCAAAATGATTCTTGAATGTGGAAAAATTCATAATTGTATGAACTACAGAATACATTACATTACATTACATTGGGGATTTTGTATAAAGGTCTAACACAGATTTTTTATTGTTCTATTCTGCAAATCGACTTTCATCAGACTTGCTTCTCATATGAATAATCTTCCTGTCTCTACTTGCTATTTATTGGATTGAATAATTGGTATTTTGATGACTATTTTGAAAGTGCAAGTTCTAGGGCTTGACCGAGCTGTTCCTACTGCATTCAGGCACCAAATTTCTGTGGAAGCCTTTCCCATTTCAGATTCTAATTCAGATTACAAATTTAAGTTTTGATATAAAGAATTATGAATAAGACAGCTCTGTATAGATTCATAACAAGCTACCCCACAGGCTAGAATGGAAAGCTAACAATATCTTTCAATCAGAACCAATTGGCTATTAAAATTTTGGCAGCTAGAGAATACAAAGCAGACTGTAGAAAATAAGCCCCATGAGGGCTTTATTTGACATAAACACAAGTTTCTCATGTCATTCTTAGTGTGTAGCTATTGTGATTTCAATTACTTTTTAGTACTTGTATTTTTTCCACAAATTTTCTATTTAAAAACTGACATTTTCTTAAAATTTAATGTGTTATACTGTATTTTAACTTTCTATACATTTGGGATGTTTTATTTTATGGCATATGCCTAAAACTGTATGCTAAAATAAAAGTATTTTCTATCTTTTAGCATTTATCATATAATGCTGAAAATTTAAAAGAATTTTTCTTTTTAAAAATGTGTCTAACATATGCAATTTTTGTAATAAAAAACTGTCCTCAAATGTAAACTTATCAAAATTTCCCTCAAAGTATACCCATCTACTAGTCATGCACTACTAATTGCTGAGTTCTTGTGTACTTTATAGGTGTACTGGAAGAAAGCAATAAAAGAAAATGTATTTATCAGTGAAAGGATGTCTCATTTTTAATGAAGGGATGTCTCACTGTTCTTCTACTGTTGGAATAAAGAAATGTTTTCAATCATGCAAATCCTGCATGAAGCTAAGAAAATTTTAATATAAAGGTGTCAAAGGAGGTTATCAAGAAGACAGTGACTGCCGGTATGACTTGTGTGCTGGACCCAGACAATGGGAAGCACCTCACCCTCTCCCTGTCCTTGGAATATGTGCTTCATTGCCTTCCTCTTGATAAAAGCTGCCCAAGGACACAGCCCTGAGATAGCAATGTGGTGTGGAGACCATATGGACTGTGAACATGACTGAAACCAGTTAAGGTCTCAATATAAACTTTTAAGATCTGGCAGATGGGTACAGAAATCTACTAGTGTTGGGGGTGTCCAAGACAAGCCACTTAAGTAAGTTCCCTTGCTTATTAAACCTGCCACCTCCCAATCTGGAGGGGTCTTCCTTTTTCTTCAGTCTTTCCCTGCCCTCTGTACAAAGGGAAAGTTTTAGATCACACTCAGGAAGCTCTGGAGGAGGTTACAAAGCAACGAAAGGATAGAGAAAATAAGCATCTTTCTGTTCATTAATTCATGTGGTCATTCATTCACAAAAAGAGGTATTGAGGACTTGCTAGGCAATTGTGCTAGAACTCCCCTGGAGTCTGTGTTTATTCCCATCACTCTAAGATAACAAGGCAAGCATCAGGAATAACAAAGGAGAAAGATAAAAGGAGTCTGGGTCCTTAAATTATGGAGATCCACAATCGCAGTGGTGAATAACCAATCTCTAGACTTTTTTTCTGTAAAAAAAATAAAATTCTATCTTGTTTGAGCTACTATTACTTGGCAGGTTACTTGTGGCAAACAACAAACGCTCTCATATGCAGACTACTGTAAAACAAAAACAAAAATTAGGAAAAGTGTTGAATAGGAGGAAAAAAACGAATCTATGGAGTGATGAGATGAAACAAAGAGAGTAAAATTTTAGAGAAAGAACTAAAAAAACCCAATGACCTTGACATTTTTGTTATCTTTTTCCTGCCTTCTGGGCAAGTAAGGGTATATAAGGAAAAGAAGCTTTGGAGTGAGGGGACTAGAAAGCCCACTGA
Source organism: Lagenorhynchus albirostris (assembly GCF_949774975.1). Taxonomy (NCBI): domain Eukaryota; kingdom Metazoa; phylum Chordata; class Mammalia; order Artiodactyla; family Delphinidae; genus Lagenorhynchus; species Lagenorhynchus albirostris. The sequence continues at coordinate 67,601,044 of NC_083097.1, forward strand.
TTGAAATATTAGAGTATATATTCTACTGAGAAGATATAGCAAAGTGGAACTCAGATCTGCTTATTTTCATTGCTGGATAAGGGCAGGCCTGATCATCAGAGAAAAGACTGGAGAAAGACTGGAGAAAGAAGAGACCTTCTGCCAAAAACCAGTGATCCTGAGAGAGGACTCTCAGTGACGGATGAGAATATCAGCCCCAGCTACAAACACCTCAGTCTATTAAGACCCAAGCTTGGAACAGCTAACCTGTACTCTATTCCTGACCTACAGAAACGGTAATATAATAAATTTACACTGTTTTAAGCTGCTAAAGCATTAAGCTGTGGTAATTTATCAGATAGCAAAGGAAAACTAACATATTAAACAACTAGATCTAAACAAACAAAAATAACATTCCAGAAAAAAACATGCTAAGTAAACTTACTCTTATGAAATTTAAATTGATTGAATAATATGAAATTTTAAAGATTTCCTTAGTCTCTTTTTGCAAATAATTAATCTGTACTTCATTTATTTCAAAAGCATGCAATACTATATTGTCTTTTATCAAAGAATCATAGAAAATTGAAATGCATTTAGTGAAGATTTAGCTTTACTGGTAGATCTAAATGAATATAACAAAATTACCTGTCTTTCTTAATATATTGCATGTCCCTCATTTTCCATCTACACTTGGATATACTACACTATATAATATCACTCTTCGACTTTGAGAACTACACTTTAGTGAGCCACCTTATTAGCTAAAGGGAGAGTATATTATTCTCAGAGGTTTTGGGCCAAGAAAAGATGCTACAAATCACTGAAATTAAATTTAATTGGAATCATACGTAACTTATTAAAGTAATTTCATACTTTCGTTCTTTCAAAATAATCTCAAAACAATTTGGATATATAAAAAATTTAGAGGTCAGATTGGTTCAAGATGGTGGAGTAGAAGGATGTGCGCTCACTCCCTCTTCCGAGAGCACCGGAATTACAGCTAACAGCTGAACAATCATTGACAGGAAGACACTGAAACTCACCAAAAAAGATACTCCACATCCAAAGACAAGGGAGAAGCTGCAATAAGACAGGAAGAGGGGTGAAATCACAAAAAAATCAAACCCCGTAACTGCTGGGTGGTGACTCACAAACTGGAGAACAATTATACCACAGAAATCCACCCACTGGAGTGAAGCTTCTGAGCCCCACATCAGGCTTCCCAACCTGGGGGTCCAGCAATGGGAGGAGGAATTCCCAGAGAATCAGACTTTGAACAACAGCAGGATTTGATTGCAGGACTTTGACAGGACTGGGGGAAACAGAGGCTCCCCTCTTGGAGGGCACACACAAAGCAGAGTGTGCATCAGGACCTGGGAGAAGGAGCAGTGACCCCATAGGAGACTGAACCAGACCAACCTGCTAGTGTTGGAGGGTCTCCTGCAGAGGCAGGGGGTGGCTGTGGCTCACTGAGGGGACAAGGACACTGGCAGCAGGAGTTCTGGAAAGTACCCCCTGGCATGAGCCCTCCTGGAGTCTGCTCTTAGCCCTACCAAAGAGCCTGTAGGCTCCAGTGCTGGGTCGCCTCAGGCCAAACAGTCAACAGGGAGGGGACTCACCCCACCCATCAGAAGACAAGCAGATTACAGTTTTACTGAGCTCTACCCACCAAAGCAACACCCAGCTCTACCCATCACCAGTCCCTCCCATCAGGAAGCTTGCACAAGCCTCTTAGATAGCCTCATCCACCAGAGGGCAGACAGCAGAAGTAAAAAGAACTACAATCCTGCAGCCTGTGGAACGAAAACCACATTCACAGAAGGATAGACAAAATGACAAGGCAGAGGACTATGTACCAGATGAAGGAACAAGATACAACACCAGGAAAACAACTAAATGAGGTGGAAATAGGCAACCTTCCAGAAAAAGAATTCAAAATAATGATACTGAAGATGATCTAGGACCTCGGAAAAAGAACAGAGGCAAAGATCAAGAAGATGCAAGAAATCTTTAACAAAGACCAAGAAGAATTAAAGAACAAACAGACATGAACAAAACAATAACTGAAATGAAAAATATACTAAAAGGAATCATTAGCAGAATAACTGAGGCAGAAGAACGGAGAAGTGACCTGGAAGACAGAATGGTGGAATTCACTGCCGCAGAAGAGAATAAAGAAAAAAGAATGAAAAGAAATGAAGACAGCCTAAGAGACCTCTGGAACAACATTAAACACACCAACACTCGCATTATAAGGGTCACAGAAGGAGAAGAGAGAGAGAAAGGACCCAAGAAAATATCTGAAGAGATTATAGTCAAAAACTTCCCTAACATGGGAAAGGAAATAGCCACCCAAGTCTAGGAAGCACAGAGAGTCCCAGGCAGGATAAATCCAAGGAGAAACATGCCAAGACACATAATAATCAAACTGACAAAAATTAAAAACAAAGAAAAATTATTAAAAGCGACAAGGGAAAAATGACAAATAACATACAAGGGAACTCCTACAATGTTAACAACTGATTTCTCAGCAGAAACTCTACAAGCCAGAAGGGAGTAGCACAGTATATTTAAAGTGATGAAAGGGAAGAACCTACACCCAAGATTAAACTACCTGGCAAGGATGTCATTCAGATATGACTGAGAAATCAAAGGCTTAATAGACAAGCAAAAGCTAAGAGAATTCAGTACCAACAAACCAGCTCTACAACAAATGCTAAAGGAACTTCTCTAAGTTGGAAACATAAGAGAAGAAAAGGACCTACAAAACCAAACCCAAAAGAATTAAGAAAATGGTAATAGTAACATAGATATCAATAATTTCCTTAAACGTGAATGGATTAAATGCTCCAACCAAAAGACACAGGCTCGCTGAGTGGATACAAAAAACAAGACCTGAATATATGCTTTCTACAAGAGACCTAATTCAGACCTAGGGACACATACAGACTGAAAGTGAGGGGATGGAAATAGATATTCCACGCAAATGGAAATCAAAAGAAAGCTGGAGTAACAATATGCATATCAGAAAAAATAGACTTAAAAATAAAGAATGTTACAAGAGATAAGGAAGGACACTACATAATGATCAAGGGATCAATCCAAGAAGAAATAACAATTATAAATATATATGCACCCAACATAGGAGTACCTCAATACATAAGACAAATGCTAACAGCTATAAAAGAGGAAATTGACAGTAACACAATAATAGTAGGGGACTTTAACACCTCACTTAACCAATGGACAGATCACCCAAACAGAAAATTAATAAGGAAACACAAGCTTTAAATGACACAATAGACCAGATAGATTTTTTTTTTTTTTTTTGTGGTACGTGGGCCTCTCACTGTTGTGGCCTCTCCTGTTGTGGAGCACAGGCTCCGGATGCGCAGGCTCAGTGGCCATGGCCCACAGGCCCAGCTGCTGCGTGGCATGCGGGATCTTCCCAGACCGGGGCACGAACCTGTGTCCCCTGTATTGGCAGGTGGACTCTCAACCACTGTGCCACCAGGGAAGCCCCTACCAAATAGATCTAATTGATATTTATAGGACATTCCATCTGAAAATAGCAGATTACATTTCCTTCTCAAGTGCACACAGAACATTCTCCAGGACAGATCACATCTTGGGTCACAAATCAAGCCTTGGTAACTTTAAGAAAATTGAACTCATATCAAGCATCCTTTCCAACCACAACACTATGAGATCAGAAATCAATTACAGGAAAAAAATGTAAAAAACACAAACACATGGAGGTTAAACAATATGTTACTAAATAACCAAGAGCTCACTGAAGAAATCAAAGAGGAAATTAAAAAATACCTACAGACAAATGACAACAAAAACATGATGATCCAAAACCTATGGGATGCAGCAAAAGCAGTTATAAGAGGAAAGTTTATAGTAATACAATCTTACCTCAAGAAACAAGAGAAATCTCAAATAAACAACCTAACTTTATACCTAAAGTAATTAGAGAAAGAAGAACACACAAAACCCAAAGTTAGTAGAGGAAAGAAATCATAAAGATCAGATCAGAAATACATGAAATAGAAACAAAGAAAACAATAGCAAAGATCAATATAACCAAAAGCTGGTTCTTTGAGAAGATAAACAAAACTGATAAAGCTTTAGCCAGAGTCATAAAGAAACAGAGGGAGAGGACTCAAATCAATAAAATTAGAAATGAAAAAGGAGAAGTTACAACGGACACCACCAAAATACAAAGCATCCTAAGAGACTACTACAAGCAACTCTATGACAACAAAATGTACAACCTGGAAGAAATGGACAAATTCTTAGAAAGGTATAATAACCTTTCAAGACTGAACCAGGAAGATATAAAAACTATGAACATACCAATCACAAATAATGAAATTGAAACTGTGATTAAAGATCTTCCAACAAACCAAAGTCCAGGACCAGATGTTTTCACAGGAGAATTCTATCAAACATTTAGAGAAGACCTAACACCCATCCTTCTCAATCTCTTCCAATAATTGGTGGAGGAAGGAACACTCCCAAACTCACTCTACAAGGCCACCATCACCCTGATACCAAAACCAGACAAAAATACTACCAGAAGAAAACTACAGACCAATATCACTGATGAATATAGATGCAAAAATCCTCAACAAAATACTAGCAAACAGAATCCAACAACACATTAAAAAAATCATACACCATGATTAAGTGGGATTTATCCCAGGGATGCAAGGAATCTTCAATGCATGCAAATCAATCAATGTGATACGCCATATTAACAAATTGAAGAATAAAAACCATATGGTCATCTCAATAGATGCAGAAAAAGCTTTTGAAAAAATTCAACACCGACTTATGATAAAAAATCTCCAGAAAGTGGGCATAAAGGGAATCTACCTCAACATAATAAAGGCCATATATGACAAACCCACAGCAAACATCATTCCCAATGGTGAAAAACTGAAATTTCCTCTAAGATCAAGAACAAGGCTGTCTGCTCTTGCCACTCTTATTCAACATAGTTTTGGAAGTCCTAGCCATGACAATCAGAGAAGAAAAAGAAATAAAAGAATACAAATTGGTAAAGAAGAGGTAAATCTGTCACTGTTTGCAGATGACATGATACTATACATAGAGAATCCTAAAGATGCCACCAGAAAACTACTACAGCTAATCAATGAATTTGGTAAAGTTGCAGGATACAAAATTAATGCACAGAAATCTCTTGCATTCCTATACACTAACAATGAAAGATCTGAAAGAGAAATTAAGGAAACAATCGCATTCACCATCGCAACAAAAAGAATAAAATGCCTAGGAATATAAACCTACCTAAGGAGGTAAAAGACCTGTACTCAGAAAATAAGACTCTGATAAAAGAAATCAAAGATGACACAATCAGATGGAGAGATGTACCATGTTCTTGAATTGGAAGAATCAATATTGTGAAAGTGACTATACTACCCAAGGCAATTTACAGATTCAACGCAATCCCTATCAAACTACCAATGGCATTTTTCACAGAGCTAGAACAAAAAATCTTAAAATTTGTATGGTGACACAAAAGACCCTGAATAGCCAAAGCAATCTTGAGGGGGAAAAAAAACGGAGCTGGAGGAATCAGAGTCCCTGACTTCTGGCCATATTATAAAGCTACAGTAATCAAGACAATATGGTAGTGGCACAAAAACATAAATACAGATCAATGGAACAGGAGAGAAAGCCCAGAGATAAACCCATGCACCTACTGTCAACTAATCTATGACAAAGAAGGCAAGAATACACAGTGGAGAAAAGACAGCCTCTTCAATAAGTGGTGCTGGGAAAACTGGACAGCTACATGTAGAAGAATGATATTAGAACACTCCCTAACACCACACAAAACAAATAAACTCAAAATGGATTAAAGACCTAAATGTATGACCGGACACTATAAAACTCTTAGAGGAAAACAGGAAGAACACTCTTTGACATAAATCACAGCAAGATCTTTTTTGACCCACCTCCTAGAATAATGGAAATAAAAACAGAAATAAACAAATGGGACCAATGAAACTTAAAAGATTTTGCACAGCAAAGGAAACTATGAATGAGACAAAAAGAACACCCTCAGAATGGGAGAAAATATTTTCAAGTGAGCCAACGGACAAAGGATTAATCTCCAAAATACAGAAACAGCTCATGAAGCTCAATATTAAACAAAAAATATACAACCCAATCCAAAAATGGGCAGAAGACCTAAATAGACTTTTCTCCAAAGAAGACATACAGATGGCCAAGAGGCACATGAAAAGCTGCTCAACATCACTAATTATTAGAGAAATGCAAATCAAAATTACAATGAGGTATTACCTCACACCGGTTAGAATGGGCATCATCAGAAAATCTACAAATAAATGCTGGAGAGGGTGTGGAGAAAAGTGAACTCTTTTCACTGTTGGTGGGAATGTAAATTGATACAGCCACTATGGAGAACAGTATGGAGGTTCCTTAAAAAAACTAAAAATAAAATTACCCTATGACCCAGCAATCCCACTACTGGGCATATATCCAGAGAAAACTATCATTCAAAAAGACACATGCACCCCAATGTTCACTGCAGCACTATTTACAATAGCTAGGTCATGGAAGCAACCTAAATGCCCACTGATAGACGAAGGGATAAAGAAGTTGTGGTACATATATACAATGGAATATTAGTCAGCCATAAAAAGGAACGAAATTGGATCATTTGTAGAGATGTGGATGGATGTAGAGACTGTCATACAGAGTGAAGTAAGTCATAAAGAGAAAAACAAACATTGCATATTAACACATATATGTGGAATCTAGAAGAACTGCACAAATGAACAGGTTTGCAAGGCAGAAATAGAGACACAGATGTAGAGAACAAATGTATGGACACCAAGGGGGAACGCTGGGTGGGGGGGTGTTGGTGGGATGAATTGGGAGATTGGGATTGACATATATATACTAATATATATAAAATAGATAACTAATAGAAAAAAGACCAAAAACTTTAGAAAACTTTAAATGTATGTGTATTTTACACATAATTCTATTTCCTTAGAATCAGCAAGTTCCACCAAGAGGTTACATTGATTTTTTTTTTTTTTTTTTTTTTTTTTTTTTTTGTGGTACGCGGGCCTCTCACTGTTGTGGCCTCTCCCGTTGTGGAGCACAGGCTCTGGACACGCAGGCTCAGTAGCCATGGCTCACCGGTCCAGCCAGCATGTGGGATCCTCCTGGACTGGGGCATGAACCCGTGTCCCCTGCATCGGCAGGCGGACTCTCAACCACTGCACCACCAGGGAAGCCCCTACATTGACTCTGAAGACTACTTTTTCATTTACATATAAGAATAGATTAAATATGTGTTTCTTAAATTGTCTATACACCACTGAAGTAAGCCTAAACTCCTTTTGGGCCACTTCCAATGTTTAACTCTCATTTGCAATTGCACTCAGTTATGCATGTGGAGAAAAGACTCAGCATATTAAATAAAAACACAACATGCACTAATGAAGAAAAAATATTCATGTCCTTTGGATAAAGCAGTGATAGATATCTTTTTATGAGGGTTCTTTATATCATCTGGGAAGTTCTTGGTCATCACCAAATATATTATTTCTCAGCATTGAGAAGTTTGATTAGCCCTTGGCATAAACTAGACCGTAACTTTTGCCTAAAAGGGGGAGGGTGGAAACCATAATATGTGTAAATTTCTTTTCTCAAAATAGGATATTTGTGAAAGTGCGCACATGTTAAAAGTCAATTTATGTAACAGTATTCTGAACATATTCATCACCTATTTCTCTAAATTTGAAACTTATTTTGGACTGTAGGACTGAATCAATAGCTATTTGAAATTACAAACCAAATTTTACCAATTAATGTTCTCTAGTTCTTAGGAGGTCTGTACTGTTCTAAACCCTGTAAGAAAAAAGACTGAAAGAAGGAATGTTTCCACTCTACAAAGCTAAATATTTTGAAACCAAAGTTTTAAATCCCTGCTTTTCTACCTTTAACTACCTTCTGACAATCTTCTCTGAACAGTTTAAGTACTTTGTGCATCTCCCTCTTGAGCCCTGGCAGTTTTCTCTTGTGTCCATCAATATCAGGCCTAAAGGTGTTCTTTTAGCCAGAGGGGCCAAATACATCATTCCTACTATGAAGCTTTGGAGACAAGGCAATGGATCCATGTGGCAATAGCATTTGGCCACTCTTTACTGGAAATTTAGTATACTTACAAGGCAAGGGAGGAAAAGAAGGCAAAAAAAGCAACATGTTGCTTTCTTTAAAAATAAGCTAATTTATGATAACAGGAAAAAAATTTTAATACTTATCTGGCCTGGAGACTATAATAATATAAAGTCTTTGACTTCCCTCTATCTCATACATGTAGTACACGGACCACTTCTACTTTGGATTTATACAGGAAAGATACAGAGACACTGAGTCAACTTAAGCCCACATTCCCTTTCCCCAACCCTCATTAATTCTCTGCTTGCAACAGATATTCATCTCAATAAGATACAGAAGTGCCCACCAATTCTTAGATAAGAGAATTAGACTATAATTAAATCAATTTATAAAATATTTGGAAGTCAGCATTTCTGCTAATTTTCTTGAAGCTTTATAGTAATCCCAAACACAAATTTTGGTTATACTGAAAATGTTGCCAACTTGGAGGAAAAAAAACGCAGTATCAATTTTCTTCTTTAGATTTGATATATCTAAATTAAACTTTGATAAGGTGGGGTAACAGAATATTTTAACATTTGAAATCCATCATGATGGTATAAAATTTTACATCATTTTTATATTCCTCAAATACAGAAATTGAACATAAATACTACAAGGAAAATGCTAACAAAATAAAACAGCTGACATTTCATAAAGCATTAGTTCTCACACATGGTTTCATTAATTTTCCTTACAACTTCCTCAGAAACTATGGCAAAGTTACAAATACCACTGCCCATGCAGATGCTTAACAATAATCTTTAAACTTGCTGAACACAGTGAAGCCTTTGGCTTTCACGTCAGGCCTTTATTTATTTAAGTAATGTACCACTTTAGGTATGTCCCTCAAGCTATTATACTGACAAATCCATATATTTTAGGGCAAGAGGAGTAAGCTATTCAAATTCTACTTATCAGGGTATCTCATGTATAAGCTTTCTAAATCAAGAGAGGAGAGGAGACACTCTGTGGCTTAAATTGACCTGCAACCTAAACAACACTTATTGGTTAGACTGGTATAACATGTGTTAATCTGTTATTAAGTTAGTTTTATGAAAGGCTTGCAGTCAGCTCTCTGAGACTAGGTAGAGTGACAGGTGTTATGGTTGCTATCTTCTCTAAGGTGTATACCTGTTTAGGAATATAAACTGGGTGGAGATACAGATTTTTTCCTTGTCTAGCTTTCTTAAAACAACACAGAAAAGTGATTAAGCTGTATTGGTGCAGCCCCACCTCCAGAACATATACACATCATACACACACACACGCACACCACCACCATCACTACCATCATTATGTGCAATGATTCAGCTTCAGATGAATGAAGACAGATACCAGAAGAGAGACACAGAAGGAGGATTTCTCATCATTTATAGCTCTTTTTCACCTATAAGAACTAGAGGGAAAATCTTTAAATCTGAACTTTGAAGATTTCATAGTGAGAACACAGGAATGCAGTCTTACTATTTGTCATTTATGGTAAAATGTAAAAAAAAAAATAAGTGACTTGGAAATAATATTTACTGACATCTCTAGGTAATGAACAAAATATTTCCTTTCCTATTTTAAGCCTTTGGAAAAAAATATTACAAACAGCAGGGACTCATTTATAGACTTGATAGGAAAATTTCTGGCTAAACTTGGTGTCTCTGAAAAGAAGCTAAATTGTTTCAATGCTACATATGGAAATACCTAACTACACTTTCTGTTACATCTTACAATACAGAAATTTTCCGATAAATGTACTATATTTATTTCTTTACAGATGTGAACTGCAGACATTTTATGCAGAAGAAGAGTAAATGGAGATGGAGCTTTGTTGTGATTGCTGCCAGCAGATGAAAAGAGATCATGGTCCTGAAGATTTTTCCTTTTTGTGTCCACTTTCTTGGGCCCAACCCAGTCACCCTGCAATTCTGCACCTCTATGACCATTACACTCATACGTTTTTGAAGCAGAGAAAAGGGAAGATAGATTATTGTGTCTTTTCCTCTAACTAGAAAAATGTGAGCCTTCTCTTTTCCCAAGAGGGGAAGAGAACTTGTCTAATTCATTTATTAAAAAAATATTTTATTTGACACTCACTGCATTAATTATACTTGTTAAATAGATAATGGCTGTTATTGAACAGAACATTGTAGAATTAAAGTATGTAAAATACTTTGGTGACTCAGTATCATCTATAAAATTTTATTCATAATGTAGCACAATTTAATGAATATAGCTATTTATCTTAAATTATAAAGTAAATTACAAAACATGTTATAAAAAGGCTTGTCTAAAAGATCATAAGCTATTATGCATATGTTTAAAAAGTGAATGTAAGCTATAACCAAATACCTTGAATAGCAAGTAATTTTGTACATTTGACTTACGTTAGACAAAAAATCTCACAGCTTTAAAAAAAATTATTTGTATTTCAAACTAAATATTAATGTTGCCTTTGAACAAAGGAGTAGGGGCACACTACATACAAGATTAAATAATTTGCCTCCTTTTGTCAAAGCACATAGCTATCAAAGTCAGATCATTCTATTTTACATCCTTCACTATCTTGAAAAGGTCATGCCCATTCTCTCAAAAACATTTTTCATACACCTACCATTGTAAAATTTTCAAAGACTTTATTTTATATAGTCATGCACTATTAGAGCTGAAAGGGAACAATGTGATAAAGTTTTCTAATTTTAGAAATGATCACTTGAGCCAAAAAGATTTTCTTAACGATATACAAATGATTATGAAGACTAAGACCTTTAGTTCTTTGTGATCAGTTCAACTGTCTTTTTTTATAACACATTACCTCCACCCAGGAATAATTTTCCAAAAGACAAGGGCAATCATTTACATTAGCCTGGTTTGACTAAACTATGCTGTGATAAAAGACAACCCCCAAATTTCAGTGACTGAAAATAGTAGGGGAGTTCCCTGGTGGTCCAGTAGTTAGAACTCAGTGATTTCACTGCCATGGCCCGGGTTCAATCCCTGGTCGGAAAACTAAGACCCTAAGATCTTGCAAGCTGCACAACGTGGCCAAAATATAAAATAAATAAATAAATAGTAAGCTTATCCTCATGTAACGTTGATGATATACTTGGATAACTCTCCCGGGTGACCTCCCTCCAACTGCTATCAAGTTTTCTTTGGTTTTAGAGCCTCTACTATCTCAACCTTACTTTTTGTCACTGTGGCCAGAAGAGAAGCAACACAGAGGGTTCACATCTGTTCTTCCATGCTTTGGAGCAGACGTTATATGCATCACTCTCATTATAGTCCATAAGATAGAATTAATCTTATTACCCCATCTAACTACAAAGGTACTGGGAAGATTGCCACTCTTGGGCCAAGGAAAAAAAGCAGATGAGGGTTGAACACTAGCAATATCTTACTAATGTCTTCCTCATCACCCTAACCTTTTTTTTTATAACCCACAGTGTCTATTTGAGATTGGACAGCCTCTGCCACTCCTTAGATGTGTAATTTGTGTGGTTAATGCTTCATTCTGCTTTTTTTCCCTAATACATAATAATTTAATAGAACTAGCAGTCTTAAAATTTTTGCATCTCTAGTACCATATACTGATTTACACATGGTAAACATTCACTAATGCTTTACTGAAAGAATAAATAAACAAACAAATGGTAGCTGGTCACTTCAGCACTACTCTCTTCTGGGTAATTTCATAGAATTATTACTGCTCTGGCACCTTATCTATATTCTAATTTTGCTTCAAATTAAACCTTCTCAGTACAGCCATATCTTAGGCAGTCAATAGGAGTGTCATCTCTATTCAATGAAATTTTAAAGCTCTGTCATAGGTACTCATTAATCATTTTCCATGTATCACATTATAGTGTGTATCACTGGAGAAACAGGAAAAACTATAAAGAATAGTACTATATTAGCAGCTGGGTTAAAATCCCAACTACTGTCAAAGTGTGTGACCTTGGGAAAATGATCTGAACTTTCTGTGCCTTAATTACATCATCTGTAACATAGGGGTGAAAATAATCATAGCTATTTCATAGGCTTCAAAAACATTAAATGTGATATTCTCTGTAAAACAATTAGAAAAATGCTTGAACCAGTTGGGCAATAAATTCTATCATACTTAGGTATTATATATTTGGCATATAGATTTCCTCTCCAAAGTTATAGTACACCCTCAAGGTCAGGGACTGTGTTTTTAATCTTTGCTACAAACAAACTCGAGTAACCAGGCCAGTGACTTTCCCTTAGAAACCTTCAAAAGATATTTAATAAAAAGGACATTTGCAGAATATGAACATTTTCCAAGGAAAAGTAGGCATATTTGGGAGTAAAAGCAAGTGAGCTAATTAGTCATGGGGGTAGCATAAAGATTTTTTTTTAAAGACTGAGCTTCACCAAAGAATGGCAAGTGATTTCTTTTAACTTCTTACTACATAGTGTCAGATTTCTATCTAATTATGATTTTTCATCTATTATTTATTTCATAAATTATTTTTATACTCCCCCTTATATTATACGTCTATGCAGAGAATCTACTATAAGAACAATTCACAGAAATACAGTAGATAAAACTATGAGAGAATTTTTAACACTTTAAAATTTTAGCAATATATATTTCTTAGGTAATTTTAGTTCAAAATTGAGAAAATTAAATTCTTTAAAAGGAAAATAAAATAACCTCTGTTACTCTAACCAGGAAGTAAGATAATTGCATCATTTAATCCTTACCTAGAGACATAAGTATTATTGTTCAACACAAATATTTATGGATGAAGTAAATTAGAGTCATTAAGTATTAAGTAGCTTGCCCAAGAAGACCCAGTTAGCAAATGGCTGAGCTAGAATATAATCTCATGTCTACATTTATGTAAGTTTTTTCGTTAAAATGTCAGGGACAAATAATTAGGTTAACCATAATTTTTGCCTCATGGAACACTCTGATCATTGTTCCATATAAAGCCCTCTTTTTTTATTTTATATAAGTATAAACTTGTACATAATCATATTTATAAGTATTATCATATAATAAGGACACAGGAACCCACTAACAAAAAGAGAATCTAAGACCACAAAAACCTTTCTATGTGGTCTGCCCCCATCTCATACCCTTGTCTTTCTTCCCTTGAAGTAACAGACCTAAACCCAGCGTATATTATTACTCTGCCCTCTTTTTAATATTCATGTATCTCCTGAAGCATATATGTATTAAAATTATTATTCCAATTTGCAAAATGTATATCATATTGAATGTAATCTTTCAAATTTACATTTTCACTTAGTATTTTACTGCCCACATTTAGCCATACCATAGCCTGTTACTGTACAGTAGATTCATTTTGAGTCCTGATTATATTCAGTAAGTTGAATATACCCTCATGACTTCAAATTTCTAGAAGCATACTTTTTTTGAATCTGTAGCATATTACCAGAAGTGAACAATTCAAAATATGCTAACAAGGGTAAACTGTTTAAAAATGTTCAAAAATACAAACAATGTAAAAGAAAAAATGCAGGGTTATCACGTTTAACTGTTATTCATTTGGAATTAATTATGTTCTTCCTTAAATAAGCTTATGACCTGATTACTTTTGCAGATGAGTCCATTTACCTATGTGTAAGTTACAGGGATGGGCCAAGTAGAGAAATGAATCAGCATAATTAAGGGGCTCTATCTGTAACCTATGTTAAATCATTTCTATATTTTTCATCATCAGATTTAAATACTGTGTGTGTAAAGTACTATAGACAAAACTCCAGAATATCAGAAACTGTTTCCTATGAGGAATAAGGTAGCACAAACACAGTTTAACTCAGGGGTAGCCTCTCATTGTTGAAGCAAGTAATAAGGTAGTCTTGGGTTTATTAGTACAATAGATTGCCTGTTGTCTAGGGATTACATAAGAAAATCTCTGAGAGCCCAAAATTCTGCATGCCATTTTCCTATTCTGTAAAATAAAAAAATAACACCTTCACTGTGAAGAATCAGTAAGAAAATATATGTAAATGTCTTGACTTTGTCTCAGTACACAATCTATAAGAATTGTGAATATTATTACAATTCTAATAGATAGATATTGCTTATTGAAGGACTAGACTTCTTAGATTGAAAAGAAGTATGGCCACTTTTGTAACTTACATTTTAAGGAACTTAGTTAGAACACGAAATAACTAATTATGTCAGATTAATTCTCAAGTAGATATGACCTTGCAGCAATCAGGATTCTACAAGGAACAAATTCCAGAGAGTTTTATGTCCTCAGAGGATGACTAAAAACACTCAGGATACTGCTTATAAATGGCCAGGATTCCAAAGAAGCCACTCATTTCTTAGCAAGGCAAGTCTCCTTGGAGACTAACTGTAAGTCACATAGAGCTATCTTCTCACTTGGAACAGGGAGAAGCAATTAAGGACCAGATGATTTACCCCTTCCTCTACCAGTCCCCTCCCCAGATCCAATCCTTACCACTAGGAAGCAGGCATAGATCATTCACAATATGACTAAAAGTGGAAGAATACCAACAAACTTGAAAAGACCTTTATTTTGCATTCATTATGCACTTAAAGAAGAGAGGGCACAAGTGAAATAAAGGAAGATAAGGCATCCCTAGATTAGCTAATGACACTGTGATTGGTAAGATCATTGAGGTGCGGTGTGATGAGCCTAGTTTTGCCTGCCTAAAACCACCATGAAATGAATTAAAATAGAGGGCCACAGAGGGAAAAATAAAGTATAAGCATAAAACTAGTGGGTTCCATGTTCTTTTAAATTAACAGGGAGATTAAATTAAGCGAATTTAAAACGACATTAAAAGAGTTTCAATATCATAAATTCAAGAAGTTAAGACTTTGACTGTTTTTACTCTCCATCTTCTGTTAATGTGTGGCAGTACAAACTCTCCTTCACAGATCACCTGTAAATCTCTGCTTAACAGGCAGCAAGATTACCTAAAAACAACTGAGAGAAAACTGCCTTAAGTGAGAATTCTTTCTTAGAGTTTACCTAACTTTTTGTTTTACAGAAAAATTAGGATTGCATGCTGACCTTTCACTCTTATCTTGACAAATGTGTAAATTAATTTACTTGCAGTTGTATTCTTGTGCATTATTCAGGCCCTAAAATCTCTATGTCTTCATGCTTTCCTGCCTTCTACTCACCTCTGCAGTCCTGAATTTATTCATTTTCTTTTCAGGGCATAAAACTATCTTATAATGAAGGGCAATCCATTTCGAGCATGTTTACATAGGTGTGCCTAGAATATCCAAGGCACTGCAGTAGCAAAGAGAGCCTCACTTGCTTAATAATAAAGCTGCAATGTGCCTGAATGCCCCTTCCTTGGCCATGGGACTCTCCAAGGGAGTGTAGCCCCACAGAATGAATCAGGCAGCAGTAGGAGCACTTTAACAATGGTAAATGCAATCTTTCTATCCTTCTACATCTACGCTTCCATAGGCCATATTTTGAGAAGCTTTTACGGCATTATAACATTGTCCAACTTCACCAGAAACCTGAAATTTGACATTGGCTTTTGTCACCAAAATAAATAAATAAACAAACCTGGATCTATAAGCAAGGTTTAAGAAACAAAGCTTGGTGAAATAAAGTCCTAGAATAGAACAAAGTGTTTTTTCATAATTTTTTGGAAGGTTTAACCGATGTAATAACATGTAGACTCCTTAGATGCATGCCTGGTAATTGGTAAGTGCTGAGTTATTTTCTATTAAATATTATTATAAATTTTAAGAAAATACATAGGAAATAAGGGTTGAGGGTTGAAAAAGTCTATGTGATTATGTGCTGTGCTAGTTTTCTCTCACAAAATTGTCTCTGTCTACAAATGACATAAAGTTTGTATCTCCATTAGGAAAATAACCCTTACAGAAACTGAAATCAGAACTTCAAAATGTAAAAATGAAATGACCAAAACATCCTTAAGAATGTAATCCTAAACTTCAATTCAACAACATTAAATCACAATTATATTCGGTTGGAAAGAAAAGCATCTAAAGATTCCACTAAAATCAAATTAAGAGCATTTAGGCACTATTATCAGTAGAATAAAATTTGAATCACTTGGGATAAAACCTTTGCAATTGTCTTAACCACAGGCAAAACAGCAACTGAAATCTAAAATCAAAATTTAGATGAGTAGCTCTGTACTTCCCACTTAAATGCAGGCAGAACAAATTACATTCTTATAGTCCATAATATTGACAGGAAATGAATATAAGTATATGTAGATATTTTGTCTGGAAGCTTGCAAACAATTTAAGAGCCTAACTACATCCATTCTTTAACCTATCTGATACGGGAATGATAATGCTAATCAACACTGGAAAATAAAATTCTTTTCAAAAATACCATTCCTTTTGAACACAACCATAATCATACACTTTTTAAAAAGCTGACATTATACCTAAAAATAAGTGTTTTATAAAACTGTTTTGGAAAATTAAATAGACTTTTATATGGCAAAGATAATTTATACAAAATAATTTATACAAAATTCAATCAAACCCTTTCTCCAGTGCTGTATCAGAGCTGATCATATCATGCTTGTTTGAACGCTTCCAGTGGTGAAACAAACTCATTTTTTTAGGTAACATATTGTAATTGTTCAGTCTCTGTTACTGACGAAAAAAGATCTGCTTTCTTGAGACAGAGCATGAAAGTTTTAAGTTCAGACACTTCACGTAGTTATCTTACTTATCTGGTCTATTGCAAGAAAGCAGATGTACTTATCTAGCCTCTGAAAAAATTTGGGTGTCTAACCTTAGCTGAAATATCTTCTTTTCCTTCAGACATTTCCAGAGTTCACAACCTCTAGGTTAATCTAACATTAAATATGCCCTTTAAACTGAAGCCCCTATTCCAAATACATACTAGCCAGTGGAGAGAAAAATGGGATAGTTATTCTCCTTGATTTGAGAATTTTTGCATGTATTAATAAAGTCTGAAATGTTATTAGTCTGGTCTGATTTGACATCATAGTACATTGTTGGCTTGTATTACACTTGTGATCCACCAAAACCTTTAGGCCTTTTTCATAGTAGGTATGTATAAATCAAGACCATGCTTTGACTATGTAACAGGCTTTGTATCTAAATGTGGTACTTAACATTTCTATTCTTTTTAATCAATATGATGATTGATTAAATGATTTCAAATCATTTAAATCATATAGGAAATCAATTTTCTCAACTTTCAATTATCCTTTCCCTTTTTAGTTCTGTGCCAGTCAAAATTATATTGATAAGGATAAGGATTGTTGTTATGTGTTTATTAATGTCTTTGGTAGGAATAGAATGTGTTACAGACTTTTGCAAAGCTTCCAAATTTTACCTATTTAAAGCAACATTTTTACAAATATTTTGTACTTGTCCCTCAGTGTAAATGTGCAAGTATTTCTCTAGAGCATATAACTAAGTCACTCATAATGCAAAACTTTACCTTTTCTGCATTTGGAAAAACCAAGCTGCTTTTCAAATATTATATCATACTCCCAACAGCACTGTATATGTGTTTCATTGGTTTATGTCCTTCCCAACATTTGGTGTTGTCAAATATTTAAATCTTTGCCAATCTGATGGATGTATAATTGTAACTTATTTACTTTATTTTGCATTTCCTTGATTTTTGATAATGCTGAGTCCCTTTTCATAGGTATATTGGCCATTTGGAAGTCAAAGAGAATGAAAAGAGGCAGCACACTGGTATCAAAGGAAGTGGCTTCCATTAATTTGAGATTATTTATTGACTATTGATCATAAAGGATCTCCTCTTAAGGGGCTAGTATTAGATTTTTGCCCACTTATTAATTTGACTATACATCTTTTTTCTTATTAAATTATGGCCATCTATCTACCTATCATCTCTCTATCTATTGATCCACTGATCTAGAACATCAGTCCTTTGTTGACTATATGTGTTGGCTATATGTTAAATGTTAGTTATATATCAGTACATCTTTTATTTTTGGGTGTGCCTTTTGATAAAGAGAAGTTTACAATTTTACCAAGGACAAATTTAACTATTTATCCTTTATACTTTGTCATCATTTCTGGAAACTACCTTTCTCTATTTTCAGATAACAGTATAATATTTGCCCAACTCCAATATGCTTGCTCCTATAGTCTTCAAGACTTCCAAAATCTCTCTGTGTGTTTCACATATCATACTTCTCAGTTTCATGAATATCTGGATTCAAAACTTTGGAGCTGAATGGTATTTTAGAGACCATTAAATTTAGAGTTTCTCCAAGTATCACTTATGGTTTAAATGCAATGGAAGGATTTAAGGAGATTGTTAAAACATATATTCTCAGATTATCCCACTCACCTAACTAAATCTATTAGAATCTCCAGGTTCCCAGATTTGCACTCTTGTGCATGCTCTCTCTCTCTCTCTCTCTCACAAACACACACACACACTTTTTTTACGTTTTGATTACTGAATTTTGAGAAATGCTGGGTAACACAAGCTGCTTACCTTAAAAATACAAAAAAATAGGATGCAAAAAGTGACTTAATCAAGGCCATTCATTTAGTTAATATCAGGAACTAAACAAAACCCTGTGTAAAAAGATATCCTCATAGGTGACTGTTCCTTTGGCTCTCTACTTTCTTCTACTTCTCCATTTCTCTTAATCTAATACACCAACCTTTACTTCTAGTTATTAATTTTAGTGGAGCTCTCCAAAAACTTCATTCTTCTCTTAATCATAATAATAGAAATATAACAGGCCACAATGCTACCCAGCTGGACTGCATTTCTCAGCCTCCCTTGCAGTCAGCTATGACTATATATTTATGAATGAAATGTGAGCAGAAGCAATGTCTACTGATTTCATGCCTTGTACTTAATACTTTTAGAGTTTCTCTCCATGGTATTGAACCCCTTTCTTCCTGTTAGGGTAGGCAGAACAATTTTAGGGTACCGGGGTTGCAAATGACCAAGAAGCAAAGATATACTGCTCGTTTCTGGTCCCCTCTGAAGTGTTAAATGAAAGATAGCTGAATTTGTATGATTTTTAAGGTTTACATTTGAGTCTCATTGTAATAGCAATATAGCATTAACCACTCAAATGTTTATAATAAGGCAGATGGTTTTTCCTTTCTTGCAAGAGGATCTCTCCATGTACTGAATATACAGGCTTACCTTATTTAACTTTAGGTAACATAGAGGATGAAGGCGCTTTTAAGAAAAAAGAAAAAGTATATTGGATCTAAAATTAACTGACTCAAAAACAAATGCTTGCATAATTCACATATATACCCAATTTTAACTTGAAATGGTTCTATCATTGCCTGATATCTTTCAGAGAATCATTCAAAATGGAAAAGAGAATACACTTATTTGCAACAGTGGCTTTTTCCCCCTTCTGCTTTTAAGTAGTATTTGAACTGATGGGAAATTTAAAACTGTGCCATGGACTCTATCAAATAAGAAGTTGATGACTAGAAAATGTGGTTGTTAAATGACACATTAACTATTTTCTGACAATCTTCCATCTTCTGAAGCAAGTTTTATAGCCTTGCTTCACTTGTTAAACAATTTAACAGAATGATTATAAATGTGTTAATCTTAACATAAAGGATTTTAGGTTACTTTACAAAGACTTGAAGAAAGCCTCAAGAACTTTGGTGGCAAAATGCAGCAAGAAATTATAAAATACTGGTAAAATATGTTACTCCAAATAGTTTGAAATTTAATGTTTTATTGAAATTTTGCTGATAATCCCTTATGAATTCAAATTAAATAAGGAAGCTTTTTTATGTAAGAAAATAACCTACAGCTGTCGTCATATCCTTCCATGAAGCTGTTATTGAAAGGTTACCGATATCTTTCTACTTTACTTCAATGCATGAAGTGGAACTACTGAGCTTTCAGTAACATTAAATCAGAACCCTCATAAAAATGTTACTCTTTAAAATGCTGATATTTCTCAGTTAAGGTAAAAGGATATGTACAAGATTATGTATGTAAAAAGAGTTAATACAAATTAAAAAGCCTGCTTCAAGTGACTAATTTGTCCTAAAACTACAGTACATTCTTAGTGTCCAAAGTCCTCAATCTTTTTGAACATCTGAAGTTAAAATTATTGTATATAATCTAAAAATAAGTTGTTTGGAAGTCTCTATTTTCCTGAAAATTACAGGTACATTCAGAAAAACCAAATCAATACCTCAAAATAGTCTCTGTTTAAAACAAAAAATTATCTATATTACTTATTAAAACTGTAATCACACTTCATAATGCTATTTTTATTGATTTTATTTAATGTTTTTACCATTATACTTTAAAATTTATAGTCTTTTTAAAGTTTTCAATTGAAAATCATAATTGTACTTATATATTTTTTTTAATTTATTTATTTTATTTATTTATTTTTGGCTGCATTGGGTCTTCATTGCTGTGCATGGGCTTTCTCTAGTTGCAGCGAGTGGGGGCTACTCTTCGTCGTAGAGTGCAGGCTTCATGTTGGGGTGGCTTCTTTTGTTGCGGAGCACGGGCTCTAGGCACACGGGCTTCAGTAGTTATGGCACAAGAGCTCAGTAGTTGTGGCGCACGGGCTTAGTTGCTCTGTAGCATGTGGGATCTTTCGGGACCAGTGCTCGAACACATGTCCCATGCGTTGGCAGGTGGATTCTCAACGACTGCACCACCAGGGAAGCCGTTAATTATATTTTTAATGTATCATTATTAGTATAATGCACCCACAGCTTCAAAAATTATCAACTTATGGACAAACCTATTTCATTTATAACTACATAGCTTTCCCCTCACCTCTTTGTCCACACATACTGTACTATTTTGAAACAAATTCCATGTGTTATATAATTTCATCCATAAATATTTCAATATAAATCTCTAAATCCTAAGAACTCATTTATTAATGCATACTATAATACACTTACCATACATTAAAACTGAAAATTTCTTAGCTTTTAACTAACTGGTTGATTTATTTGAAAGAGAATCAAAATAATCAAAATAATAATTGAATTTAGGTTTAATTCTTGTTTCTTATTTTATATTTTGGCCTGGCATTCCCAAGATTTGCAATCTCAGAAACTATCTTTAGAATTCCACAAGACAAGGACTAATTTAAAGTAGTTTTTAAAATAAATTTTGTTACTGTAATATAAAATTAATTCAGAAAATTATGCAAATCAGAAGAGTACAGATTGATTACTTTTTGAAAATTGGACTCATCTATGAAACCACCATTCTGATCAAGAAACACATTACCACATTCTAGAAACCCCCTCATAGCTCTCTCAGTGACATCTCTTCTCATCCCCTAACTTCTAATGCCATGAATATGTAGTCCCTGTATTTGAATTTTAAATTTATCTTCATGGCATCCTACAATATATGCTGTTTTGTGTCTGGTTTATTTCACTCAATACCAGGCTCATGAGTTTTAAGTGTATTGTTGTGCACATGAGTAGTTTGTTCAGTCACTTTTCTAAACACAATTACACTGAAAATTTATATTGTAATTTATCTGTTTAACTATTATTCTAATATTTATAGACCTTTTAGTTGTTTCCAGGATTTGGCTAGTATAATACTCCCACTAAGAAAATACATGAATATAAAGTTTGGTCCAAATATTTCCATATTTACATTGTGGTCATATCAGTGAAAGTGACAGTTCATAGATTACTTGCATTTTCAACTTTAGTAGATATCTCCAAACATTTTCCAAAGTGGGTTATACCAATTTTTATTCCTATCAGCAGTAAATTGAGAATTCCAATTAATTCTCATTGTTGCCAAAAGATGGTATTATGACATTATCAACCTTTTTACTTTTACAAAACCTTGATGTCTGTACTACTATCTCATTTGGATTTTAATTAAATTCTTCTGTGACTATTAAGAATGAGAAATGTTTCATCTGTTTATTGGCTATTTCAGATCAACTAGCATCTTGATATTGCTCAGGTTCCATTTTGGAAAGAATATTTCATGCATAGAGTCATGTATTTCCACAAGGTGGCACATAACATCTACATATCTCCCTTTTTATGATATTAATGGACTTTGATAATCATTGCCTAGATTCATTATTTTATTAGACGTTGGCATAAGAGTAATATTCAGAATCATTAATACTTCATTTTTAGTGGGAACATTTCTTTAGAGAAACTTAAACTTCCTGTCATCAATTATTTGGTTTTCATGAGGTACTGTTCATGTAGGAACTGGAGGTTAAAAATGAGTATCTTTGGAAGAATCAACATTATGAAAATGACTACACTTCCCAAAGCAAGCTACAGATTCAATGCAATCCCTATCAAACTACCAATGGCATTTTTCACAGAACTAGAACAAAAAATTTCACCACTTTTATGGAAACACAAAAGACCCTGAATAGCCAAAGCAGTCTTGAGAAAGAAAAATGGACCTGGAGGAATCAGGCTCCCTGACTTCAGACTATACTACAAAGCTACAGTAACCAAGACAGTATGGTACTGGCACAAAAACAGAAATATAGATCAATGGAACAGGATAGAAAGCCCAGCGATAAACCCATGCACATATGGTCACCTTATCTTTGATAAAGGAGGCCAAGAATATACAGTGGAGAAAAGACAGCTTCTTCAATAAGTGGTGCTGGGAAAACTGGACAGGTACATGTAAAAGAATGAAATTAGAACACTCCCTAACACCATACACAAAAATAAACTCCAAATGGATTAAAGACCTAAATGTAAGGCCAGACACTATCAAACTCTTAGAGGAAAACATAGGCAGAACACTCTATGACATACATCACAGCAAGATCCTTTTTGACCCACCTCCTAGAGAAATGGAAATAAAAACAAAAATAAACAAATGGGACCTAATGAAACTTAACAGCTTTTGCACAACAAAGGAAACCATAAATAAGACAAGAAGACAACCCTCAGAATGGGAGAAAATATTTGCAAATGAAGCAACTGACAAAGGATTAATCTCCAAAATTTACAAGCAGCTCATGCAGCTCAATATCAAAAAAGAAAACAACCCAATCCAAAAATGGGCAGAAGACCTAAATAGACATTTCTCCAAAGAAGATATACAGATTGCCAACAAACACATGAAAGAATGCTCAACATCATTAATCATTAGAGAAATGCAAGTCAAAACTACAATGAGATATCATCTCACACTGATCAGAATGGCCATCATCAAAAAATCTACAAACAATAAATGCTGGAGAGGGTGTGGAGAAAAGGGAACCCTCTTGCACTGTTGGTGGGAATGTGAATTGATACAGCCACTATGGAGAACCGTATGGAGGTTCCTTAAAATACTAAAAATAGAAGTACCATATGACCTAGCAATCCCACTACTGAGCATACACCCTGAGAAAACCATAATTCAAAAAGAGTCATGTACCAAAATGTTCATTGCAGCTCTACTTACAATAGCCAGGACATGGAAGCAATTGAAGTGTCATCAACAGATGAATGGATAAAGAAGATGTGGCACATGTATACAATGGAATATTACTCAGCCATAAAAGAAACAAAATTGAGTTATTTGTAGTGATGTGGATGGACCTAGAGTCTGTCATACAGCATGAAGTAAGTCAGAAAGAGAAAAACAAATACCATATGCTAACACATATATATATGGAATATAAAAAAAAAAAATGGTCATGAAGAACCTAGGGGAAAGATGGGAATAAAGACACAGACCTACCAGATAATGGACTTGAGGGTATGGGGAAGGGGAAGGGGAAGCTTTGACAAAGTGAGAGAGTGCCATGGACATATATACACTACCAAACATAAAATAGATAGCCAGTGGGAAGCAGCTGCATAGCACAGGGAGATCAGCTTGGTGCTTTGTGACCATCTAGAGGGGTGAGATAGAGAGGGTGGGAGGGTGGGAGACGCAAGAGGGAAGAGATATGGGAACATATGTATATGTATAACTGATTCGCTTTGTTATAAAGCAGAAACTAACACACCATTGTAAAGCAGTTATACTACAATAAAGATGTTAAAAAAATGAGTGTCTTGTTATTTACTAGTTTTCATAATAATAAGATGTTAAATTCTCAAAACTTTTTGACCAGGGGGTCTTGAATTTCAGTTTATTTTTCTTTAGCTCCATGCAAGTGAGACTGTTACCTTATTCCATCTTCCACAGTACCTTACAAGGAGGAACAATTAATGAATTTTGACATATTTGATATACTTCAAATCATTGAACTTATTTTTATTGATGCTCAAGCATCCTATATTTGGCTAATAAGAGAACTTTCAAGTTAAAATTTAGGCCATTCTGACATGATCCTAATAGTCTTTGTTATCTGGAACTTTCTACATGACAAGGTATTCCAGTCTCATAAAACTCCTGTTCCAAATGTGGGATTAATCACACCCCCTCAAAGAGCCCTGTTTTCCTTTTAGTTACAGATTATATCTGATACTACAACTGTACACTGTGACGGATTTAGTCATTGTTTCTAGGCCTTTTCACTGGAAACAACTAGGAATGACTATTCTTTTTTTTTTTTTTTAAAGAGAAAATACATTATGGACTCATACTTACATTTTTAAAACACATTTATATTTCAGCTATTTTACTTACATTATGTGGGGGTTTTTTGTTATGCTGATAATTTTGGATCGCATCAATATTAACATAATTATTTGCATTATCTTAATATAATGTCACTTGTAATACTTTGTGTGTATGTACATGTGTGTAACACTATGTTAAAAGTTAATGTGGCAAACTCCCAGGGAGAGAGATCAAGATGGCAGAGTAAGAGGATGTGGAACTCACCTTCCCACACAAACACATCAAAAATACATCTACATGTGCAATAATTCTCACTGAAAACTAACTAGAGACTGACAGAAGGACTCCTGTACAACCAAGGCTGTAAGGAAGATCCACACAGAATCAGTTAGGAAGGTAAGACAAGTAATGAGGTCGGGACCTGGGCCCCTGGGAGAGGACTCAGCAGAGGGGAATTACACAAGCTGGGATCCTCCTTGGAGAGTGAGTGGTTCAAATCACATATTGAGCGCCCAGACCTGAGGTCCAAAAACTGTAAAGATGAGTCCCCTTGGCTGGCTGAAAGGCTGGTGGGACTAACAGGAAGGCTGTGGGATCCCAGACTCCATTCATGAGGAGCACGCACAAGCTTGCTTACTCCCAAAACAGGGCAGAGAGTGGATTGAAACTGTGAGGGTCATTAGCCAGTTTCCCACAACTGCCCTGGAGTGTACTCCAGTCTGAACTGAGCTCCTGTTCCAGCCATGCTTGCTTCATGACCCAGCTCCACAATGGGGTGAGGGATGCCATGGCTGAAGTGAGAACTTGGTTGTGAGGCACTAAGGTAGCTCAAACCTAGAGCAGTGTCTGAGCCGGATGGGGTAGCCATTACTGGCGCTTACACAGACAGCACGTCAGAAACAGTCCAGGTCTCTGACTACAGATGAGACAGACCCAGCCCATGCCTGGACCCACACCAAGCACCCACATCAGCCTCTCTTACTCCAGCACTATTCCCCTCCGGGGTAAGGGTGCCAGTTCTGGGAAGGGGCAAAGCACACACTTAAAGGGAACAGAGAGGGCTCTAACTCAAACTCAGGGCTTCTGCTCCAGAAACATGGAATCTGACCCATCCTCCCTAATAGGGCAGTGAGGGCCACTGAGCAGAAGGGAAGTCCTGGCTCACATATGGCTCTGGCCCTAGTCCCCCTATCTCCAGCCAAACTTCCTACCAGTGACAGCTGCCAACACAATTTGGGGAAAGATGTGATATGTGTTCGTGCCAGATACAGCTCTCCCACCACAACATGGGGCACCCTCAGGCTATACAGGGATGCTCCCACACAAGGACACACCTTCAAGACTGCAACAGGTAACCATTTTACTTAATTTCATAGAGACAGAGAAAGTTAACAAAATGAGAAGACAGAGGAAAATGTAATCAATTGAAAGAGCAAGAGAAAACTCCTGAAAAAAAAATACTGTAGCAGAATTAAACAATTTACCAGATAAAGAGTTCAAAGCATTAGTAATAAGAATGCTAACTGGATTAGGGAAAACAATAGATGAACACAGTAAGAATTATACCAAAGAACTAGAAAATATAAAAAAGAACCATAAATGAAGATTATGGCAACTGAAATAAAAAACTCACTAGGAAAAATTAATAGCAGACTAGGTGATATAGAAGAATTCATAAGTAATCTAGAGGGTAGAATAACAATCATAACAGGGAAAAGAAAACAAATTTTAAAAAATGAGAAAAGCTTAAAGGACTTCTGGACCAGTAAGCATACCAAAATTCACATTATAGGGGTCCCAGAAGGAGAAAAGGACATGGAAAATATATATCTTGAAATTTTGGCTGAAAACTTTGCAAACTTGAGTAAGGAAACAGATATCCAAGTACAGGAAGCACAGAAAGTCCCAAACAAGATAAGCCCAAAAGACCCACACCAAGACACAACATAATTAAAATGGCAAAATTTAAAGATGCAAAGAAATATTTTTAAAGGCAGCAAGAGAAAAATAAAGATAAATATACAAGGGAACCCCCAATAAGGATATCAGCTGATTTTTCTGCAGAAAATTTGCAGGCCAGAAGGGAGTGTCATGATATATTAAAAGTGCAGAAAGGAAAAAAACCCTACAACCTAGGACACTACCCAGTCAGGTACAGGATACAAGATTAACATACAGAAATCAACTGTACTTTTTACACTAATGAAATATCAGAAAGGGAAACTTAAAAAAAATCCATTTCAAAATCACATAAAAAAAAAAGAATATTTAGGAATAAACCTGACCAAGGAGAACTAGAAAACATTGATAACAAGGAAATTGAAGATGATTCAAAGAAATGCAAAGAGAGCATACACTCTTAGATAGGAAAAATTAATACTTTGTTAAAATGGCCATACTACATAAAGCAAGCTACAGATTTAATGTGATCTCTACCGAATTACCCACGACATTTTACACAGAACTAGGAGAAATAATCTTAAAATTTATATGGAACCATAAAAGATCCAGAATTGCCAAAGCAATCCTGAGGTAAAAGAACAAAGCTGGAGGCATAACCTTCCAGATATCAGACAACACTACAAAGCTACTGAAATCAAAACAGCTTGGTGGGCTTCCCTGGTGGCGCAGTGGTTGAGAGTCCGCCTGCCGACACAGGGGACACGGGTTCATGCCCTGGTCCGGGAAGATCCCACATGCCGTGGAGCGGCTGGGCCCGTGAGCCATGGCCGCTGAGCCTGTGCGTCCAGAGCCTGTGCTCCGCAATGGGAGAGGCCACAGCAGTGAGAGGCCCGTGTACCACAAAAAACAAACAAACAAACAAAAAACAGCTTGGTATTGGCACAAATACAGACATATGGATCAATGGGATAAAAATAAACCCACACACCTATGGTCAACTAATCCTTGACAAAGGAGGCAAGAATATGCAATGGATAAAAGACAGTCTCTTCAGAAAGTGGTGTTGGGAAAGCTGGATAGCCACATGTAAATCAATGAAGTTAGAACACTTCCTCACACCATATAGGAAAATAACTCAAAATGGCTTAAAGATGTAAATATAAGACTTGATACCACAAAACTCCTAGAAGAGAACATAGGCAAAACCTTCTGACATAAATCTTAGCAGATTTTTCTTAGGTCAGTCTCCCAAGGCAATAGAAATGATAGCAAAAATAAACCAATGGAACCTATTGAAATTTATAAGCTTTTGCACAGCAAAGGAAGCCATAAGCAAAATGAAAATACAAGCTACGGACTGGGAGACAATATTTGCAGATGATGCGAACAACAAGGGCTTAATTTCCAAAATATACAAATAGCTCACACAACTCAGTAACAAAAACAAACGACCAAATCAAAAAATGGGCAGAAGATCTAACTAGAGATTTCTCCAAAGAAGACACTCAGATGGTCAATAGGCACATTTTGCTCAACATCACTAATCATTAGAGAAATGCAAATCAAAACTACAATAAGGTACCACCTCACAACCGCTCAGAATGGCCATCATCAAAATGTCTACAAATAATACATGCTGGAGAGGGTGTGGAGAAAAGGGAACCCTCCTACACTGCTGGTGGGAATGTAAGTTGGTACAACCACTATGGAAAACAGTATGGAGGTGCCTCAGAAAACTAAAACTAGAATTACCATATGATCCAGCAATCCCACTCCTGGCATAAATCCAGACAAAACTCTAATTCAAAAACATACATGCACCCCAATGTTCATCGCAGCAGTATTTACAATAGCCAAGACATGGAAGCAACCTAAATGTCCATAGATGGATGGATAAAGAAGATGTGGTATATATGGTGTGTGTGTGTGTGTATATATATACATGCATATATGCAGTGGAATATTACTCAGCCATAAAAAAGAATGAAATAATGCCACTTGCAGCAACATGGATGGACCTACAGATTATCATATTATGTGAAGTAGTCAGAGACAAGTATCAGATGATTCACTTATATGTGGAACGTAAAGTATGTTACAAATGAACTTATTTACAAAACAGGAATAGACTCACAGACATAGAAAACAAACTTATGGTTACCAAAGGGGAAAGGAGGTGGGGAGAAGGGATAATTTAGGAGTTTGGGATTAGCAAATACAAACTACTATATATAAAATAAATAAACAACAAGGTTCCACTGTATAGAATAGGGAACTATATTCAATATCTTGTAATAAACTATAATGGAAAAGAATATCCAAATATATATATATATAGCTGAATCACTTTGCTGTATACCAGAAACTAACACATTGTAAATTAACTATAGTTAAAATTTTTTTAATTAAATTAAAAAACAAAGACAAAAAAAAAAGAGTTCACATAAACTCTCCAGGAATATTCTTAAAAGGCAAACTTGAACAGCACTATACAAAAGTAGAAATTCAAATGTCTAAGAGGTGCATGACAGGACACTCAATTTTACTAGTTATCAGAGAAATTCCAACCAAAACCAAAATATAATACCACTACAGATCCATGAGAATGGATAAAATGAAAAAGACAACACCAAATTCTGGTGAAGATATGCAGCATCTGGAACTCATACACTGTTCATATGTAAAATGGCACAACCTCTTTGGAAAACTATCTTCCCAGTATATATTAATGCTAAACACACATATGCCTCATGACTTAGCCATTATACTCCTAGTTATATATCCATCAGAAATGTATACGAATGTCTACCAAAAGAAGTGCACATGATTTTAATAGATAAAAACTGGAACCACCAAAATGCCCAAAAATGTTGACATATTTATCAATCGTAGAATTGACAATTTGTCACACAGTAATTGTAGTATATTCATATAAAGGAGCACTATTCAGCCACAAGAATGAATCAATTTTTCCTACACATAAATCCTTGGATGCTTCTCACAAACAATATATGAAGCAAACAAAGCAATCCACAAGACATTATTCTACATATTTACTATAAAAGAAACATAACTGTGTTTACATTTATTAAATTATTTTCAAAATTATTATTGTTTTTCTTTCTCTGTATATACATATTGTCCCATCAGACAATGTTAAAGTGGTTATAGTAGTTTTATTCTTGAT
The DNA here is from genome assembly GCF_949774975.1 of Lagenorhynchus albirostris. Lineage (NCBI taxonomy): Eukaryota > Metazoa > Chordata > Mammalia > Artiodactyla > Delphinidae > Lagenorhynchus > Lagenorhynchus albirostris. Next base: position 67,630,867 of record NC_083097.1, read on the forward strand.
GATAGTTTAAAACTCAAACTTTACAAAAACTACAAAGTTAGCATACTTACCCATGTCACATTGGATTCTATTTATAACACCCTTCCCTACACCTCCCTCACACTCCATATACTCATGCACACACACAGTATTTGGGAAATATGCTACACATCAAACATAATCAATAATTCTAAACAAATATGTTTCAACAAAACAAATTTGTTACTACATTTTTAATTCCTTGTGAATTTATTTCTGATCACTCAGTACATAATTCTTACAGCTTTTATAGTAAAAGAGTATAAATCCTTTATAACTTTCTTCTCTTAGTTATAAAATAGTGAACATTAAAACTTACATAAAACAGGCTATAATAATGTTTTATTATGCTGAATATATTTATGAGGTTAAAGAAATTGCAAAATCAAGGTCAATGCAGTTATCTTTACTTTTAATATCTGAGGACATTAAATTTCTTTGAGTGTGAAAATTATTTTAAAGATTTATATTTTCATCATTAAACATTGCTAAATCAAAGGAAAATATTCTCCAAGTACCAAAGATATTCCTTAAATCAATGTAACATGTTGTATACACATTTATGTATGCATGTGTATGAGTGTGTGTATATGCTTATGTAAGACATATGGGTGATTTTGTGCAATCAGAATTGGGTTAAACAAATTCTTTCCATTCTTCAATCACCAATTATATAAACTTAAAAAGTTTTGCTTGTTTTGAACTTGACACACATGGAATCAAAATACATATGCTCTTTTGCGTTTAGTTGTGTGTTTGCTTAAAACTTTGTGAGAATCATCAATGTTTTTCTTTTGTAACAATACTTATTTTAGCTTTCTTGAAGTATAGTTTTCCTTGGATAAATATGTCACAACTTATTTATTAATTTCCAAATATGATCCTGCTGTTTTGAAGTTCTTTTCTCTTATAAATTTACCATGAACATTTACCCTGAAAGGTACTAACTTAACTATTTTACTGTTATGATCTATTTCAATGATTGATGTTCTGGTCTATTTCTTTTCTTTGTTTGTTTTCAGTGTTTGTTTGTGGGGTGGTTTTTTGTACTTATTTATTTATTTATTCATTTATATATTTTAAGCTCTCACACTAAGTTACTGCAAACTGGCAAACACTGACAAACTATTTCTTCCACAATAACCATACATTCCCAGACATTACAAGTATATGGCTGCACTAACATTAATACTCACAACCATTGTACCAATTACATAATAAAATAAGGTATCAAGTATTCAAATATGAAGACACAGTTCAAAGGAATATAAAATATTAAAGATCTGTTGAATTTATTAGCAGAAATCCACTTTTTTTACAAGAAAGATTTAGAAGAAAAAAATCACAATTCACACCAAAATATTTGATAAATAACATACACTAAGTATGGTGAAAAATATAAGATTTTGAGAAATTTAACAATTACTGTTTTATCTGTCACACAGCATTTCTATCTTTTAAAGACTACTTACTAGATCAAAAGACATTCTATGCATAAGACAAAGGTAACATTTTACTCGAAGTATTTATTCACCTCCACCCATACTTTTTTTTTTTAATGCCCTCTCTGTTAAACTGTGCCCCAAAGTGCAAATATTAAGGCTTTTTTTCTTCTGGAGACATTAAAGGCATGTGCTCTGTACAATGTGGATTTGCCATAAACTTTCAAACAGGTGTTTGTTGTTTTTTTTTTAACAACACAAAATGAGATCTATAGAAAGACATTAAATAATCAATATGGGACTTGATAAAAATCCAACAAAGCAATGGTTGCACAAACCTGATATATACTGGAACAAATGTGGTAAATGTAAACAAAAAGTGAGCAAATCAATAGACGCTACTTTCAATGTCTGAAATGAGATCTAGAGTGTTGTTCACAGTTGTTAGGACGTTAATTGTACACAATAGTAAAAGTACACAAGTACTGTGCTTCCTATTTTGTCACTTAATCTCTCTAAACTTCTTATATATTCATAAGAGTCTGGCATGGGAATAGAACTGAGGAAGATTTTCAATTCAATACTCAATTCATTTTCAAAGAAGGTCAACTGATACATATGATAACCACATTTTAAAAGCTAAAGGACAAGAACTTTATGTTAAATGTCCAAATCATAGTTGATAGTAACCCAAACCTACTATTACATCACTGACACATAGTAAGTACTAAATAATTATATGCTGCATGAATAATAACACACATATACCCTTCCTAGAACCTAGTTAGGAATAGAGAAGGAAGCAGGAATTAGGCTTTAGCAATGAAGCAAACCTACTGAGTTGTCACAGGAGAAAAATCAAAACGACCTGAAATTAAATAAATAAATAAATAAAAATACTGGTATAAGCTCAGAGTAAAACTGACCAAGATAATGATCATATCCTGACAGCACCTACCATTGCTAGACATTGCTCCCAGCTAATCACTTTCATGCTACTCCCTCCGTGTCTCTCATCCATTAGGATCGTTTGGATTTATCAACAAAAAGTTTATTTATGACTTCATCAACAGAGGCTTATTATTTTCCTTTATACATTCTGCCATCCTTCTCTGGAATTTCAGTACACATGTAGATGGTTTATCCAGTCAAGCCATGTTTTTTGACCTACTCATCTGCCCCTTCTTTCAGTATCCCACTCACATGGACACATGCTATACCTTTTCTTTTACCTTTTAAATCTCAAATCAATTATTTCATTATCTTACAACCATCTTCTGCATTTCCTCCTCCTGTCCTAGACTGTGAACTCCAAAACTTCTTCACCAAAGTTAGATTTCCTATTCATTGCCTCCACCATTTTCCTCTGTACCCATCAACTTTCCTCATGTCTTCATTGTTCCATTGACAACTATAATTTCCTATCATATTCATATACTCAGTTCTGTGGAAATACTCTTAGCTCTACTGGATGTCTGGAAACATTTTAATACTGGTTAAACCTAACTATGTCCTCTTTTGGCCTGAGTGCAAGAACTCATGGAAGAAAGTAGAAAACAACAACAATAACAATAACTCAGACTGTTTTACTCTAAGATAATGACTGCAAACATCAGTTCAGCACTCAAAACTGCCTGGATACTACAGGACTTAACTTTTCCTTCCCCTGAGACAATTATTTCTTACCTTCACATCTTGCTTTATACCTCTACCACTTCCATCATCGCTTTAATTTGATAGCTTTACCTCATATTTACTGAGAATATTTAAAAAATGGATAGAAACTTCCTCCTTTTCCTTTTACCAATTTACAAATTGCCTGCATTACTACCCATATTCTTTGTATGTTCCCTAGTTACAATTGAATAAATGTTCCTGAGTCAATCAAAGTTCAAATCTGTAACACTGTTGGAATCTTACACCATCTTGAATTTTTGAGACTAAGCTCTTACAATTATTCACCTTTTCCCCTTTTGCATCATATCTCCCTCTCTCCTAGATTATACTCATCAGTATAAAACTATACTATAGGAACATCCATAATTTACAATAAGAACAAAATCTAAACTCTTCTGAGATCCCCTGCTCCATGAAGCTAATGCTCTGTTTTAATATTTTTAATATCAATGGCATAACTTCGTACAAGTTCTAAAACTGATATTTGTACTTCCTCAGTAACCATTTACTCTAGAACCCAACATAATCTCAATACCATTCTCAGCTCCATCATCAAAACTGTTAGATCATGGTCTTCAACAATCCTTTTTGCAACTACAGTCCCTAGCCACCTTTTTCCCCTCATTTCACTTGAAGTTTTGGTAGGTGTTCTTCCATTACCCCTTGAAATGCATCACTTCTCAAAGCTGAGAAACAACCCTCTACTTATCTGGCTCGTAATTTAGAGTCTGCTTCTTCTCAGTCCTCTTTATTTTTTTATTTTTTATTTTTTGCAGTACGCGGGCCTCTCACTGTTGTGGCCTCTCCCGTTGCGGAGCACAGGCTCCGGACACGCAGGCTCAGCGGCCATGGATCACGGGCCCAGCCGCTCCGTGGCATGTGGGATCTTCCCGGACCGGGGCACGAATCCATGTCCCCTGCATCAGCAGGCGGACTCTCAACCACTGTGCCACCAGGGAAGCCCCTCAGTCCTCTTTATTGATTAAATCTTCTCCATCTATTCTCTAAATACTGGGTAAAGGATCATCTTCTCCTCTCATTCCTTAGCTGTCTAAGTCATTTCATGAAGGCTTATAAAATATATATATATAAATTTAGCTCCATATTTCTGAAATATGAGACTAAGTTAGATTTTTAACATACTCCAAACATAAATTTTAGAGTATGTTACAATCCTTACTTTTTAATATAACTCTAAATTTCTATATTAAATCACTCTTTTAAACATTTACTTAGAGATGTCTAACAGAAATATCAAAATGCTATACACTTTCCTCTACACACTACTTTAGCATTATTCCACAAATGTTGATATGCCAGAGCAATTAAGCAAGAAAAGGAAATTAAAGGTATCCAAATTGCAAAGGAAGAAGTAAACCTGTCACTATTTTCAGATGACATGATATTATATATAGAAAACTCTAAATACGCCACACACACAAAAAAAAACCTGTTAGAACTAATAAGTGAATTCAGTAAAGTTGAAAAAGGAATATTAAAATCTTGAACTACTTTACTTGTCTATTTCTCCTTGAAGTTCTGTTTTTTAACTTATTTTATTAGATCCATAAACATTTAAGATCATTTATTAGATCCATAAACATTTAAGATCATTTTATTAGATCCATAAACATTTAAGATCATTGATGAATTGACCCTTTTATCATTATGAAATAAGCTTCATATTTCCTAGCAATATCCTTTTCTCTGATATTGACTTTATTTTAGAAAAGCCATTATAACATTCTTTTTATTTAGCATTGAACTGTATAGTTTTTAACATTTTTTTGTGTTAAACTATTTCACCTTTTATATTTAAAATGGAAATCTTATAGGTAGCATCTACTTGTTTTTTAAATAAAATCTGGCAATCTCTTTCTATTGAAGTGTAGACCTTTTACACTGAAAATGATTATTGATACACTTTGGTTTAAGTCTACCATGTTGCTACTCATTTCCTCTGTCTCATCTTTCTTTGCCCTTTGTTAATTTTTACCTTTTTTTGAGAAAATTGAAAATTTTTAACATTCTGTCCATACTGCCATTTGGTGTCATTTTTCTTCTGCTCAATAGATTTCTTGTTAACATTTCTTATAGTGTGAGTATGCTGGTGATGAATCCTCTCAACTTTTATGTGTCTGCAAAGTCTTTATTTAACCTTCATTTTTGAAAGATATTTTTTCTTGGTAGAGATTTTTATGATAACATTCTTTTCTATTTTGATTTATTTTTCTTTTTACTTCTTTAAAGAAGTCACTCACCAGAATTTTCTGGTTTGGACAGTTTTTGCCCAAGAAAAGTACTGCCATCCTTATCTTTGCTTTTCTGTACGTAATGTCTTTTTTTAAAGCTGATTTTAAGATTTTTCTCACTGTTATTGATTTTAAGTAATCTAATTTGCCCTGATGGTCATTTATTCATGTTTCTTGCAGTTAGGGTCTGTTAAACTGCTTGTATCTGTAGATTTGTGGATTTTATCAAATATGCTAAATGCGAAAACATTATTCCTTCAAATAGTTTTTAACCCCCTACTTTGAGGACTCCAATAACATTGTTTGAGGTTGTCTCACACCTCACTTACACTCCGTTCATTTATTTTCCAGCCATTTTTCTCTTGTGTTCTCCCTTTGAGTAATTTCCATTTCTATAACTTCATTCTCACTACTCTTTTTATTGGAAATATCTAATCTGCTGCTTATGTCATCTGCGGTACTTAACAACTCAGACATTGTAATTTTCTTCCTTAAAAGTCAGATTTATACCTTTTTTAATATCTTGCATGTTCACACTTAAAATCTTCATTATTTCCTTTTTGTACATGTGCAGTACAGTTATAATAACTGTTTTAATGTCCTAGTAACTAATTCTATCATCTGTATTATTTGAGTCAGTTTTAATTGATTGATTTTACTCCTCATGATAAGTTGTATTTTCCTGCTTCTATTAAAATTGATAGGTTTGATGTCAAACATTGTGAATTTTACTTTTTTATGTTCTGGATACTTTTTATTACTAGGCATATTCTTGAATTTTCTTCCTAGAAGTATTTAAGTTACTTGTAGTTTGATTATTTTGGTTTTTACTTTTAGGTTTTATTAAATAGGACCAAAGTAACACTTGACCTAGGGTTACTTTTGTCCCACTACTAATACAAAATCCTACTTTGCATGTCCAGTGAACTGTGGAGTCTTCAACTCTTACTGGTAGCATTATGATTTATTTCAGGTCTGATATAAATTCCTATCCCTCCTGTCACCTCTAATCCTTTTAGATGTCTCCTTCCCTGGCCTCAGATAGTTTCTATCTCCATGCTGCTCTCTCCTTTCTAATGCTCTGCCTTGAGAACTCTACCCTTAGTCTCTCCAGACCCTCAGCTCCATCTCCTCAAATCAGGGCATTTGTCAGGCTCTCACAGGGTTCCCCATCCTCATACCAGTAGAAAGCTGTGACACTAGAAGACTTACACACTTTGTTCCCTATCTCTCAAAGACTACTCACTTTTATTGTGAAATGTCCACTGTCTTGCACATTTTGTTTAGTCTTTTATTAACTCTGGGTGGAAGGAAATATTCAGACCCTATTCTCCATCTTTGCCAAGAACAGAAGTCCCAATCTGAGTTTACCTTAATGCTGAATCAGATGAATCTGAGGCACAGGGAGAAAGGTCTGGCTTTACTAGGGATATAAGGATCTGAAAAGAGCTCATCTAGGCCTGAGGCTTCACTGGCATTAGGACAAGGAAAGCAATTTGACCCAGAAGAGACTGCCTAAACCTTTAAACTGGTAGTGCACAAATTGGTTGGGTACTTATAAATCTTGTCACAGGTGGGGAGTAGAACATACACTGAGTGTAATATTGTGTTAGAATATATTTCAGAGGGAGCAGATAGATCAAATAGAAAAATATTTCAAAAATGATACTTTTCCTTTACCAAACAGGAAAATTAGAGTAGTAAATATAGTTACCTTTGAAAAGTGACTAAAAGAAGTTCCATAAGATAACTTCTCTTTGAAAACTGTCTTCAGAGTGCTGATTTTTTTTTTCAGCGTGCTGATTTTATTATTGATGGTATAGTATGCTTTAAAGAAAAGAAACAAGAAAAAAAAAAAAAAACACATTCTTCTCATCTGGGTTAATCCAGTGTGACCATAAGTCAACTAATATTTGAGAGGTGATAAAGTAAATAGATGGTCTCAACAATGTGACATTTCCTGTCATATCATGTTATATCAACCAGTGACTCAAAAGGACACTTTACATTATTGTCGAGGAATTTTTTCTCCAGGTTTTGTGGCTCAGTGGGTTAGACCTAGGACCTCATCACCAAGCTGGGCAACTTTGGGCCTTGTGAGGAAATCTTTTGTTGCTTTAGGAGCAGAAAGCCTCTGAGGTTCTGCAAACTTTCTGCAGTAGCAAAGAATCTATATAGATCTGCTTTATCTTTGCTCTGCTTAACAGAGAACGTGGATATTTTGAGGCTAGTTCTTAAGTATTACAGTTGTGCCTATGGCAGGTACTTTCTTCATTGTTTAATAGGCAGGTGTTTTAATAATAGTTTAGTAAAACAACAAAGCCAAAAATGGGTTTTGATAATGTTGAATTGAACTATAAAATATACAATGTATTTCTATGATTTTCTTTGCTTCCAGCTTGAAGCTTTGTTTTCCAAAATTATTTCCTATATAAAATTTTGCACAGAAAACCATAATTCAAAAAGAGACATGTACCAAAATGTTCATTGCAGCTCTATTTACAATAGCCCGGAGATGGAAACAACCTAAATGCCCGTCATCGGATGAATGGATAAAGAAGATGTGGCACATATATACAATGGAATATTACTCAGCCATAAAAAGAAACGAAATTGAGCTATTTGTAATGAGGTGGATAGACCTAGAGTCTGTCATACAGAGTGAAGAAAGTCAGAAAGAGAGAGACAAATACCGTATGCTAACACATATATATGGAATTTAAGAAAAAAAAATGTCATGAAAAACCTAGGGGTAAAGCAGGAATAAAGACGCAGACCTCTTAGAGAACAGACTTCAGGTTATGGGGAGGGGGAAGGGTGAGCTGTGACAGGGCGAGAGAGAGTCATGGGCATATACACACTAACAAACGCAGTAAGGTAGATAGCTAGTGGGAAGCAGCTGCATGGCACAGGGATATTGGCTCGGTGCTTTGTGACAGCCTGGAGGGGTGGGATGGGGAGGGTGGGAGGGAGGGAGACGCAACAGGGAAGACATATGGGAACATATGTTTATGTATGACTGATTCACTTTGTTATAAAGCAGAAACTAACACACCATTGTAAAGCAATTATACCCCAATAAAGATGTAAAAAAATTAAAAAATAAAAAAAAAATAAAAAAAAAATTTTGCACAAAAAACGATGCTATGCCAAAAAAATATTAAATAACTATTATTAAAATATAAAATAGTCTGCTGCCATATGACTAAAAAGTCATGATAATACTTCTTAAGTAAGGTCTGATAAAAATGCCTTCGGCAGAAAAGTGACTTATTTCCCTAACACTGGCATTTTAAAGCCTAATGTGACATTTTAGAAAGAAATAATTATGTTAAATTTTGATATTTTTGTCCATTGTAGTCTTTGATACCTTTTCTCCCAAAGTAGCTAAATACTTGAGTGTAATATTCACAATACCTATGCTTTTCACAGAGCAGGTATTGTGGTATATCACTAAATCTTGATAGTTGATCAATAGTTTGATTCACTAAAATGTAAATGGCATTTAGTCATTAACATGTATATTTTGTTGTCAAATCATAAATCACTAGTGCCACATATAGTACGCTAATAAGCTTAAGAGTTCAAATATAATTTTACAGAAGAATGTGCTCAGAAAAAGTTATAGAAGCCATGTTTCCCTTATTTTTATGTAATTGTCTCCTTTGGTTCTACTTTTATAAATTTTATAACCTATCCTTGTTCACTCTTAAGCAACAAGAAGTTTGATATTTTCAATATTACCTAAGGAATCTTCTAAAAGATATTAATCTTTAGCTCTTCCTTATCTCATTTTTAATAAGACCTCATAAACCACATATTTATAACAATACATCACCACTATTTTCTATCATTCTAACACAATTCAGTTTGGATGCATGTATACTATATTGCTTTCTCCCCTATAAACTCACTTAATTCAATTCATTTAATAATTTGTTCATTCATTCACCTATCCGTTAATTTAGCAAACATTTACATTGTATATCTACTCTCCTTTTTCCTAGACCTTATTACTAAAACTGAAATTTAACAAAATAATTGAAACTTTATATTTCTTTAAACATTAATCTTTTATGTCCAGAAATATATTACCTTTTCTTGTAGAAATATATCCTAAAATACAGTTTAGTTCACAATGAGGACATAGGAAAGATACTTGAGTACAGGTTAAAATATATTTTTTAAGAATCAGCACCCAATCAAAACTTCTGAGATTCTAATCTAAGAGGGAACCAATATTCTTATGTCTTGCACTTCTCTCCATCAAGAATAATTCATACTGAAATAGACCTGAACAGAGACCTTCAGGTAGCAAAATTAATCTTAGCTGAATGGACTATCCAAACAAATCTTTAAAAACAGCTAATATTTATTGATCATTAAAATGCCAGGCATTGTGCACAAGTTTTTTCTTTGTTTGTTTTATTTTTACCTTTAAAAAAGTTTCTTCACCTAAGCACTACTCTTAACCATAATTTTGCAAAAAAGGAGAACAAGACTCAAAACAGTTAAGAAGCTTTCCTGTGTAGGGTGGACTCTGGGAGGGCTCACGCCAAGGAGTACCTCCCAGAAGTTCTGCTGTCAGTGTCCCTGTCCTCACGAAGAGCCACAGCCACAACCCACCTCTGCAGGAAATGCTCCAACACTAGCAGCCATGTGGCTGACAGGGTCTTGGTGCTCTGGCCAAGTGTCAGGCCTGTGCCTCTGAGGTGGGAGAGCCAAGTTCAGGACATTGGTCTACCAGAGACCTCCCGGCTCCACGTAATATCAAACGGTGAAAGCTCCCGCAGAGATCTCCACCTCAAAGCCAAGACCCAGCTCCACTCAATGACCAGCAAGCTACAGTGCAGGAAACCCTATGCCAAACAACTAGCAACAGAGGAACACAACCACACCCATTAGCAGAGAGGCTGCCTAAAATCATAATAAGGTAACAGACACATCAAAACACACCACTGGACGAAGTCCTGCCGAACAGAAAGACAAGATCCAGACTCATCCACCAGACAGGCACTAGTCCCCTCCACCAGGAAGCCTACAAACCCACTGAACCAACCTTACCCACTGGGGGCAGACACCAAAAACAACAGGAACTATGAACCTGCAGCTTGTGAAAAGGAGACCACAAACACAGTAACTTACGCAAAATGAGAAGACAAGAAACACACAGCAGATAAAGGAGCAAGATAAAAACCCACCACCAAACAAATGAGGAGGAAATAGGCAGTCTACCTGAAAAAGAATTCAGAGTAATGATAGCAAAAATGATCCAAAATCTTGGAAACAGAATGGAGAAAATACAAGAAATTTTTAACAAGGACCTAGAAGAACTAAAGGGCAAACAAACAGTGATGAACAACACAATAAATGAAATCAAAAATTCTCTAGAAGGAATCAGTAGCAGAATAACTGAGGCAGAAGAATGGACAAGTGACCTGGAAGATAAAATAGTAGATATAACTGCTGCAAAGCAGAATAAAGAAGAAAGAATGAAAAGAATTGAGGACAGTCTCAGAGACCTCTGGGAAAACATTAAATGCACCAACATTCAAATTATAGGGGTCACAGAGGAAGAAGAGAATAAGTAAGGGACTGAGAAAATATCTGAAGAGATTATAGTTGAAAACTTCCTAATACGGGAAAGGAAATAGTTAATCAAGTCAAGGAAGCACAGAGAGTCCCATACAGGATAAATCCAAGGAGAAACATGCCAAGGCACACATTAATCAAACTATCAAAAATTAAATAAAAAGAAAAAATATTAAAAACAGCAAGGGAAAAACAACAAATAACATACAAGGGAATCCCCATAACGTTAACAGCTGATCTTTCAGCAGAAATTCTGCAAGCCAGAAGGGAGTGGCAGGACATATTTAAAGTAATGAAAGGGAAAAAAATACAACCAAGATTACTCTACCCAGCAAGGATCTCATTCAGATTCCACAGAGAAATTTAAAACTTTACAGGCAAGCAAAAGCTAAGAGAATTCAGCACCACCAAACCAGCCTTACAACAAATGCTAAAGGAACTTCTCTAGGCAGGACACATGAAAGAAGGAAAAGACCTACAATAACAAACCCAAAACAAGAAAATGGTAACAGGTACATACATATCGATAATAACCTTAAATGTAAATGGATTAAATACTACAACCAAAAGACATAGACTAGCTGAATGGACAATTAAAACAAGACCCATCTATACACTGTCTACAAGAGACCCACTTCAGACCTAGGGACACATATAGACTGAAAGTGACGGGATGGAAAAAGATATTCCATGCAAATGGAAATCAAAAGAAAGCTGCAGTAGCAGTTCTCATATCAGACAAAATAGACATTAAAATAAAAACTATTACAAGAGACAGACACTACATAATGATCAAGGGATCAATCCAAGAAGAAGAGATAACAATTGTAAATATTTATGCACCCAACACAGCAGCATCTCAATATATAAGGCAAATGCTAACAGCCATAAAAGGGGAAAGCGACAGTAACACAATCATAGTAGGGGACTTTAACACCCCACTTTCAATGGACAGATCATCCAAAATGAAAATAAATAAGGAAACACAAGCTTTAAATGGTACATTAAACAAGATGGACTTAACTGATATCTATAGGACATTCCATCCAAAAACAACAGAATACACTTTCTTCTCAAGTTCTCATGGAACATTCTCCAGGATAGATCATATCTTGGGTCACAAATCAAGCCTTGGTAAATTTAAGAAAAATGAAATTGTATCAAGTATCTTTTCTGACCACAATGCTATGAGACTAGATATCAATTACAGGAAAAAATCTGTAAAAAATACAAACACATGGAGGCTAAACAATATACTACTTAAAAACCGAGAGATCACTGAAGAAATCAAAGAGGAAATCAAAAAATACCTAGAAAAAAATGACAATGAAAACACAACGACCCAAAACCTAGGGGATGCAGCAAAAGCAGTTCTAAGAGGGAAGTTTGTAGCAATACAATCCTACCTCAAGAAACAAGAAACACCTCAAATAAACAACCTTACCTTACACCTAAAGCAATTAGAGAAAGAAGAACAAAAAAAACCAAAGTTAGCAGAAGGAAAGAAATCATAAAGATCAGATCAGAAATAAACGAAAAAGAAATGAAGAAAACAATAACAAAGAACAATAAAACTAAAAGCTGGTTCTTTGAGAAGATAACCAAAATTGATAAATCATTAGCCAGACTCATCAAGAACAAAAGGGAGAAGACTCAAATCAATAGAATTAGGAATGAAAAAGAAGTAACAACTGACACTGCAGAAATACAAAAGATCACAAGAGATTACTACAAGCAAATATACGCCAATAAAATGGACAACCTGGAAGAAATGGACAAATTCTTAGGAAAGCACAACCTTCAAGACTGAACCAGGAAGAAATAGAAAATATAAACAGATTAATTGCAAGCACTGAAATTGAGACTGTGATTAAAATCTTCCAACAAACAAAAGCCCAGGACCAGATGGCTTCACAGGCGAATTCTATCAAACATTTAAAGAACAGCTAACACCTATCCTTCTCAAACTCTTCCAAAATATAGCAGAGGGAGGAACACAGCCAAATTCATTCTACAAGGCCACCATCACCCTGATACCAAAACCAGATAAAGATGTCAAAAAGAAAGAAAACTACAGGCCAATATCACTGATGAACATAGATGCAAAAATCCTCAACAAAATACTAGCAAACAGAATCCAACAACACATTAAAAGGATGATACACCATGATCAAGTGGGGTTTATCCCAGGAATACAAGGATTCTTCAATATATGCAAATCAATCAATGTGATACATCATATTAACATAGTGAAGGGTAAAAACCATATGATCATCTCAGTAGATGCAAAAAAGCTTTTGACAAAATTCAACACCCGTTTATGATAAAAACCGTCCAGAAAGTAGGCAGAGAGGGAACTTACCTCAACATAATAAAGGCCATATATGAAAAACTCACAGCCAACATCATTCTCAACAGTGAAAAACTGAAACCATTTCCACTAAGATCAGGAATAAGACAAGGTTGCCCACTCTCACCACTATTATTCAACATAGTTTTGGAAGTTTTAGCCGCAGCAATCAGAGAATAAAAAGAAATAAAAGGAATCTAAATCAAAAAGAATTAAAACTGTCACTCTTTGCAGAAGACATGATACCATACATAGAGAATCCTAAAGACACTACCAGAAAACTCTTAGAGTTAATCAATGAATTTGGTAAAGTAGCAGCATACAAAATTAATGCACTGAAATCTCTTGCATTCCTGTACACTAATGATGAAAAATCTGAAAGAGAAATTAAGGAAACACTTCCCTTTACCACTGAAACAAAAAAAAATAAAATACATAGGAATAAACCTACCTAAGGAGACAAAAGCCCTGTATGCAGAAAACTATAAGACACTGATGAAAGAAAGTAAAGATGATAGAAACAGATGGAGAGATATACCATGTTCTTGGATTGGAAGAATCAACATTGTGAAAATGACTCTACTAACCAAAGCAATCTACTGATTCAATGCAATCCCTATCAAACTACCAATGGCATTTTTCACAGAACTAGAACCAAAAATTTCACAATCTGTATGGAAACTCAAAAGACCCCAAATAGCCAGAGCAATCTTGAGAAAGAAAAATGGAGCTGGAGGAATCAGGCCGCCGGACTTCAGACTATACTACAAAATTACAGTAATCAAGACAGTATGGTACTGGCACAGAAACAGAAATATAGATCAATGGAACAGGATAGAAAGCCCAGAGATAAACCCACGCACATATGATCATCTTATTTTGATATAGGAGGCAAGAATATACAATGGAGAAAAGAGAGCCTCTTCAATAAGTGATGCTGGGAAAACTGGACAGCTATATGTAAAAGAATGACATTAGAACACTCCCTAACACCATACACAAAAATAAACTCCAAATGGATTAAAGACCTAAATGTAAGGCCAGACACTATCAAACTCTTAGAGGAAAACATAGGCAGAACACTTTATGATATAAATCACGACAAGATTCTTTTAGACCCACCTCCTAGAGAAATGGAAATAAAAACAAAAATAAACAAATGGGACCTAATGAAACTTAAAAGCATTTGCACAGCAAAGGAAACCATAATCAAGACGAAAAGACAACCCTCAGAATGGGAGAAAATAGTTGCAAATGAAGCTACTGACAAAGGATTAATCTCCAAAATTTACAAGCAGCTCATGCAGCTCAATATCAAAAAAACAAACAACCCAATCCAAAAATGGGCAGAAGACCTAAATAGACATTTCTCCAAAGCAGATATATAGATTGCCAACAAACACATGAAAGAATGCTCAACATCACTAATCATTAGAGAAATGCAAATCAAAACTACAGTCAGGTATCACCTCACACCAGTCAGAATGGCCATCGTCAAAAAATCTGCAAACAATAAATGCGGAGAGGGTGTGGAGAAAAGGGAACCCTCTTGCACTGTTGTTGGGAATGTAAATTGATATAGCCACTATGGAGAACAGTATGGAGGTTCCTTACAAAATTAAAAATAGAACTACCATATGCCCCAATAATCCCACTATTGGGCATATACCCTGAGAAAACCATAATTCAAAAAGAGCCATGTACCACAATGTTCACTGCAGCTCTATTTACAATAGCCAGAGCATGCAAGCAACCTAAGTGTCCATTGACAGATGAATGGATCAAGATGTGGCACATATATACAATGGAATACTACTTAGCCATAAAAAGAAATAAAATTGCGTTATTTGTAGTGAGGTGGATGGACCTAGAGTCTGTCATACAGAGTAAAGTAAGTCAGAAAGAGAAAAACAAATATCGTATGCTAACACATATATATGGAATCTAAAAAAAGGAAAAAAAATTCTGAAGAACCTAGGGGCAGGGCATGAATAAAGATGCAGAAGTAGAGAATGGACTTGGGGACACAGGGAGGGGGGAATGGTAAGACGGGATGACGTGAGAGAGTGGCATGGACCTATATACACTACCAAATGTAAAATAGATAGCTAGTGGGAAGCATCCGCATAGCACAGGGAGAGCAGCTTGGTGCTTTGTTACCACCTAGAGGGGTGGGATAGGGAGGGTGAGAGGGAGACACAAGAGGGAGGAGATATGGGGATATATGTATATGTACAGCTGATTCACTTTGTTGTAAAGCAGAAACTAACACACCATTGTAAAGCAATTATACTCCAATATAGATGTTTTAAAAAAAACAAAACAGAGGCCTTCAGCTAGCAATATTTATCTTAGTTGAATGGACTATCCAAACAAATATTTGAAAACAGCTAATATTCATTGACCATTAACTATGCCACGGATTGTGCACAAGTTTTTTGTTTATTTTTTTTATCTTTAAAATAGTTTCTTGAGCTAAGCACTACTGTTAACCATAATTTTGCAAAAAAGGAGACCAAGACTCAAAACAGTTAAGGTTTCCTGTGTACACACATGAAATGCTTAGATTCGAACCCAGGTCATTTCACACTACAGACTGCGATTCTCTTCACTTATGAACTTGCTCCTTATTTCTAATCCTCTTGTTTTGTGCTCATATTAATGTTATAATTTCTCTCACATAGTCAATTACTGTTGCCCAATTCCTTTTGCTTCTCAGGATTATTAAACTAACCAGATCAACTGGAATTCAGGCAGTTCAGGGCTTCTCTTCTAAACTCAGATGGAAATTCAGTGTGTGTAACAGTACAGCAGAATTCTTTGTAAAAGTAGATTCTTCAAGAAATAAATTTAAAAGATTTTCATAGATATTCCAGAAAAGAAAGCTTGGCTCCTAACAGACTAGGCCTTAAATTAGATCACAGATCGATTTTGACCAACAGTAAGGTATGGTTCAAACAACTAACAATTTTTAGTTAAGATGCTTGCTTGTCTTCACAAAATACTAGAGTACTAGTACTCCTCCTCTTTAGGAGTATACCAATTTGCCCATATGAATTGTGGCAGAAGTTTAAATGCTGTCCCTTTACATACCCTCATGAGGTCAAGAACCCTCTCCATATATCTAGTCCCAGAACAACCTTAGTTATTAATAATTTCCTGAACTAATTATAAAATCAACACTGCTATTAACCCCAGGTTATATAACTGTTAATGTTCCTTGATGTTTCTCTAGAAAATATTTTCATTTTTATCCTAATTAAATATATTATTATCTCCACTCTAGAGTTTTCTTTATTAAGTTCCTTTGATAGGTTTTCTTCTTTCTGTTTCCTTAAACCTTTTCTCTGCAGAAAACTTTGTGATATAATGGCCATCACATTCTAAATATTTAAGAAAAAGAAACAAATTGCATCGCTCAAGACAAAGAGAATTTAAAAGTTTGGACTGATTATGCCTATTTTTCTTTTTCCAGTGGCAAATATATTAACTATCTCCATTTCTTTTGAGTACTTAACTTTTATCATAACTATATCTATACAGTTAATAAAAATATAAATAAGAAAAACACCAGTCATGTCACCTATGTAGAAGCACAATGAATATTTCAGAATATCAGTTTTCAAGTTTTCTTGGCATAATTTATTTTTAATTCAGTTTTAATCTTATAATTCTTTGATTATATCTGTTCATAAATACATTTTAATCATGAAATTTTAAATCAGTTATCTGTCACCTTATTGCATACATGTATGAAATTAAATGTTCTACTGTTTCAAATAACACTAACACAATTTTTCATATTTGAGATTATTTCCTTAGCCTAGAACTTATAAGTGAAATTTTTAGAGTATAATAAATGTATCTGAGCTGTTATTCAGGGTATTTTAAGGTTCTATTAGGACAAAAACATTTGTATTACAAATTGATCTGATATTTAGGCACCATAAACTGGTCCCTTGTTCTAAAGCAATATTATGGAAGATAGTAAGCACATCTTAAGTCTCTGGATGGTGGTGCAGGTAAAAGCTTTACAGGCAAGAGCATATGTCAATTTCAGTAAGGATGTATTGTTGTCCTACAGGGTGGAAAGGATCTGATAAAATCTAATCATCATATGGCTGGCTGGTCTCCTTAAGTGATGGTAACATATCAAGGGCACAGATTTGATTTCTGTGAGAAGGTTCGGTTTTCAGCAGTGGTTGAAGGAGAATCAGAGTTGGAGAGAACAGTGCTCATATGTTGATCCCCCAGAACATTTCCATGCATGTCACCATGGCTGTTCTGTTCCAGGTTCCTTTAGCCTGGACTAGAGTTGCTAACAAAAAAGGCTAGTTGACATCTACTTTGTTATTGAGTGTTTCCTCTTGTATGGACTTTTTTGGTGGAAATTAACATGAGACACAAAGCTTTGCACACTGTGCAAGCTTCTACCCAGACTAGTTTGTCTCTGATTTTCCAGGACTGCTCTTTCCAGACACCTGATGAACCAACTAAACCCTTTGCCACTGCCCAAGTATTCATGCATTCTCTTTTTCAGGCCACTCTTCCCTCTAAAGTATACTCTTTGGAGGTCTACCCACCCCTTTCCTTTACCTCAGTGCTTCACCTGCAAATGTGTAAGTAATACCAACATATTACACTAGCTATCTTTAACCCAACCTTAAGGTTTTTCTTCCTCTGTCAGTTGATCATAGGGAACTCCCCTTCATAACAAAGGTATAAGCTAAGAGAGAGGCAGTGGTACAATAGGAGAAGGTATGATAGAAGTGCCACAATTTAATGTAATTTACCTGTGCCTTATGATACTGCTTTTGCCTGTAGCTCAATATACATTTCCACTTTGGAATGGATAGCATCTGTGCCTGCCTGACCTTACGACTCAACAGATCTGACAATACCAAGCTCATGATGAACTGTTCTGATTCTTTGTTCAGGCACTCAGTAACTGTGAGGGCCCAAGAGCATGTCAGGAGTTTTCAAACAGAAGTTATTTGGCAGCATGATGGTCCTACTCCAGAACTCTAGGAAATTGCGCTGAGAATTTCCTACTGGACTACCAGAGATCCAATAGCACATTCTTATTTGCCACTTATACTTTTAGCCTCATCAGATTTGCTAGATCATATGGCCTGAGTTGTCAAGAAGCTTGTACCACAACCTGGATTTGCTCCAACCTCTCTTATAATCTTAGGTCCAATCAATATTAGCAGCCTGCAGTCCTCTAATAGTGGGTCAGAGCAGTATTCCCAAGTGTGAGGTATGCTGCCTCCTAGCTCTAAGATTTCCACAATGTGCTCTATTTCTTAGTGGTAGGTGGTGGAAGTGTGCAGGACTACCGAGCTCTCTATCTCCTTCAAGTCCTCAGTGTCCCATTTTTTAAATATCAGAATCCCAATATAAGTGACATGCCAAAGCTGTAATTCCAGTATTCTCTATATTTCTGCTCTTATAAGTAGACTCTGGCCCTGATTTTCCATGTTGGTCTCCTTCAGTGCTTCCATGGAGGCCTGCCTTGTGTGTTCCACAGCATGCCTTGAGTTGATAGTTGGCTGATCTGAATTATCATTATCTTTTCCTAAACTTAGTAAGCAGTTAACAAAAGTATGCTACTTAAACAATTCTCATAATTAGTATTTCTTCATTCTGTTCAAGTACTATAACTACATCATAACCTGCTTTTCACCTTCTATCTATACATTATTTCAACTTACCAGGAGAGATCCTTGGTAACTGTTGATGGTACTGTTTACTAGGGGTTGTCCCCATCTCTATTATAACCAGTATTAAGGTCATGATTTTCATGTGATGAATGAATGATACAGTCCCACAATTCACGTGCCTGTCTGCCTACTCCCAGGTACTGACTTTCTCAGTCTGGATTTACCTGAAAGTCAAACCTGAAACTGCAGCTTATTTGAAAGCTTATGGAAGTTATCCCATATGCCCAAGTGAGGTATAAAGATAGTAACCCAGAGAAGATGGGAAAGCCAATAAAAGGGTGCAGTATTAAATTGGTCATTTCTACCTATAGCAGGGGCTCAATCCCCTGTGACTTTGTTTAGGAGCCTTAAGCAATGGTTCTCAGAACTATGTGCCAGGAGGACAAAAAGAAAAGTTCATCCTTTTGCTCTCATCCTGCTTTTGTCAAGAGTAGTCTTTTCACAGGTAGCATTAATTCTGTAACTGCTCATACCAGAAGAAGAAATGGTTCCTCAGAAATTTCATGCTAAGATCTCAAAGAGGCTCAAAGGCAGTCAACAAGAATTGTGAATTTCAGATTGCATCCCTGTGAATCTGGTCAAAGTGAACATAAATTTGGCTGGGATATGGGGTAACACCCTAAAGATTTAAAGTGGCATGTGAGACATGTCAGGTATAGGTCATCTTATTCTCTTTATTCTCTCCTCCTTTTTCCCTTATGGAGGACATTACAGAAACACCAGCAGCAACTCTTTCTTTCCTTCTTTCAAATTTTGTTTTCTTTTTTAAAAATTTTATGTGGCTCTTCTTTATTCTCATTTAGGAATAGGAGTATTTGTCATGAACTTTGTTAAATACAACAGGTGCTAGGATTCAAAGATTTAAAGAATTATGTGGGGAAATTGAACATTATATATATATATATGTACATATATATTTTTTTTCCAACTCTCTACAGATTTTGCTAGCCTCGTATTGTCCTTCTAATATGTGTAGTATATTCACATTTATTTCAGTCAATTTTGACCTAGCTGGGATTCAAATTGAGCTCTTATTGTCCTTTGCTTTCCTTTCTTGAATTGCTGCAAGGACTCAGTAAGTCTCATTTCTATACTCCTTCTGTCACTCCCATGGTCATATCTATGTAATCATATTATACATTACTCACTGACAAGAAATCCTCATGGTCTTCACCTCCTCCAGATGGTGAAATGGTGTTAATACATACTTTTATTTTATAAATAAGACAGTAGTTATTCAGAAGAGTTAAATAACATGTATAAAGTCAAACTGTAAATTAGTTATATAGCCAAGACAAAAATGATTGTTTCTATTAGTTATCAAAGAAAGTATATATTATATCTAATTCTATAAAAATTGTTAAATACTAATCTATAGACATGGTGAAATAAAAAATAATTGTAAAAAAATTTTAAAAATGAATATAGTACCTCTGTGATTTACTTTCCCTGTTTGTGTGTGAGGAGAAGGAAAATGAGATAGGTTCATTAAATGATATGAGTCCATTTTGGCATTAATATTCTATAATTTTAAATAAACCCTGACCTTGTTATTACAGTATTCTGTTCTCTCTGATATTGACACTGATTAATAAACTGGCCACTCCATGCTGAGCCATGAGGGTGTAGTCAAAGCTCTTTTGAACAGAAATATTAGAAATTCACTCGAATTAGCTTAAGAGTGGGTAAGGGGAGAGAATTTACTGTCAGCATATTAGCTTATCCACATGAAACCCAGTGACATGAAGCAGAGTTAAATCTCACTAGTAACAGGAATCAGGAACTCTCAAATCAGGAAATGAGAATGCTCTTTTAATTCTGGGTCACATGGTCTCTTTGTTCTGCATTTCTCCACATATGTGCATCATTCTGCTCCCCTGACACATGGATTACGTTGGATTTTATCATATTCACAGTTAAATCAGTAATCTCAGCCAAACTTTGTCACACTTAACCAGTTTAAGTGCATAACAAGAGACTAGCTGAAATTGCTCTGTCCAAATTCTAAATCTATGGAAAGAAGTTTAGGATTGGTCCAAAGTCAACTGTGACAGGGGACAAATTTCATAGTACAGACTAATTGCCAGGGTGAAAACCTGTTCACAGGGCAGAGATTTTTGTTAAAAGTTTGGAACGTACAGACCGAGAAATCACTCTAAAATAAGTTCAGTACGCACAGAAATGATGAGACTATTTCCAAAGGTAGAGTGGATTGATAAAATTTATATATCTTCCAACCAGACAATATAAACTTCATAATGTTACAGAAAACTCAATGTGATATATTATACTCAATTTGTATGGAAATAATAATCAGCTCTTTTCTATGGCATTTTCTCTATTTGAACAATGAATTTTGTGTCCATATTTGTTCTATGAATCTACAGAAGAAATACGTCCTATAAAAATCATTCCAAGTAGTCACAGACTTGTGCACTAGATAGCTTTAAAACCTCAATATCTCTGTCTAATTAAATGTCTCTGATATAGCCAGTGGCAGATGCTCTCATGATGGTGCTAATGACCTGTAAAATCTAAGCAGCTCAGTTCTAAGAGCACAAATTGGGAGCATGGAACCATTAAATAAAGACTCAGCTATTCTTTTTAACATTTAGGGTTACCGTAGCCAAATTGAAATATAATAGTTGTGAAGAATTTCTGCATGGAAAACCTAAGATTAGTGTAAAATGAAATTTAAAGAAGTAGATGCAATATGAATTCACTAACACAAGTGTGGAGAATGGAAATGCTAACAGAAACTTACGTGCATGCCATTAAAACAATGAAAATGGGGAAAAAGTAAGGAACTCTCAAGAGAAGTAAGTTGTTATATCCAATTTACTATTACAACAGTTCATACATATGAGCCATTTGGATAGTTGTATGAGATTCTATTACCATAGAAATACATATCTATTATATATTCTAGACTATATAATATATTCTAGATTAAATTCAAGCAATTATCTCCTTTTCTCTACTAAGCTGCTGACTCTAGGCCAAGTAATTCTTAATCCTCAGTAAACAGAGGAATCAATTGCTACATCAACTTTATAGAAGCAGCAAACAGGAAAATTAAAAATTTTTTTAAAAAGACATTATTTGAAGGTGACAGGAAAAATGAAAAATATATTTTTCATGAAGAGACTAGGCTATCTACTGTATATAAAACATTTGGAAACCTCAGTCAGCGAGTTAGGAGTAAAGAATACACCATGATTACAAAAAAAAGTATCTAAGTGTATGATAACCCCGTGAGAAAATGAAAGCTACTTGTGAAAACATAGTACTATAAAAGAAATGTTTTATCTCACATATTTAAAGGACTGACATCTCTCATTGCTGTATTATTCTTCAGTTTTCAAAGCATGGCCACATATGCAATCTGAATTCTCAACTAAAACAGCACAAAGAGGAAGAAAAAAGTAGACCAGGAAATTGAGGTCAGAGGTGCTGAGTTGTCACATGGTTAAAGATGGGGGTCAAGATTTATAATCTGATGATCACTCTCCACATAAAACTGAAAACAATTTCCATTTGGATTGTAATACCTCTAACACCCATTTATCTGAAATCATGACAATTCTTTGAGAACAGAAACAAAAAATCCCTTAAAAATGACAATCATTTGATGATGTTAGGTCATGTCACTGTTACCATCACTGTTATTATCATTCCTACTTTAAGTGGCGAGTATTTATTTTGAAGAATTATCTCACTTTCTTCTTAATCTCAACAGTTTAATGTGAAGGAAAAGTTGCAAATATTTTAATTTTATTTCTAGCCTTTTTCAGAATAAGAGATTGATTTTAAGAGGTAAGTAACCTATGAGTATTAATGAATTGATTTTTGATGCTTAATTACTAAAAGAGATTATCTACCAATGATATATATATATGTAAACATATACAAAAGAAAATGGCATAGTTAGATCAAGGTCCATGTTCCTCTGTATCTTAATTTTTGTTGCAAGGGAAGGCATTCTGATGGCCTAACCTTCTCCCGGAAGATGGATGTGCCTGGTATAGTTGACACTTCTTTACTGTGCTATGTCTCTTTCAAATGGAATGGAATGGAATGTAAAATGGGACTTTTCCTATTCTCTAAGAATTTCAGTTAAAGGCTCAAAGTCAGAGATGATTAATGATATATGTCTTCATATTCTAAAAAGAAATATAATCATGTACTCAAAGGACTTACTGAGAGGTAGCAAAATGCTCCAGTAATCATCAACCTCAATAGTCTTCATGGGAGAAGACTAGCAATTCAGTAGAGGAAGAGCTTCTTTAAAGGGAATTTCAAAACCCATAACTACTCTCGTGTTTGTTTTTTTTTCCCCTCTCTTTCTTCATCATGGAGGATAGAAGACTGCATCTCCTATAATTCAAATCAACTGAAAGGGTACTCAAAGAAGCAGTTATATAAATTCTAATGGTTTATGAGAAATAAACATCCTACAGTTTACTTGAATGTTTAATGAATGGCAGAGATGCATAAGCCATGTAACTACTGGAACAGAGAGTGAGAGAGATTCTTGGGAGAATTAACAAGAACCCTATGATGTTTGGTGGTGCGTCAGAGACTGGTAACTGACTGAAGTCTGAAGGCAGAGGCTGACTTGAATATCCCTAAGCAACAAGGAAATCTGAAAAAGAATCAGCTGCTTTCCAAGGTAGTGGACAAGGTTGCATGAGTTTCCATGCTCCAATTCTATGCCATAAAAGGTAACTGAGTTTGAGTAGTCATGAAAAGATACTGCTCTGGGCTTCCCTGGTGGCGCAGTGGTTGAGAGTCCGCCTGCCGATGCAGGGGACACGGGTTCGTGCCCCGGTCCGGGAAGATCCCACATGCCGCGGAGCGGCTGGGCCCGTGATCCATAGCCCCTGAGCCTGCGTATCCGGAGCCTGTGCTCCGCAACGGGAGAGGCCACAACAGTGAGAGGCCTGTGTACCCAAAAAAAAAAAAAAAAAAGTATACTGCTCAAAAGAACTATCTTCTGGATAAGGAGATATCAGCAGGGAGAGGGAGATCACTACTGTGTCAAAGCTGAAGGTATGTGACAAAAGTGAGCTGAAGAACACATTGCCTGTGTTAGAAAATGGTTAGAAGGCCCACAGGGATCTTTAACTGTCTCTGAGAGAACCACCTATATGTTCCTCAAAAGAGCCAGCATTTGAAAAATATATTTGACTCAGTCTTGAGAGAAATACAAATAAAAAAAGCTAAATTAATAGACCCTTGTCCTGGTTCTGAAATCTCTCCACTCTGCTCAACCCTGGAGGAGCTGAAATCAACAGATAATGGTTAGGTCATGGAGGTAGTTAAGAGGTGAATGAAAGAATAGATCATACAATCACTTCCTATGGCTCTCAAAGAGCCACATATTAGGCATGAGGCACTAACTGGGGAGTGTGGGGAGGGTGGAAAAAGAGGGTTGGCTAACATTTTGAATTTAATAAGAAATTAAAATTTAACATTGGATTGGATGGTGCACTTTAATATGTATTAAGACTGTATTTTAAGACTGCTGCCATCATAAGCTCATTCAATCGTTTTTGTACTCTCAAGGCCCAATCATTAGAGGTCTAATAATCATTGGCTCATCTGCATTTGCTTGTTTAGGAAGAGGAAATTTAGTAACACTACTCTGGCCATTAATGCTGTTCTTCAAATATTATGGCTTTATAACTTCCCCACAATGTGCTTTGGCCAAAAAATATATCAATGGTATATATCACACTGGGCAAAAGGTTTAATAGACTGATTATGATTCATCACATTTGTTCACCACTTCTTCGGTCATCAGGATGAATGTGTTACGATGATGGCCAGGAATGTCTGGGTCTCCATCTCACTTGCTATGAATAGATTTCACAGTAAAGCTCATGCCATTAGCACCCCTAAAAACAACCCTGGTTCATTTTCTCCTCTCCAGTGTCAATGTTAACTCTAATTTTCTTGAGCTAAACTCCTTTTATTATTTTCCAAAGGAGTTTAATATACTCTTCCTCTTTCTTATTTTTTTTTTTGTTTGTTTTCAGCCATGCTGCGAAGCTTGTGGGATCTCAGTTCCCCAATCAGGGATTGAACCTGGACCACGGCAGTGAAAAACTGGAATCCTAATCACTAGGCCACCAGGGAACTCCCTCCTATCATTTTTATGTGACAATTTTCTATACTCAATGAATCCCTCATCAAGGAAGGCTCTGAAGCCATACACTTTAATTAAATTTAACAGATGAAATTTCATGTATGGGTACTTTTCTTCTAAGGAATTTTTACACTCAAAATTGTTTTCATTACTTATTTAAATGAGATGAAGTTTCATAAAAATAAAAACATAGAACATTCAATGAAGAAAGTAAAAAAAAATGACACTTTTTTAATAGTGGATTTGGATTTAATTTCTGTAAAGGCTGTTTAAAAAAGGCTGAAGTTTGAAAAGCTCTTTTTAGAGATATTTAAGTTATTTTAAATATATATGGATGTTATATATGTATGCATACACATTAGCATATACTTACATCACATGTGTATGGTGTTGGAGAAAGATAATTAAAAACAAAATATTCTACCAACCCAGAAAACCTTTCCACAAAGGTATAAGAGAAAAGAAAACAACACTATTATTGAATTAGATTTAAAACAGAATGTGATACGCACCACAGGCAATCTGCTAAGAGACTGCAAAGACAGAAAGAAGTCTGACCCTTTTATATAGCCAATCAGGTACAACTCATTATATACATGTTCTCAAGATAAACAATAACTAGTCCTCAACTAAGAGAATTTGACAATACCATTTGTCACACATAGTTCATCCTAGATTCACTCCGATGCTAACTGGCTTTATCCAAAGAAAACTTAAACTTCTCACATCTTTATGACAGGACATAGTTTTGGAGCCAGGTGCCCTGCTGAAGTTAGGCTTCTATCCTCCCATAGAAACATGGTAAGAGGGGCACTATCTTCCTTAATGATGACATTTCAATGAGCTGGTTCCCAAGCCCTTAAGAAAGGCATTCCTGAGTTTCAAAAGACAGAAGTCTTATTTAGCTTTTAAAAATATTTATATACATTACAAAGAGAGAAAGAAGTTACAAGTTTTCTAAAGTAAATGCTCTAAAACAAGGGAGAAAGAAAAGGGAGCTGGGAGAATTCTCTTTCTTTATTTTTAGCAAGGAGAATTAAGCTTCTTATTTTTAATTTTTAATCTGTATTTACCCTTACAGTGCATATGCAGAAACTTTCCTAGCTATTAATTAATTTAAGAAGTAACAGTAGTTCACAATCTTTTTAATTTTAAGGGGAAAAAAGGCATATTTTATTCTTCCGATATTTTAAGCTCCAAGGCAAAATTAACTTCAAAAAATGTACTTTGGGTGATCACTGAAATAGACTTTGCTTTTCCAGTTTGTTATCATGGTCTACTGTCAACAATGCTTTTTAATATATACTTTAAAAACTACCTAAGCTGTACAGCAGAGTTTTCTATGGCACAGAATGTTCCATTTTTAATTTTAAATAAGTAAATGTAAAAAATGAGAAAAATTTATATTGAAGTATTTAATGTATAAAATATATGCACAAATAAATATGTGGACCTATCAATGAATTTTTACAAAATTAACAGTGACAAAACCAGGACTCAGTAGGATGGACCATTACCAGAATCTCCCCTTGCACCTGTTTTCACTCACTACACTTTCCCAAAAGAAACCACTCTCCCAAATTTGATAACCATAGGTATGGTGTACCAATTTTTGAAATTTATAAAAATGGAATATAAAGAATTCATTCTCTTATGTCTGGCTTCTCTCACTTATCATGTTTGTGAGATCTGTCTGTCGTAATGTGTGGAATGGAATGTTCATTCTCAGTGTCGTATGATAATCCCCTGAATGAATCTATCACAGTTTACCCATTCTAGCAGTGATGGATATCTGGGTTATATCTAGTTTGCGTCTACAAAGAATAATGCTATCAGTATGCTTATACATGTCTTCTGGTGAACATATGTACATGTTCTATTAGGTACATGCCTATAAGTTGAATTGCTAGGGCGTAAGATATGAGTTCATTCAGCTTCGGTTAATATTGGCAAATTATTTTCCAATGTAACTGTACCAATTTAACCTCATTAAAACAGTGTATGAGAGACTCAGTTCCTCAATATCCCAAGTAATACTTTTTAATTTTAGCTACTGTCCTAGTCTGCTTGGCTGCTAGAACAAAGTACCACAGACTGGGTAGCTTATAAACCACAGAAATTTATTACTCACAGTTCTAAAGACTGGGAAGGCCAAGATCAAAGCACCAGTATGATCAAGTGACAAACCCTTTCCTGGTTCACAGCCAGCACCCTTCTCATTGTGTCCTAATCTTTTAGAAGGGGCCTAGGGAGCTCTTAGGATCTCTTTTAAAAGAGTACTAATCCCATTCATGAGGGTTCCGCCCCCATGACCTAAAGGCCCTACCTACTAATACCACCACCTTTGAAGGTTATGATTTCAACCTATGAATTTAGGGGGAAACACAAACACTGAGACCATAGCAGTCACTTTTCGTGTGAATAATGGTATCTCATCCATTATTTATTTGTATATCCCTGATGCAGATATTAATACAGAGATACAGACATAGATATCCGTGTGTGTGTGTGTGTGTGTGTGTGTGTGTGTGTGTGTGTGTCTGTGTGTGAAGCACTTATTCAAACAAATTTTTTTTGTCTGTTGCTTTGCCTGGACTTTCATTCGTTTATTATAAATTTGAATGTAAGTTATTTTGGATACATATATTGCAATTATCTTCTCTCACTCAGAGACATGTTTCACTCATAGCAGTGTCATTTGACAAACCAGAAGTTTTTAATATTAATGTATAGTATAATTTATCAACTTTCTAAAGTTTCTGTTTTTTAAAGAAATTTTTTATTATCCCCACTCAGGAAGACATTCTCCTACATTTTCCTCTGGAAGCTTTACAGTTTCATATTTCACATTTTGATGTGGAATTCATCTGTAATATTTTATTTATTCTTTCAAATGTCCATATGGATACCCTATTTACTTTATTTATTGGAAAGATTATTTTCCCCAAGTGTACAGTAATGATACTTTTGTCATAAATCAAGAGATTATATGTGTATGGGCCTTTCTTCTGTAACCAGTCTGTTTCCTTGGTTTATTTATCGATTACTGCATATTTTACATACTGTTAGTTGCTGTAGCTTTACAAAGTATTCACCAATAGTTATCCAGGTTTATTCTTCTTCTGAGTCTCACTCTTTATGTTGAGGAATCTGATGTCCATATTATTGTTACTCCTTTGAAAGTTGTCTTTTTTGTCTGGCTGCTTGTGATTTTTTTTTTCCTTTGGTTTTCAGCACTTTTTCCATAATATGTCTAGATGTGTTCATCCTTGCATTTACCCTGCTTGGGTTCCATTATGCTTCAGGAATATATAAATTGACGAACTTCTGTCAGTAAAAGGGAATCCTCAGCCATTTACTCTTTGGATATTGTTCCTGCCCTGATTTCCTTCTCTCTTCTTCCCTCCTACATTTGCCATGGTTTCATCTATGTGCTTCAGCTTGAATATTTTCTAATGACCTTTTACTTCATGAAACTTCTTTTCTATCTAATTTAGCTATTACCATATACTGATTTTTTAATTTCAGTTATTGCATTTGTCTGAAATAGAATATCCAGTTGATTTTTTCATAATTTACTGTCCTCTGGCAAAATTATTCTTATTATTTTCTTAGACATGTTAATCACTGTTAACTTAAAGTCCATATTTGAGAATGGTAATAACTCGGTCATCCCTAGGGGTGTTTCTATTACCTGATTTTTTTCATGGCTATATATATTTTTTATTTTTACTGGGGTACAGTTGATTTACAATGTTGTGTTAGTTTCAGGTGTACATCAAAGTGAATCAGTTATACATATACACATATCCACTCTTTTTTGGATTCTTTTCCTGTATAGGCCATTACAGAGTACTGAGTAGAGTTCCCTGTGCTATACAGTAGGTCCTCATTCATTACCTATTTTATATATAGTAGTGTGTATATGTCAGTCCCAATTCTTCAATTTATCTCTCCCCCTCCCACTTATCCCCCAGTAACAATGTTTCTTTTCTACATCTGTAACTCTATTTATGTTTTGTAGATACGTTCATTTGTACCATTTTTTTAGATTCCACATATAAGCGATATCATATGATATTTGTCTTTCTCTGTCTGACTTACTTCACTCAGTATGACAATCTCTAGGTCCATCCATGTTGCTGCAAATGACATTATTTCGTTCTTTTTTATAGCTGAATAATATTCCATTGTATATATGTACCACATCTTCTTTATCCATTCCTCTATTGATGGACATTTAGGTTGCTTCCATGTCCTGGCTATTCTACATAGTGTGGCAAGATGAGATATTTCCTCTGTGGAGAAAGATATCATTTAGAACCTCTATACTTTTCATTCACAGTACCTTTCACTCAGTAAAAAATCAAACAGAATATTAAGAAAATATAACCCCAATGTTCATGACTATATTTTCTTAATAATCTGGTTAATGTTTTACTGAGTGAAAGACACTATTGGGACTTCCCTGATGGTCCAGTGTCTAAGACTCTGGACTCCCAATGCAGGGCGCCTGGGTTTGATCCCTGGTCAGGGAACTAGATCCCACATGCTGCAAGTAATTGTTGTGTGCCTCAACTAAAGATCCCACATGCCACAGCTAAACAAAGATTCTACATGCCGCATCTAAGGATACCGTATGCCACAACAAAGATCTCACGTGCTGCAACTAAGACCCAGTGCAGCCAATAAATAAATAAATAAATAAATAAATAAATAAATAAATAAAAATATTTTAAAAAGAAAGAAAGACACTGTAAATGAAAAATATAGAGGCTCTAGATGATATCTTTCTCCACAGAGGAAGTAATTCATCTTGAGCTAATCATACTGACCTCACTGGTGACTGGGTTGCAGAAAAACAAAACAAAACAAAAAACTTGCCTAACTGTAGCTTATCACCCTTTCCAGACAATAATTCTCTAGGAACCCTAAATGATAGTAGAAGGTGTTTACTACTGTCTTATAGCGCTGGTAAGTCCTGAAATTCAAATTTTGTCTCTTTAGTACTGTCAGACCCTGAAAAACTCCAAAGATGGATCCAGAGTACTTGCATCATTTTTCTTGAAGTACATATAATATCAAAAGTGGTCACAGTTTTGACTTCATAGAGGACTTTTACTGTATTACACTAAAATCTCAAAACAGAAAACTCTTACCTTGTCCTACTTCATCAAATAATCCAATATTTCAAAATAAGAGGTAATGTTTCATCCTGGTTAAAAGTACACTCTGTAAGTCAGACAGACAGGATGTGAATCCCAGCTTTACTACTTAACAGAGGAATGGCATTTTGTAAGTAACAATGTATCTCTATGATGCTCAGTTTTCTAATCTATAAATTAGGAATAAAAATAGTAATCACATGTAAGTTATTTATAAAGTTTCATTATTTTTTCATTTGATAATATTTTTTGAGCATATGTACTATATTTCAGAAATACCTTTTAATGTCCTGGTAATATATCAATGAACAAAATAATCAATAAACCCTGCCCTCGATGGAGTCTGGATTCTAACATGGACAACAGCCAATACATATCAATAGACAAAAAATATGGTATATCAGATAGCTATAGATGGTATGGAGAAAAATAATGTGATCGTTGTTCTGTCAGTCATCCTGCTCCCACCCAATTGTATCACTGCCTAATTGGCTCATGAACAAAGTGGCCAAGGCAGCAGTGATAGAGGTTATATACTGGAGCAGGCTATAGGATTTACACTCACCAGAACAGCACTGGTTATAGCCACTGCTGAGTGTCAATATGACCACAGCAGAAACCAACACTTAGCCTCTGTTCTGGCACCATTCCCTGGGATTAGCAGTAAGCTCAAATGGTGGAAGAGGTAATATCTTGTTCTCACTGGATTAGACATTTACTCTGGATATGGATTTTTCTTCCCTGTCTGCAATGCTTCTGCCAAAGTAACTATCCATGAATTTATAGAATGTCATACTCACCATGTTGGTATTACACACAACATTATTTCTGATCAACCAAATAATTTCCTAGCTGATAAAGTTTGGCAATGAGCCCAGGCCCATGAAATTCACTGGATGTACATGTACCTCGTTATCTTGAAACAGCTGGCTTGACAAAACAGTGCAATGGCCTTTTGAATTCTTACTTGTGGTTATATCTTGTAGATGTGGGAAAATTTTCTCCAGGATGTGATATGTGCTCTAAATCAGCAGTCTATATATAGAGATCTTTCTCCTGTGGCCAAGACTCATGGATCTGTGACTCAAAGGATGAGAGTACCTCCTTTCACTATTACCACAAATGATTTATTAAGAAAAAAAAAATCTGTCCATATGACTTTAGTTTCTAATGGTCTAGAAGTCTTAAATACAAAAGGAGGAATGCTTATATCAATGACAAAAATAATGATTCTATTGAACCAGAATTTGAGATGATAACCTAACCACTTTTAGTTCCTCATGTCAATGAATCAACAGGCAAAGGAGGTTACACTTCTGACTAGGTAACTGACTCTGACAACCAAGGGAAGAGTGGGTTGCCACTACATAATGTGGACACAGAATGGTATGTCTAAAACACAGAAGATCCCCTGGGAGGTGTCCTAATACTTCCAAGATCTGTGATTAAAGTCAATGAAAAACTTGTACTGTGTTCGAAGGAAGCATAACTTTATCATTGTTTTGATTGAAAATGAGTATGTTTAAAGTATGGATACTAAATGACACAAACTGGAATGCATTGGCTTTGTAATGCGTAACTTTAGCTAATCTAGACTACTTTTCCTGGAATACCCTTACCTCTGTTTGGTGTTTATGATGTTTATGATGAAAGTAGGCCATAAGAAATATTTTTGCAAATATTTGGAGGACAGGAATGAATCAGCAACTTTATGCTCTTTACGTGCAGAAAGGCTATAATAATGAGGTCACTGGGCACTTTCGTAGCTCACACATGTTGTTGCTTTCTGCTGGCTGAACTTGCACTGATTGGACAGCAGCAGGTCTGCAACTGATATATACTCCCCTGAACTGTCCTTCAGCTTCTGTGGTTCCTGGGCCAGGTGTGTGTTTCACTCCAAGAAGAGGGGCAGCAGCTTCTCATGCAGTATGCTGATCTCATCGTGATCAGAAACAATGAGAACTGAAATGGATTCCAGTTCATCTTGTGGGTTCCAGTTTTGCACAAGTCCCAGTTTATCTTTTCCCTCATTTTCATCCATCTGTCCTTCCTATTCCATCTTTCTTTTCAAACTGCCTGTACTGCAGCTATGGAGCTCCAGAATAAAATATGAAAACGAAAGTCTGACAGAGACAAATAGTAGATCTGTTTGTCTCATGAATAACTGATAAAAGTGGAAAGGGATGTTATCATTGAAAAGAACACAGTTGGGTAAACACTGAAGAGGAGAAGGAGTGAGTTGGTTTTTCTTTGATTCTCCCATTAGGAGTTCACCAGGATGAAGTGAAGTTCAGAAATACATATTAAAGTTAAAACCAGTAAAATTATTCACAGTGGAATTATTCAAACAGGAATTCAATATTCATGGCTTCATTTTGTGAATTTGCCTACTTGCTAAAATGCACCTGTAACTCCAAAATCAGTACTCCCAGTGCTTTCATAGTCATTCACAGATGTGAATGCTGAGTGGCAAAAATTTTGAATCACTTTACACACACCATCCCAGGTTAGGTTGAACAAGGCAGTGCTCTGACTGATGTTTCAGCCCTCATACTTTAAACAAGGGACAATTTTGTGAACTATGTATTGCCACTTTTTTTTTTTTACATTGTTGTGTTTTTTTTGGTGATTTCACTGTTTTAAATGACCCTTTAGCATAGTGCTACAATGCTAGCTTGTTCTCTTAATCATAAGAAGACTGTGATGTGCCTTATGGAGAAAATGCATGTTTAGATAAGCTTTACTCAGGCATGCCTTATAGTGCTACTGGCCATGAGTTCAATGTTAATGAATCAACAAGATGTACACCCAGGAAAAGGAAGCGGAACTTCACTGGTCTTTACATGTGGCCATTAGAGAAAGTGCTAGCATAATATCTATGGTGCCTGATGAAGCCATGGAAAAGATGGAAAAGCAGCTAAACTTGTGAATTCTTGAGATGATGACCAATTTTAAAAAGTATAGTGGACAGCACTGTTGTGAGGCTGAAGGTCTAAGATATTTATAGTCACATTGCCCAGAGTCAGGAAAATGTTAAACTCTCCTTACCTAGTGATGGTGGGCTTCACATTTCAAACGGTGATAGAGCATGAAAATCTTAAATTTGCAGGTGAAGCAGATTCTGCAAATCAAGAGGCTGTGGAAGAATTATTAAAATACTTGCTAAATGTTATACAGGAAAAGTTTTACAGGGAAGAGAAATTTTTACAATACTGAGATGACTACCTGTTTCATAAGGAAACTGACAAATGGAGCTATGTAATGCAAATGGCCTCCAAAGTTCCTGGCTTTAAATAATTTAAAGACCATGTGATTATTATTGTAAGAAATATATATTAAATAAGATATCTTTAAACAGAAACACATATAAAACAAAGCTATGTATCAGCTGGCAGGTGAAAATGTGACCAGAGTCTCTCAGGAACCTAACCTTGTATCTTCCCTAGGAGCAATGAGTCCTTATTCACTAACTCAGTATTTGTGGCATCTTTAGACTATAACCACCCTGAATAATGAAACTTACACACATACACATATATATATCATATATGTAACTCTCAGATGGGTTGATAATTATGGTTTAAAATAAATATAAATAATAGCTATTTTTAAGTTAGTAGACATTTTAAATGAGGCTCTCCCAAAATGTGACACTTTTAATATAAAGTGGTAGACTAGTTTTCTAAGAATCTCAGAGTTTATATATGGATTCTTATTTTATTCAAATGTATTTAAACAAATACATTTATAATCTACTTGGTTTATATACTTGTTTCCTCAAAAATGTACCTGAAAAACACAATCATCATAATTTAGAATTTATGACATCATCGGTGTTTTTTACTAGGTCTCTGGATTAACAGACATAACTGAATTTTCATGTAGCTCTTAGGAAGAGAGCAGCATGGCATATAGAAATGAGTAAGAACTTACTGTAGAGACTGTACTCAAATTATAATGTAAGACTTATGTGTTTCCTCAGACTGTCTATGTTCATCATCAACAACATGCTAAAGCAATGATGAGTTAATGACTTATTTAGTGGGAGAAAAAATTCTACTGTGTGTAAAGTATTTCACTTTATAGTGTTTCTTATTATTCTATACAACTATCACAGAAGTTCTAGAGAACATAACTTGTGCCCTGGAACTTTAAGAAAGTTCTATTTAGAAAAGATCCTTTCAAGTTAGAAGCTAATAATAGAAAGTTTTGCTATTTTTGTTACTGGATTCATTATTGTAACCAGTAAAAGTGTGTTTCAAGGCAACATGAGTTTATAGAATCCATCAGTAAATGTCTTGTTTACTGAAGAGTCAGGTAATAATGTTAGTAAGAAACTGGATCATACTGAAATCATGAACAAATCAATCTCAAAGAGTCAACCCATAAAATCATATTTTGCATCTGAGCTCAATAAATCTTACAGAAGTGCAGAACAAACTCAACACTATTAACAAGTGTTTAGTATAGATTCATCCCAGAATTCAGGCCACTGGGACAAAAATTAGTATGGGGAAGCAATTACTACTGAATAGAGCTCCGATAGGTTTTATGAATTAATATAGTATTCAGGGACTAGCTTAGTACTAGAAAAAGCTTGCAAATTATTGATGATGATAATGACAATGGCAACCATACCAAGTGATCTGTTTCATTTCCTAATCAAGCATTAGGGGTATTTTTTGTTTTTGTTTTTGCGGTACGTTGGCCTCTCACTGCTGTGGCCTCTCCCGTTGCGGAGCACAGGCTCCGGACGCACAGGCTCAGCGGCTATGGCTCACAGGCCCAGCCGCTCTGCGGCATGTGGGATCTTCCCAGACCGGGGCACGAACTGACGTCCCCTGCATCGGCAGGCGGACTCCCAACCACTGTGCCACCAGGGAAGCCCAAGCATTAGGTATTTAGTTATTGACATAGAATATTTACTGACAAGTTACCTAATACATTGATTAGATATTCTTCTCCTTATTCTCCCAGTGTTAGTAAACATTATTTATGTATTATCCTGAATAGTTCTCACTGGGCAATAATGGATACCGTGCATTCATAAGTTTATGAATGTCTACGATGGAGGAATTTAAACTCAGTGAAAAGAAGGTCCTTATTTGATGATAGAGAAAATAAAAGATAATAAAACAAAAAGTTGTCATCCAGAAATAGATTAAATTCTACAAATGGCAGACAAAGTAAATAAGAGAAATAAGACACACATAGACAATCTGGTATATATATGGGTGTGAAAGTGTACATTTCTGTTCATTTTTATATTTTGTGAAGCCTAGCTTTTACTACACAGTACTGTTGGTAAAGTAAGGGGATAGGTTGCTGCTTTCAGTACAAGTAAGTAGTTGTGTACATACTCCTAATTTGTGCAACAACCAGGGATTTGTTTGGCTTGATATTTTGAATTATATATTTAAGGAAAAAAATAATGGCTATAATCTGTATATCAAAGATAACCAACAATCTGACAGAAAAATATTTGCATCCAGTTCCTAATTTTCTGGGTGGGAAGCTTTCCATTACTGAAGTACATGGCCTGTAAAAATCAATCACAATACATAAACAGTATTTAAATACAGTGCATACTATCTGAAAGTAAACACTGCATTAGTCAATGTTATTTTTATTTCCTAAAGTGCAGTAATAGCTTTCCCTCTTTAGGACTTTAAAATTTGCATCACAGATTGGTTTTACAGTTAGTACTATGTGAAAATTGTTATATTCAAAACATTTAAACTGAGATATTGGTTATTTGATATTAATCTTCTGGAAACTTCTTATTTCTAGAATCTAGAATTCAGCCAATAAGCCATTCAGTCATTTAAAATATTTACTGAGAAACTGTTATATGCAGGCTATGAACTGGTCATACAACTATGTTCTCTGTACTGGTAATAAAACAACAAATATTATAAAATTATTTTCTTCGAGGAACATACAGTTTAGTGGAAGTGACAAACAAGTAAACAGTCAAATAAATATCAAAGTATGGGAGGGGTTATGACAGAGTATGTGCAATATGTTATGATCAAGGACTAACCCAACTTTGGAAACTTAGGGAAGTATTCCAAAAATAAACACCTGAAAGTACCTTTTATACAGCAAAATACTTTATTAATTCACAATAAAAATAATTGCCAGACGACTGGATGCCTATGCAATCTTCCTATGCCATTCCTTCAGATAAACCTGGGGCAAGCCAAAGCATGCTGAATGAGTGTGGAATCAGAACAACAGAGTTACATAAGTCAAAAGGATAAAACATAGACTATGATAGTTGGCTACATCCACTTTTCATTAGCAACGTTCTTATAAATACTACCAGTGGACTAAATACCCATTGCCTATATAACCTCACATCTATCTAGATATTAAGGATGATAAAAGTGTTAAACCTGGTTGACTAAATCTGCAATTTCTTGGGATAATGCTTGTATGGAAACTGTTAATATTTGCCTTTGGCCTTTGAGGGTTTCCATTTTCTATAGTTCCAAGGCAGATCACTCCTGACTGATAATGTCAAAGCATTTTGAAAGCAGCCAAGATTTTATTTTACAAACTTTACCAAGTGTATATTTTACAATAGGATGAACATCAAATTAGGAGCACCATACCAGAGTCATGCAATTTAAATTCTGTTACAGACTTTAGGCAAATCTCTCAATTCCTCTGTCATTAATTTTCCTTACTGAAAAGTAAAAGCACTAAACCTGACAATTTTATTTTTCCAAACTTGGATTTAATCATTCAATCCTGTCATTACTGTGAATTGTCTGTAAAAATCAAAAATGCTTCTGTTAGCTCCAAATATGCTGTGAAATCTTCACTATGAGACTGGATTGAGTTTTACATTGTTAACTCAAATATATCATGATTATGACATATTAATATAAATGAAGACTTCTTGTTTCTGGTCCAGCATGTAAGAAGCTTGGAAGTCATTATTCCATCCTACCAAAAAAAACTGAAAAAAACTGAAAAATCAACAAACCCTCTTATATCTGTTAGAGGGGTGAAGTCACAGGGCAAACCTCTATCCCCAAAATTAGAGAGACAGGCAAGTGCACACAGAGATCACAACTTGCTGGGGAAATAGCCTCCACAGGAACCAGTGCCAGGGTAAAAGAGAACCCTGAATTATAATTGATGAACTGTTGGAGACTCAGTGTGGACAACTCCAAGAAGAGTTAAAAACTCTAGGGGGACTCAGTCATCATCGAGGGGCCCCCGTAACTGGTGAGTTTTACTTCCTGAATCTTTACTAGGTTCTCACAATGAATATCACAGAAAAATCCCCACCTGCTTCCAGTAGGGAGAGAAGAAAAGAAACCACTTAGAAATACGCCCAAGAATTCTGTTCTTAACAAGGTCTGCTCTCAAGAGAAACTAGTTAAACAGAGCCTAACCTGCCTGGTTTTTATCAGAACCTAACTGACCTGGTGGAAGGGAAATGTTCAACTCCACTTCTAACTTTCCACATGGGAGAAGAGAACGAACGTTAGCCTGCTCCAACCATACTGTACAACCTAAAGTGGGTGTAGAGGAGGACTGATAATTACGTGTAGGTCACAGTTCAGAGTTACAGACTTATTAAAAGATTTAAGACCTATTCGTTACTTTAAAACTCTTCCCCTCTACACACACTATCACTAAATTAATAAAGGCCTGTTTAGAGCAGTTTCTTTTACTCAATACATCATGTCCTACTATCAAAAAAAATTACAAGATATACTAAAAGGCAAAAATTACAGTTGAAGAGATAGAGCAAGCGACAGAATCAGACTCAGACATGGCAAGAATGTTGGAAGTATCAGGCTGAGAATTTAAACAGTTAGGATTAGTTTGATAAGGGCTCAAATGAATAAAGTAGACAGCATGCAAGAATAAATGAGCAATGTAAGTAGTGAGATGGAAATTCTAAGAAGGAGTCAAAAAGAAATGCTAGAGATAAAAAACACTGTAACAGAAATGAAGAATGCCTTTGACAAGCTTATTAGTAGCCTGGATAAGACCAGGGGAAGAATCAGAGTTTGAAGATATCTGCATATAAACCTCCAAAACTAAAAAGCAAATAGTAAAAAGGCTGAAATAAACAGAAGAAAATATCCAAGAACTGTGAAACAAATACAATCAATGTAACATGTACATAATGAAAATAGCAGAGAGAAAGGAAGGAAGGAAGGAAAGAAGGAAGGGAGGGAGGGGTGGAAGAAGGAAAAGAGGGAGGGAAGAAAAGGCAAGAGGAGGAGGGGAGGAAGGAAGGAAGGAAATATCCCACAAATAATGACAGATCCAAAACCACACATCCAGGAAGCTCAGAGAACACCAGGCAGGATAAACACCAAAATACAGAATTTAGGTATACCATTTTCAAACTATGAAGATTCAAACATAAAGAAAAAATTTTTGAAAGATGCTAGAGGAAAAACTATCTTACCTATAGAGCAAAGATAAGAATTACATCCAACTTCTACTTTGAAACCATGCAAGTGAAATACTAGAAGTGTTGAGAGGAAAAACAACAACAACAAAAAACACCAACCTAGAATTCTGCACATAAAAGATTATCTTTCAAAAGTGAAGGAGATATAAAGATTTTTCTCAAACAAAAGTTAAGGGAATTTGTTGCCCGTAGACCTGCCTTGAAGTGAAACTGATATGGTATGAGAAAGGAGAGAAAATGGAACCATATAAAATGTTCAGTTAAAACTACAAAAGGCAGAAAAAGAGTGAAAGACAAAAACAGAAACAATAAGGGCAACAAATAGAAAATATGTTAACGTTTTTGGCAGATATTAACAAATATGGTAGATGTTATTCTAACTGTATCTACAGAGATTATCAGAGGAGATCAAAAAACAAGACCCAAATATATGTAGTCTATCAGAAACCCACTTTAAATATAAAGATACACATATATATGGATTCAATAAAATGGATAGGGAAAGATATACCATGATTACACTAATCAAAAGAAAGCAGGAGCAGCTGTATTAATTTTAGACAGAGCAGACTCCAGAGTAAGAAAAGTTATTAGAGATAGAGTATTATTACATAATGATAAAAGAGCTAATTTTTCAAGAAGACATAATGAACCTTAATGTGTATGTGCCTAACAACAGAGTGTCAAAACACATGAGACAAAAACTGATAGAAATGCAAGGATAAATATCAAAAGATGAATCCACTATTACAGTTGGCCACTACAATTCCCCTCTCTCAGAAACAGACAGATCCAGCAGGCAGAAAATCATTAAAGACACGATTACCTCAGCAACACCAACTGTTAAAATGGACAACTATAGACTACTTTATCCAACAAATGCAGAATACACATTCTTCTCAAGCTCACATGGAACATTCACCAAGATACACCACATTCTGGGTCATAAAACATACCTTAATAAATTTACAAGAATATATATAAAACAACTTTTGTTCTCAGACCACAACAGAATTAAACTAGGAATTAACAATAGAAAGATACCTGAAAAATTCTAAGTACTTTGAGATTAAACAACACACTTCTAAATAATGCATGTATCAAAAAAGAAATCCCAAGAGAAATTTTAAAATATTTTGGACTAAATAAAATGAAGACAAAACATCAAAATTGTGTAGAAAATCTTAAAGAATCAACAAAAAATACTCCTGAAACTAATATAAGGGACTATAACAAGGTTTCAGGATACAAGGTTAATATAAAAAAGCCAAATGTTTCCCTCCATACCAACAACAAACAAGTGGAATTTGGAATTAAAAGCATTATACTGTTTACATTAGCACTTCAAAAATGAAACATTTAAGTATAAATCTAACAAATACATATCAGATCTACATGAGGGAAACTACAAAATTCTGGTGAAAGATATCAAAGAACTAAAGAAATAGAGAAACATTCCCTGTTCATGGATAGGAAGACTCAATACTGTCAAGATGTCAGTCCTTCCCAATTTGATCTATAGATTCAATGCAGTCTCAATCAAAATCCCAGCCATGTACCAAAATGTTCATTGCAGCTCTATTTACAATAGCCAGGACATGGAAGCAACCGAAGTGTCCATCAACAGATGAATGGATAAAGAAGATGTGGCACATATATACAATGGAATATTACCCAGCCATAAAAAGAAACAAAATTGAGTTATTTGTAATGAGGTGGATGGACCTAGAGTCTGTCATACAGAGTGAAGTAATTCAGAAAGAGAAAAACAAACACCATGTGCTAAAACATATATATGTAATCTACGAAAAAAAAAGGTCATGAAGAACCTAGGGACAAGACAGGAATAAAGACACAGACCAACTAGAGAATGGACTTGAGGATATGGGGAGGGGGAAGGGTAAGCTGTGACAAAGTGAGAGAGTGGCATGGACATATATACACTACCAAACGTAAAATAGCTAGTGGGAAGCAGCCGCATAGCACAGGGAGATCACCTCGGTGCTTTGTGACCACCTAGAGGGGTGGGATAGGGAGGGTGGGAGGGAGTGAGATGCAAGAGGGAAGAGATATGGGAACATATGTATATGTATAACTGATTCACTTTGTTATAAAGCCGAAACTAACACACCATTGTAAAGCAATTATACTCCAATAAAGATGTTAAAAAAAAATCCCAGCCTGTTATTTTGTGGATATCAACAAATTAATTCTAAAGTTTATATGGAAAAGCAAAAGACCTAGAATAGCCAAGTTAATATTGAAGGAGAAGAACAAAGTCAGAGTACTAACACTACTCAACTTCAAGACTTACTATAATGCTACAGTACTGCTTTCCTTCAGTAGGTGAATGGATAAATAAACTGTGGTACATCCAGAAAATGGAATGTTACCCAGTGCTAAAAACAAATGAGCTAACAAGCCATGCAAAATTAAGGAGGAAAGTTAAGTGTATATTACTAAGTGAAAGAAATAGATCTAAAAAGACTACATACTATATGATTTCAACTATATAAACATGAAAAATGTAAAACTATGCAGATATAAAAAGATCAGTGGTTGCCAGAGGTTTGGAGGGAGGCAAGGATGAACTGATGGAGCAATGAGGATATTTACAGCCATAAAACTAGGCTGTATGATACTATAATAATGAGTACATGTCATTACACATTTGTCTAAACCCATACAATGCACAACACTAAAGTGAATCCTGATGTAAACTATGGGCTTTGTGTAACAATGACATGTCAATTTAGATTCACCAGATGTAACATAATGTACCACTCTGGTGGGGGCATTTGGTAAGAAGGATGCTGTGCATGAGTAGGGGCAGTGTGTATATGGGAAATCTCTGCACCTTTCTCTCAGTTTTGTTGCTCTAAAAAACTGAAGTCTATTAAAAAAATGAACAATACTTGCTGTATTAAATACATGATTTCATAAGAAACATTTAAAATGATAACTAATGAATAAAGATAATTTACATTTTAATTATTAGTAAGAATGACAATAGAGTCATTTCTATTTTGAATATAATTTATTTTTCAACATAAACACGGCCTTTTGAGGCTACAATTTTTATGATATTCAGGAATCTGAGAACCATAAATAATTACATGTGGCAGTGCATCCTTGTATTAGAATTTCTTACTTCTAAATGTTAAGGCTGATCGTGACACTGGGATTCACCACACAGGATTTATACATAAAAGATATCAAACGTTTGTTTTCCTTTCCTGAGCAAAAAGAACTTTAAAAGTTCTTAATTTGCTTTGTAAAAGCTACTGTTGATTGTTCCTTCATGCCAGGCTGCAGTGATAGTGATAAATGATGTTGATGCCTTAGGGTGATACCTAACTAAATTAGCTGGTAAAGCTAAACTGTATTCTTTTTCAATTTTTAATACTATGCAGTAGTGATGGCTGTTCAGCCACAATTCAATTGGCGTTGCTTACTTTGTGATTTAATTGTTTATAAGGAGGTAATGAAAATTTAGAAATGTATAACAACAAGGGAGAAATGTGCTTTTACTACAGATACTAAGAATAAGACATGCTAACAGGAGTCCAAGGAGCCTTAGGAATGTTAAAGAAATTCCACTTAAAAGCTGCTTCTCCTTTTTTAAAATTTATAATTGCTAAGAGAAACAACTTTTTGTCAGGAGAATACAAAAACTCATACTTGTGATGAAGTATTGTGAAACTATAAAGCTTGGAGGTGGGAAGTATGTAAAAACATACTGAAACATACTGATAATGATCTCATTAACTTATCTTTCAGACTCTCTCCTCCTTCTATGTACCCTTTCTTTTCAGGCTGCTGCTAGGTGAATAATTAATGTTACTTTATTATTAACATTATGATGGTGCAGCATGTGCTTTTGTAAAAAGAAAAAAATTAAAAGGTAGTAAAACAAGGGAAATAAATTATCCCCTTGAGATTTGTATTTATTTACCATATTACATATAAGAATAGAAGAGGACAGAAATAAACTGGAGGGGATAAAAGAATAACTTGAAAAATAAATCTCAGTATACAACTGTAAGACAGAGAAAAATGACATGCTGGTATGTTCTTTAAAAACTGTTAAACTGCACGGAATCCATGCCAATAAGTAAAGCATCATTATCTGTGCATTTATGAGCACATTTACAAAAGGCACAAAAAGTTAGTCAGAAGAGACAGAACTCTAAAGAACTGGCACCCACAGATCATTAAACAATATTTCAGGTCAAAGTGCTCTCCTTTAAAATCTTCTTTAAAAACCCAAGGGACTATTAGAATATCTCTTTGCATCTTAAACCTGAATTTGTGCTTACTGCTTCTGCTACATACAAGAGGAATTTTTTTTTTTTTTTTTTTGCTTTTTATTTTGATATCCTGGAGGGCAGTTCTGCATACAGAAATGAGCACTGGGGAATTTAGTTTAATTAATTTTCAATTTATTGAAGTCACAAATTTTGAAGTCTAGATGCCCAAAATTTATTCAAGGTTATTAGGACTATAAAATTTAGCAATCACTTTTTAGGTAACTTTTGAAAAATGTTTGGGGTCATTAAAAAATTCATGTGTTTTTAACTATTTGCAACAATCTTTATATATTTAAATTATTTAATTTCCTTTTTTATATTTCAAGTAATATTCTTCTCAATTACTTAATCTGATAAATATTATAAACTAAACTGGCAGATATGATAAAACATACAGCCTCTCAAATGTGTATGGAGTATAAATTACTAAATTTCTACATAAAAATGTAAATTAGTCCAAGATGTTATCTGTTAGTTTTCTTTCTTATTTCTCTGAGTATCCTATATTGTTGACCTAAAATAAATAGACTGCCAGATATTTCTCCAACAAAGGTTGGTTTATTCAGGATCAACAGAGAACTGCAATTTGAGGTCTACAACCATGGTGAGCCATGTGCAAGTCCCCACAAGGCAAGGAAAGAAGAGCGCTTTTAGGGATTGGATAAGGATGCTGGGGATGCTATTGTAAACAAACAGTCAGTAGCTTTTCACTGACTGAGTCTTTCCCAGGAAAGAAGAGTCTTTCTTCTTTCTGTTGGGCTCTAGTATCATGGCAGGGCGTAAGAGTTCCCCCTTCTGGTCTCCCAAATCTATTTAATTGAGGTTTCTGTTTATTAATTTTTTTTTTTATTTCCCCGTTGCACAAGATCTTTCTCCAAAAGCTTTATCAACTGGAATACTAAAGAATGCACTGCATAAATCAATCACAGTCAAAAATTTACTTTTGGTGGGAATGGATGTTAGTAACATATGAGAGTTAGGAACAACAGGGTGTTGAGGAATAACAGTGTTGTTTATTGCT
The DNA here is from genome assembly GCF_949774975.1 of Lagenorhynchus albirostris. NCBI lineage: Eukaryota > Metazoa > Chordata > Mammalia > Artiodactyla > Delphinidae > Lagenorhynchus > Lagenorhynchus albirostris. Next base: position 67,675,014 of record NC_083097.1, read on the forward strand.
CGGAGGTCCTGGACAACTTCAATCCTCAGCCCTTAGGTTTTCTCACCAGTAAATGGGAGTTTTACAGGGGCTAGTATAGGGATAATGAGGCCTGGAGCCATGTAATCTTCTATTATGGGCTTTATGTCCTGAAGGACTTCTTTAGTTATAGGTAATTGATTAATTCTAGGAAGAGATTTTTTTTGGGGGGGGGTCCTTTTTGAATTTTGATGGTAGATGCACTATGCATTTTGTCAACATCAGTTGGAGATTTTGCCCATTAGGAAAGTGGTAGCTGATTCAATAAAGACAAATGGTCAGTGTTTTCAGAATCTGCTCTAGTAATATCAGAGATAGAACAAACAAAAGATTTCAAGGGGGACCTTAATTCACCTGGTGAGTTATTTTGATAATTACAGTCAATATCTAGAATTATTTTCCCTTTTGGAAGACATTTTAGCATGATGCTACTCTAAGAAGTCTCAGCCTGATAAATGGATAGGGGTAGAGGTATCAAAGAGAAAAGGGTGGATATCTCTCAGAGGGCCAAAACAAAAATGAACAGGTTCAGAGGCAGAAACCTCTTGAGGTTCATGAGAAATCTCCACTATTTGAACTGTTTTAGTAAAAAGGCAGGAGCCATTTTATAGTAGTGGGGTTAAGCACTGAGAGTGTGGCTCTAGTGTCAATAATGACTTGAAGAGATTCATAGTAATAGAAGAAATTTTCACCTATTGAGGTATGGGGGAAGTCATTCTCACTTATACATGGTTTGGAGTGAATTTTATGCAAACTAGAACACCCTGTTTTGTTGTCTAATCAAATGTGCATTGTACATCTGCTTCAACCATTAAAGAAAATAATGCATTTAAAAGTCAAAGTGGAGTAACTGTGGTTCAGGTTTTCAAAAATGGAGCCTGGCAGCGATTGCAGATGTGGTTTCAAACATATTTGTGCATCACGGAGAACTTGAATTTTCTGAACTATATCAAACTCAAGGACACCACGAGCCATTCTCTAAACAGTATCTGCTGCCAGCTGCTAGGGGCAACCTTATGGTCTCAAGGTCTCTTCTTGTAACTATACAATCATTTCAGACCCCAAACAATCCTTGCTTAACAAGCACCCATACTTCTTCCCTGCTCAAATTATAATTCTTGACAAATGACTTAAATAATTTTACAGTTTTTGCTTATATAAGCCTCACCCATTTTGCAGTCCAACGGAATACAATTCAAGTGCTTTCTGAATCTGTGAGTCTCCCAGGCTATACTCCTCAGTGTGGCTCTAATAAAACTCTCTTTCATTCCTACTATAGATTGTTTATTGATTATTTCTACTAACATCTCAAGAAATGCTTATCCAAGCTGATTAGGAAAGGTTTGGAAGAGCCCCTGTAATTCCTGGGAGCCTTGTCATTAAAAATTGGGAGGACATTGGAAAGGTTGCATGTAAAGCTAAAGGTGAATAAAGTGCTTAAACTTTTAACAATCTCTCTTCCAGTGTGCTGGTTCTTTGCAATGATAGCAGAAAGTAGGAAGGTTTGGATTTTGTTTAGGAGCCTATTTGCTGGAGTTAAAGATTAAGAATCTTGGCAGTCTTCCTTGGAGGTGACTCATCTGGAATAGGAGAGAGGTGGTTTGCCAAATGAACTAAATCTGTAGTGGAAATAGTTTCCCTTTCCATCCTGAACCTTTTTACTAGAAGGGAAAGGTCTCAGTTCAGCCCATTAATAAACAGAGGGTTTAAAGCTACCTGGGTGGAATCAAAATACGGAAGACCAGAATTTTTTAAAAAAATAATCTGAAGTCTATTGTAATAATCATGAACAGGTTTGTCAGATTTCTGGGTGCAAGCCTGAATTTTGTTCCAATCAAAAGCCTTTTGAAAAGCCCTAGGCGTTGCTTGATAAAGTTGCCTAGTAATTGCCCAAGCCTGATCACATAATAAATTAGTGGGCTGGTCTCCCATTTGTAATTCTAGAGACCTTTCAGGCCTTTCTCAATTAGTGGTTTTCATCCAATGTAGGGCCTGATCTTCACTGACAAGCATGTGAACTAGCTGATATAAATCAGAGAAACCAGACTGAAAATTTGAATGACTACATTAAATTCCTCAGCAAATCTGTGAGGATCTTCAGTTACTTTGGGAAATTTTTGTCTATGGTTTGCAATTCAGCTTTAGTCCAAGGAAAATAAGAAATTAAAAGTGTAGCCTCTGGATCCTCAGAAGGCTTAATTTTAAAGGGGCCAGTTCTGACAAGTTCAAAGGAGAAGAGAATGGGGAGAGCTTCAGAGAAAAGGGGAAGTGTGGTGGGAGAATTAGTATAGGGGATTTGAGAGTATGGTAGAGGCATAAACAGTATAGAAAGGAAGGAAGAAAATGGTGCTGGAGGTGGAGCCTGACATACAGAAGTCAAGGAAGAGCCTGGGGAGCCATTTTATCTTTTTTTTTTTTTTGGCCGCACTGTGCAGCTTGCAGGATCTTAGTTCCCCAACCGGGGATTGAACCCATGCCCCCTGCAGTGGAAGTGCAGAGTCCTAACCACTGGACCACTAGGGAATTCCCATTTCATCTTTCTTAATCATTTATTTACCTCAGTTAACCTTAAATCTTATTTTACAGAGAGGCAATTTTAGATTCCTGATAACATTAGGAAACCTCAAAATATCAATCAAAATATACCACTCAGTTCTAGAATTTTTTTTAGCTATTGTAGTCCAATTCAGTTTTAAGAAAATTAAGTTTAGGGATTTCAAAAGCTCCCCATAATGGCCACTGATATTTTAAATTGCTTTTGGTCAGGTGGTACATTTATTTAGAAATGTTCATGAGGAAGGACTGTAGTTTTTAAACAAAATTGGCGAGAGTCCCAGCAGGGGTGGGGGTGTCAAAATACTTAGATAACTGGGATCCTATTTCCTGCAGGGTTTTCCTCTAGAGAAAATAACAATTTTCAAACAACTTACAGCACAAGTGACAAATGGTTCAATTCAAACAGCTTGCAAGCCAATCCCAGTCAATTCAAAGGAAACAGCTTGGTCCCAAAGGAGTCAGGCCAAAGGATTTTTCAGCCAGTTTTCAGAGAATAGCTCTTCCAAAAGTACAGGCCAAAAGCTTAAAAATCCTGCACTGTTTCAGAGAAACAACCCATGTTTCCAAAGTAACAGACTTCAGGAGAAGCAGTACCTGTTCCAGGGAAAAGACTAAAGGCTAGCCAGTTTCTGATCTCAAAATCAGACTGAAGTGAGTACTTGCATACAGATCGAGGCCTTTACCAGAAAGACAAAACCTTTAAATGAGAGATAAAACCTTTAAATGCAGAGTTTCAAAGCCAGATAGGGTGGGAACTCAGATCCAGAAGAAAAACATACCTTTTTTTTTTTTTTTTTTTTTTCATAATATCACCTTTTTTTTTTTTTTTTAACATCTTTATTGGAGTATAATTGCTTTACAATGGTATGTTAGTTTCAGCTTCACAACAAACTCCAGGATTGGTGAGAAAAACAGTGAGCAACAATGGGGTCTATTGTGGGTACCACTCCTGTTTGCTCACCAGCCCCAGAGCTATCATAAGTCTTCTCTGGTCCTCGTATGAGCCACAAAATGTTGACCTGAAACAACAGACTGCCAGATATTTCTCCAGCAAAGATGGGTTTATTTGGAATCAGTGGATAATTGCAATTGCAACAATGCAATTGCAACCATGACAAGCCCCCAGAAGGCAAGAGAAGAAACACTTTTATGGAGAGGAAAAGGAAGTTGGGAGGGTTAGAGCAAACAAAGAGCCCATGCCTTTTCACTGGCTGCGTTCTTGCCAGGAAAGAAGAGGAGTCTTTCTTCTTCCTGTTGGCCTCTGCTATCATTACAGGGCATAAGAGGTCCTCCGTTTTGGTTTCCCAACTCTATTTAATTGATGTTTCTGTTTATTCATTTTTTTTACAATATGGATTTACCACAAATTTTTTTCTTTTTTTTATCTTGATGGACATACTTCTAGTTTTTTCCATTACTAATAAAACTGCTATGAATATTTTCATACACTAATTTCTCTTGGGTGTTAAGTGAAAGAATCACAACCAAGTACAGACTGTTAAAATTTTTTAAATTAAAGTTAAAATTATTGAAAATGTTTCTTAACACAATAATATTAACAGGTATTGTGGCTTTCTTAGAAATTTCTATACCTAGTTACATATCTTCCTGGGTTGAAAAGATGTTAGCACACTAAGAAAATAATTACATTATTCCAAACATTTTGGGCCTCATGGATATTGATTGAGGTTGCCTAAAAATCTATGCTGCTGCCTGCATTCCTTAGGTTATTCTGGTTGGATAACTGAACGCTATATTTTTTTCATTCCTTATCACTGACTTCATAACCTAAAGGAGATAATTCTATAGTCCAAAATCTTATATTCAAGTTATACCTTACCTAATTCTTCATTTGCCAAATGAAATCTGCAATAACCCAGTTTTCTATATTACCTAATTACATTTCTAATTCATCTGGTCCTTAGATATGTTAATAACCTTCCTTGTTTAATTCTAGAGGCCTCTGAATTTCATGTGAATCCCATTTCTTAGGACCATACAATTTTGAAAAAGAATACTATCATATCTGATAACTCTTTATTTCTCCCATTACTTCCACTGGTTTTTCTGACACAACTCCCTAGGTCTATTTACTCATACTTACAAATCATGTCTTTCTAAAACTAAAATAATGACTATCTAATGCTGGAAAATAAAATATTTTAGTTCAACTTAAAAAGCATTTAATTAAAAAAAAGCATTTAATTTGGAAATGATAACAAATCATGGATTTTTTGGAACCATCTATATAAACAGAAATATATCATTTACTGCAAATAGTTCAATTGTTGAGTTTTCATTTTTTTAATTAAAATATATTTTATAATCTACTTCTAATAAAATGTATGGCCTGAATGCTCAAAGAATATATTTAGGCTCCTCTATAAAACACTTATATTAACGTATTTAAATAATACATTTTTTGTAAACAATAATACTAACAAATTACCATGCTGAAAATTAAAATATAAAGTGCTAGTGTCTGTATTTTAAATTTAATTACTTTGAATTTCTTCATGAAAATATCTTTGAGTTACTGGCCTATTTCGAAATATCTCTAGTACAGGGTGTTATAAAGATTAAATGAGAGCCTGTCTATGAACAGTGTAGTACAATGTTAGTACCTATTAGGGGTTTGTAAAATTAGCTGCTTTTATTTAAAATGCTATTTCTAAGGCCTTGAAAGACTGATTTTTTTCTTTTAACATTCCAAAACTATAGGCCAAACTTCCTGAAGTAACTCTTTTTTAAGGAGCACATTCCTTCCAAGGAAGCAGGTTTCAAAAGACTTTATTTTCCTTCTGTAGGACTGACTTTACTTCCTTTTGGATTTGTTGTTATTATTTACATTAGGATAGGCAGAGTAAAATTAAAAATAATCACACACAGAAAAGGAAACAACGTAAACTAAATACTAACATTCCATTAAAAACATTTAACTTCTGATCACTGACACGAGATGGAACATCCCTGAGGATTCTGGAAACGGTAATAGCTTCATGATATAGTCACCTATTATAAAAGTCACATAATAAATATAACAAAAGGTTTTAAAACTAATAAATGTCTATGTCACAGGGCCTATATGAGGCAAACTACAAATGATGAACTATGAAGACATTTTTTACTCCTTGATAATTTCAAAAGAAATATAGTAATTTTACTTTAATTTTGTCATTAAAATGAACACATTTAACATACTTTTTATTTTAAAAGTTAAAACTAAAAACGGAAACAATAATTTCATCAAAAGTGATTTTCCAGAAAGCAATAGCAATAAAATACAGTAAATATAGTGAACCCTGCAAATTTTCATACTAAAAGTGATTGAATATAAATAGAATAATTTATAAAGTAAAATGCAAAGCACAGCAATAATCACTTGTTATTATAATCATTAGCATGCCCAAGTTTGGCTCTCAGAACTCATCTCTTATAAACCTCCACTAAGACCTCTTTCCTGGACTAGAGACTTGTATATTCCAATGCACATTCTATCTTTCTACCTGGGAGGGGTCTAATATTCAGTGGTTGCTGCTATTTCCCTGGCATGTGTACTTAATTTTGAAAACATTTCTTCTGATGTAGTGCTGAAATTTAAATCAACATAAACCACCCATATGAGACTGTGTATAAATATGTTCTGAATTTTGTAATAATGTATGTCATGGGACATCATATTAAGAAATCTGTAGTGATCCTGCCTTGGGTATTAAAATAAATGTTACCCTATGAAAATACCCTAACCCATCAGCTTTGGTCCATGACATTAAGAAGGTGTATCAGTAAGTCAAAACTGTCCTTTTTTTCTTTTTCTTTTTGCTAATCCTGTCAAGACAGAAATACATTTATCAAATAACCAAATTTTCTTAAATGATGTTTATTACTAAGACAGGTAAATATTTCTAAAACAAGTACTCCCTCAGGTCACCAAGTTTCATGGAAATATTTAGTATACCTTAATTTGTCTTAAGCTTAGCTCTTAGTATTTACAGGATTCTCTAATTACAGCACATCAAAATCCAATGAACAAATCTTTGCTGGTTATGGCTATATAATATTCTATATATACAGCAATTTCTTCTAGAAACTTAAGGCCATTAAAGTTTGACAAATATACTGAAATAAAATGAGCTGGAAAGATGGGAAAATTCCCTCACCTATATGGGAAGATTGAAAAATCTGTTTATAATGGCCAATTTTGGTTAAGAATAACACATTAAATTTAATGAGGGGATCCTCAAGGTCGCAGAGGAGTAGGAGGATGTGGCGTTCATCTGTCCCCACAAATGCATCAGAAATATATCTACAAATGGAACAATTCTCACAGAGCACCTGCTGAACACTACCAGAAGACCTCGGACATCTAAAAGGACAAGAAAGATCCCCACGTAACTGGATAGGACAAAAGAAATACGGGAAAAGGAAGAGAAGAGGAAGCGGGACAGGACCTCCTCCCTTGGTGGGAAGCTGAAGGTGAGGAGAGGTTCCCACATCTGGGGAAGCCTCCTCAATGGCAGGAAGATCAGCTGGGACAGAAGGGGAGCCTTGTGGGCTCGGAGGAGAGCACAGCAACTGGTATGTGGCAGGCAGGACAGAGTGAGACCTACAAAGATGGTCCGTGCCACAGCACTGCATACCCCAGCCTGAGATGGGTGACCACCGGTGCGCACAGGGGCTGGGTGTTAGAACGTGGGGTTTTGGAGAGCAGACCCAGAGAGGGGACTGCTGTTGGCTGTGAGGAGACAGCCTGAAGGGATGGGAGTGAGGAGCTCCACAACCAGGAATGGTCCTGGAGGAAGCCTGAACCACCATAGAAGTGAAGCGCCACTGCTGAGTGAAGCTCAAAGGGAAGGCCGCCATTGTAGCCTCTCTCCTCACATGCCAGCCCCTGCCTCCAAGGGCACTGGAGGAGGGCTCCTGCCAGAGCCAGCTCACACCCCCACCATTGCCCCTACCACACCCCCGTGACCCGCTGCTGCCTTGGCTCCATCCTGCTTGATGGGCTCATGCATTCCAATTGCTACCCCGCACCCTCCCACCTGGGCAGCCCACTTGCCCCAATCACCGCCTCAGCTCCTTCCCACCTGATGGGCTTGCGCATCTGGGTAGTCACCCTGGGACCCTACCGCCTGGGCAGCCTGCTTGCTCTAATTGCAGCCTTAGCCCCCTCCCACCTGATGGGCTCGTGTGCTCTGGCAACCTCTGGAGCAGACTCCGGTGGGAGGTACACGTACAGAGGTGGGGCTAAAACCAAAGCAGAGCCCCAGGGGCCATGTGACTAAGGAAGAAGAGCTGAAATCTCTCCTCATGGTCGTGTGAACCACAGAGTTACACATCCACTGACGGCTTCAGAACATCTGAACAGACTACAAGTGCACCTGCAGCTGAGATGGGTCTGACTTTAGCAGCTGTGAGCTTTGTGGTCATGTACACATGGGGGTTGGGACAGGGAGAGTCTGAGCTGCCTCCATAGCTCCCAGAGCAGGTCCAGGGATACAACTACTGCAGACCTGGGACCTGACTTCAGTGGATCTGTGCTGGTCGCCTGGTGAAAATAACACCTGAGAGTCACCAGGGCCAACTGCCAGCATACCCACAGTTAAGATAGGACCAAGAGCAGTGCCAACAACTGTACTATGTGAGCCTGCACGATGGTGAAAGGGAACAAAAAGAGAACATTCACAAGTAACAGCTCCAGAGGAGGAATACTCAGTGGCTTCTCCACCAGTGGAAGTGCTCCATTCCCACCTACCCCGCACCACAGACCAGAAACACAGCTAAGAAAAGATCTGGGGACCTCTACTCCAATAAGTAGGGAGCAGACCCTGTCTCTGACAGGGCAGTGACAACCAGAGAGCAAAGGGAAGGCCCTGCTCAATATCCAGGGCAGGCTTTGGTCACCACACCACCAGTCAAACCACCTATCAAGGGGATAATGGAACAAGCCTCTGGACCAAACTCACCCACCAGGCGGCAGACACCAGAAGCAAGAGGAACTATGATCCCTCAGCCTACAGAAAGGAGACCACAAAAACAGTAAGTTAGACAAAATGAGAAAACAGAGAAATAAGTTGCAGACGAAGGAGCAAGATAAAATCCTATAAGAACAATTAAAAGAAGAGGAGATAGGCAATCTACCTGAAAAAGAATTCACAGTAATGACAGTAAACACGATCCAAGATCTTGGAAAAAGAATGGAGGTGTGGTTCCAAAATATATAAGAAATGTTTAATAAGGACCTAGGAGAAATGAAGAACAAACAATGATGAACAGTAAAATAACTGAAATGAAAAATACACTAGAAGGAATCAACAGCAGAATAATTGAGGCAGAAGAACAGATAAGTAAGTGAGCTGGAAAACAGAATGGTGGAAATCACTGCCATGGAACAGAGTAAAGAAAAAAGAATTAAAAAAAATAAGGACAGTCTCAGAGACCTCTGGGACAACATTAAACACACCAACATTCGCATTATAGGAGTCCTAGAAGGAGAAGAGAGAGAGAAAGGGCCTGAAAAAATATTTGAAGGAATTATAGTTGAAAGCTTCCCTAACATATAAAAGGAAATAGTCACCCAAGTCCAGAAAGTTCAGAGAGTCCCATACAAGAAAAACCCAAGGAGAAATATGCTGAGACACATATTAATCAAACTAACAAAAATTAAATCCAAAGAAAAAATATTACAAGCAGGAAAGGAAAAGCAACAAATAACATATAAGGGAATCCCCGTAAGGTTATCAGCTGATTTTTCAGCAGAAACTCTGCAGGCCAGAAGGGAGTGGCAGGATATGTTTAAAGGGATGAAAAGGAAATACCTACAACCAAAAATACTCTACCTAGCAAGGCTCTCATTCACATTCAATGGAGAAATGAAAAGCTTTACAGACAAGCAAAAGCTCAGAGAATTCAGCACCACCAAACCAGCTTTACAGCAAATGCTAAAGGAATTTTTCTAGGTAGGGGGGTGGGTGGGGGGGGGGAAGAGAGGCCACAATTAGAGACAAGAAAATCACAAATGGGAAAGCTTAGTGTTAAAGGCAAACCATACAGTAAAAGCAAGAAATCATTCATACACAAACATGATATTGAAACCAGCAACCATAAGAAGAGGAGAGTACAAATGCAGGAAATGGGAATTGTATTTGATATTAAGAGACCAGAAACTTAAAACAATCTTGTGTATATATAGACTGCTTTATCAAAAACTCATGGGAAATGCAAACCAAAAAATAGTAGATACACACACAGAAAAGTAAAAGCAACCCACACATCACTAAAGATGGTCATCAAAATACAAGAGAAGAGAACAAAAAAGGAAGGGAAGAAAAATGACCTACAAGATAAGCCCAAAACAATTAAGAAAATGGCAATAGAAACACATATTGATAATTACCTTAAATGTAAATGGATTAAATGCTCCAACCAAAAGACACAGATTGTCTGAATGTATACAAAGAGAAGACCCATATATATGCTGTGTACAAGAGATCCAATTCAAACCTAAGGACACATACAGACTGAAAATGAGGGGATGGAAAAAGATATTCCATGCAAATGGAAATCAAAAGAAACCTGCAGTAGCAATACTCATATCAGACAAAATAGACTTTAAAATAAAGACTGTTATAAGAGACAAGGACACTACATAATGATCAAGGGATCAATCCAAGAAGAAGATATAACAATTGTAAATATATATGCACCAACATAGGAGCACCTCAATACATAAGGCAAATGCTAACAGTCATAAAAAGGGAAATCAACAGTAACACAATAGTGGGGGAATTTAACATGCCACTTAAATCAATGGCAAGATTATTCAGACCAAAAATTAATAAGGAAACACAAGCCTTAAGTGACACATTACACCAGATGCACTTAATTGATATTTATAGGACATTCCATCTGAAAGCAGTGGAATATGCTTTCTTCTCAAGTGTACACAGAACATTCTCCATGACAGATCACATACTGGGACATAAATAAAACCTCAGTAAATTTAAGAAAACTGAAATCATATCAAGCACTGTTTCCAACCACAAAGCTATGAGATTAAAAATCAATTACAGGAAAAAACTAAAAAACACAAACACATGGAGGCTAAACAATACATTACTAAATAACCAATGGATCACTAAAGAAATCAAAGAGGAAATCAAAAAATTCCTAGAGACAAATGACAATGAAAACACGACAATCCAAAACCTATGGGACACAGAAAAAGCAGTTCTAAGAGGGAGGTTTTATAGCAATAAAATCCTACCTCAAGAAACAAGAAAAATCTCAAATAAAAAACATAACCTTACACCTAAAGCAATTAGAGAAAGAAGAACAAACAAAACCCAAAGTTAGTAAAAGAAAAGAAATCATAACGATCAGGGCAGAAATAAATAAAATAGAGACGAAGAAAACAATAGCAAAGATTAATGAAACTAACAGCTGGTTCTTTGAGAAGATAAATGAAATTGATAAACCTTTAGCCAGACTCATGAAGAAAAAAGGGAAAGGCTTCAAGTCAAGAAAATTAGAAATGAAAAAGAAGAAGTTAGAATGGACACCACAGATATACAAAGGATCATAAGAGACTACTACAAGCAAATATACACTAATAAAATGGACAACCTAGAAGAAGTGTACAAATTCTTAGAGAGGTACAAACTTGCAAGACTTAACCAGGAAGAAACAGAAAATATGAACAGACAAATAACAAGTACCAAAGTTGAAACTGCGATTAAAAATCTTCCAATAAACAGAAGTCCAGGACCATATGGCTTCAAAGGCAAATTCTATCAAACATTTAGAGAAGAAATTCTTCCTTCTGAAACTCTTCCAAAAAGCTGCAGAGGGGGCTTCCCTGGTGGCGCAGTGGTTGAGAGTCCGCCTGCCAATGTAGGGGACATGGGTTCGTGCCCCGGTCTGGGAAGATTCCACATGCCGCGGAGCAGCTGAGCCCATGAGCCATGGACACTGAGCCTACACGTCCGGAGCCTGTGCTCCGCAACGGGAGAGGCCACAGCAGTGAGAGGCCTGCATACCGCAAAAAAAAAAAAAAACTGCAGAGGAAGGAACACTTCCAAGCTCATTCTATGAGGCCACCATCATCCTGATACCAAAACCAGACAAAGGTAACACAAAAAAAGAAAATTACAGGCCACTGTCACTGATGAACATAGATCCCAAAATCCTCAACAAAACACTATCAAACCAAATCCAACAACACATTAAAAGGGTTATACACCACAATCAAGTGGGATTTATCCCAGTGATGCAAGGATTCTTCAATATAGGCAAATCAATCAACGTGATAACGATATTTACAAATTGAAGAATAAAAATCATATGGTCATCTCTATAGATGCAGGAAATGCTTTTAACAAAATTTAGCACCCATTTATGATAAAAGCTCTCCAGAAAGTGGGCACAGAGGGAATCTACCTCAAAATAATGAGGGCCATATATGACAAACCCACAGCAAACATCATTCTCAATGATAAAAACCTGAAAGAATTTCCTCTAAGGAACAAAACAAGGATGTCCACTCTCACCACTATTATTCAACATAGTTTCAGAAGTCCTAGCCACAGCAATCAGAGAAGAAAAATAAATAAAAGACATCCAAATTGGAAAAGAAGAAGTAAAACTGTCAGTTTGCAGATGACATACTATACATAGAAAATCCTAAAGATGCAGTGAGAAAACTACTAGAGCTCACCAATGAATTTGGTAAAGTTGCAGGATACAAAATTAATGCACAGAAATCTCTTGCATTCCTATACACTAACAACAAAAGATCAGAAAGAGAAATTAAGGCAACAATCCCATTTACCGCTGCATCAAAAAGAATAAAATACCTAGTAATAAACCTACCTAAGGAGGCAAAAGACCTGTATGCAGAAAACTATAAAACACTAATGAAAGAAATCAAAGATGACACAAACAGATGGAGAGATATACCATGTTTTTGGACTGGAAAAATAATACTGTTAAAATGACTACACTTCCCAAAGCAATCTACAGATTCAATGCAATCCCTATCAAATTGCCAATGGCATTTTTCACATAATTAGAACAAAAAAATTTACAATTTGTATGGAAACACAAAAGACCAGGAATAGCCAAAACAATCTTGAGAAAGAAAAATGGAGCTGCAGGAATCAGGCTTCCTGACTTCAGACTACAATACAAAGCTACAGTAATCAAGACAGTATGGTACTGGTGCAAAAACAGAAATATGGATCAATGGAACAGGATAGAAAGTCCAGAGATAAACCCAAACACCTATGGTTAATTAATCTATGACAAAGGAGGGAAGAATATACAATGGAGAAAAGACAGTCTCTTCAATAAGTGGTGCTGGGAAAAGTGGACAGCTACATGTAAAAGAATGAAATTAGAACATTCTCTAACACCACACACAAAAATAAACTCAAAATTAATTAAAAACCTATCAATAAATGTAAGTCTGGGTACTACAAAACTCTTAGAGAAAAACATAGGCAGAACACTCTTTGACATAAATTGCAGCAAGCTCTTTTTTAATACACCTCCTAGAGTAATGAAAATAAAAATAAACAAATGAGGCCTAATTAAACTTAAAAACTTTTGCACAGCAAAGGAAACCATAAACAAAATGAAAAGACAACCCTCAGAACAGAAGAAAATATTTGCACATGAAGCAACCAACAGGGGATTAATCTCCAAAATTAACAAACAGCTCATACACCTCAGTATCAAAAAAATAAATAACCCAATTGAAAAATGGGTGGGGCTTCCCTGGTGGCGCAGTGGTTGAGAATCTGCCTGCTAATGCAGGGGACAAGGGTTTGAGCCCTGGTCTGGGAAGATCCCACATGCCACAGAGCAACTAGGCCTGTGAGCCACAACTACTGAGCCTGCGTGTCTGGAGCCTGTGCTCCGCAACAAGAGAGGCCGCGATAGTGAGAGGCCTGCGCACCGCGATGAAGAGTGGCCCCCGCTTGCCACAATTAGAGAAAGCCCTCACACAGAAATGAAGACCCAACACAGCCAAAAATAAATAAATAAATAAAAGCCAAGCATTTGAAGCCCTTTTAAAAAAACAAAAAAAAATGGGTGGACGATCTAAATAAACATTTCTCCAAAGAAGACATATGGATGGCCAAAAAGCACATGGAAAGATACTCAACATCACTAATTATTTAAAAAATGCAAATCAAAACTAAAATGAGATATCACCTTACACTGGTCAGAATGGCCATCATCAAAAAATCTACAAACAATAAATCCTGGAGAGGGTGTGGGAAAAAGGGAATCCTCCTACACTGTTGGTGGGAATGTAAATTGGTACAGCCACTATGGAGAACAGTATGGAAGTTCCTTAGAAAACTAAAAATAGAGCTACCATATGATACAGCATTCCCACTCCTGGGCATATATCTGGAGAAACCGTAATTCAAAAATATACATGCACCACAATATTCATTGTAGCACTATTTACAATAGCCAGGACAGGGAAGCAACCTAAATGTCCATCAACAGAGGAATGGATAAAGAAGATGTAGTACATATATAACATGGAATATTATTCAGCCATAAAAAAGAAAGAAACAATGCATTTGCAGCAACATGGATGGACATACAGATTCTCATACTGAGTGAGGTAAGTCAGACAGAGAAAGACAAATATCATATGATATTGCTGACATGTGGAATCTAAAAAAAGGGTACAAATGAACTCATCTACAAAACAGAAATAGAGTTACAGATGTAGAAAACAAACTTATGGTTGCCAGAGGGTAAGGGGAGGCAGGGGGATAAATTGCGAGATTGGAATTGACTTATACACACTACTATGTATAAAACAGATAACTAATAAGGATCTACTGTATTGAACAGGGAATTGTACCCAATACTCTGTAATGACTTATATGGAGAAAGAATCTAAAAAGAAAAAGAATTGATATATGTATATGTATAACTGATTCACTTTGCTCTACAGCAGAAACTAACACAACATTGTAAATCAATTCATTCCAATAAAAAAATTTTTTAAAAATGAAATTTTCTTTTTCTAGAAGCTTTCCTGTTCTTTCACTTTTTCTTTTTTTTGATAAGCATCATATTTATTATATATTTTTCCAGATTTATTGAGATATAATTGACCTGTAACACTGCTTAAGTTTGTGTACAAAGTGTTGATTTGATACCTTATGTATTGCAAAATGACTACTACAATGCTGTTAGCTTACACCTCCATCTCATCACATAATTACCATTGTATGTGTGTGTGTGTGTGTGTGTGTGTCTGTGTGTGTCTGTGTGTGTATGTGGCAGGAACATATAAGTCTCTTAGCAACTTTCAGGTTCATAATACAGTCTTATTACATATAATCACCATGGCATATATTAAATCACCAGAACTTATTCATCTTATAACTAGATGTCTATACTCTTTAGCCAACATCTCCCCCATTACTCTAAGCCCCTAAAAACCAACGTTCTAGTTTCCATTTCTACAATTTCAGCTTTTTCAGATACCACATATAAGTGGATCCAATGTCATAGTTCCAATGTCAAGGAACTATTTCCCTATGTTTTCTTCTAGGAGTTTTATGTTTTCTTCTAGGAGCTTTATGTTTTCAGGCCTTATGTTTAAGTCTTTAATCCATTTTGAGTTAATTTATGTGAGTTGTATAAGAGTCCAATTTCATTCTTCTCCATGTAGTTATCCAGTTTTCCAAACACAACTTTTTGAAGAGACTATCCTTTTCCATTGAGTATTTTTAGCTCCCTAGTGAAGTAATTGTTGACCATAAATGGGAGCATTTATTTCTGGGCTCTCAATTCTGTTCCATTGATCTATGTGTCTATTTTTAATAATAGTCCCTACTGTTTTGATTACTATAGCTTTGTAGCATAGTTTGAAATCATAAATGTGATGCTTCTAGCTTTGTTTTCTTTCTCAAGATTGCTTTGGATATTCAAAGACTTTCATGGTTCCAAACAAATTTTAGGGTTATTTTTTTTTCTATTTCTGTGAAAAAGCTGTTAGAATTTTCACAGGGATTACACTGAATCCATTGATAGCTTTGGGTAGTATGAACAGTTTAATAATATTCTACCAATCCATAAACATGGAATATCTTTCAATTTATTTGTGCCTTCCTCAATTTCTTTCATTAAATCTTGGTTTTCAGTGTACAGTTCTTTCACCTACTTGGTTAAAAATGTATTCCTAAGAATTTTACTGTTTTTGATTCTATTGCAAATGGGATTATTTTATTTATTTTTCAGTTAGCTCATTGTTAGTGTATCAGAACACAAGTGACTGTTGGCTGATTTTATATCTGACGACTTTACTGAATTTGTTGATTACTTTTAACAGTTTTTTTTAATGGGGCCTTTAGGATTTTAAATATATAAGATCATGCCATCCACAAACAAAGACAATTTTGTTTTAATTTCTGATTTGGGTGCCTCTTATTTCTTTTTCTTACCTGATTACTCTGGCTAGGACTTCCAGTACCACAGTGAATAAGGAAAAGCTTTCTTTCACCACTGAGTATGATGTTAGCTGTGGGTTTGTCATACATGGCCTTATTATGTTGAGACATGTTCCTTCTATACCAAATTTTTGATCATTTTTATCATGAAACAATATTATATTTTGTCAAATGCTTTCTCTGCATATACTGAGATAATCATGATTTTTTATCTTATATCCTAGGAAAGTAGTGTGTAACATTTATTGATTTTGTATGTTGAACAACCCTTGAATGCCAGGGTTAAACCCTGCTTTATTATGGTATATGATCCTTTCAATGTGCTTTTGAATTTGGTTTGTTAATACTGTGTTGAGAAGTTTTATTGATACATCTATATTCATCTGAATATTGGTCTATAGTTTTCATTTTTCTCTGTGTAATTATCTAGCTTTGGTGGCAACATAATTATGGTCTCATAAAATGAATTTGGAAGTGCTCTTCAATTTTTTGGAAGAGTTTGAGAAAGACTGGCATTAATTTTTCTTTAATTGTTTGATAGAATTCACCAGAGAACCATCTGGCCCTGGGATTTTCTTTGTTGATATAATTTTGATTACTGATTCAATCTCCCTGCTAGTTACTGGTCTATTCAGATTTTCTATTCCTTTACGATTCAATCTTGGTAGGTTCTATGTTTCTAGGAACTTATGCATTATTTTAGGTTATCCAAACTGTTGGCATATAACTGTTCTCAGTAGTCTCTTATGATCCTTTGTTTTTCTGTGGTATCATTTGTAATGTCTACTCTTTCATTTTTATTTGAGTCTTCTGTTTTTCTTAGTTAAAGGTTTGTCAATTTTGTAGTTATCTTTTCAAAACTGTTGATCTCTTCTGATATCTATTTCATTTATTTCTGCTCTGATCTTTGCTATTTCCCTTTTCTGCTAATTTTGGGCTTAATTTGTTTCTCTTTTTCTAGTTCCTTGAGGTATAAAGTTAGGCTGTTTTAGTCTGAGATCTTTTTTCCTTTGTTATATAGGAATTTATCACTATAAAACTTCTTGTTCTAAGAATGCTGCTTTTGCAGCATCCCATAGGTGTTGGTATGTTATGTTTCCATTTTCATTTGTTTCAAGATATTTTTTGTTTTCTTTAACCCATTTTTTCTTCAGGTGTGTGTTGTTTAATTTTCATATAATTTTAAATATTCCAGCCTTCCACCTGTTTTGCTTTCTAGTTTCATAACACTGTTATTGGTAAAGATACTTGGTATGATTTCAGTCTTCTTAAATTTGCTTAGAGTTGTTTTGTGACCTACTGTCCTAAGATCTATTCGACAGAATATTCCGAGTGCACTTGAGAAGAATGTGTATTATGCTGCTGTCAGATGGAATTTTCTGTATGTATCTGTTAGGTCCATTTAGTCTAGCTCATTTCCAACATTTCCTTATTGATTCTCTGTCTGGATAATCTATCCATTGTTGAAAGTGGGATATTGACGTTCCCTACTATTATTCTAGTGTTGTCTATTTCTCCCTTCATCACTGTATTCTTCAGCTCCACAATTTCTGTTTAGTTCTTTTTATTATGACTTCTCTTTCTTAAACTTCTAATTCCATTCATGTACTGTTTTCCTGACTTTGCTGAACTGTCTTTCTATGTTTTCTTGTATTTCACTGATTTTCCTTAAAACAGCTGTTTTGAATTCTTTATTGGGTAAACTGAAGATCTCCACGTCTTTGGTTCAGTTACTGGAAGACTATTATAACCCTTTGGTGGTATCATGTTGAATTTTCACATGAACCAGATTTTTGTAATGCTGTCTTCGCATCTGAAGTAGCAGATACCTTCCATCAGCCCTAGTAGATATTCTGAGGCTATCTCAGACCTTATGTAGGTACACCTGCTCCACAATTCTCGCTCCTTCTTGTTGAAGAATTCTCAAATTTTTATGACTTCTCTGGATACTGCTATATATCATGCTGAGTGCTGACAGTATCTCTTTTGTTCCCAAAGATGATACTAATGCTCAAGTCTTTGGTCTTTCCCTGGTCTATAGATTTGGGCCAGTTTTCTGCTCATGCCCACTAGCCATTGGTCAAAATCTGTTCTCACTGGTGCATGCACAGGGAGCCAGAGGGTGGGGGTGTATGTGGGCGAGGCACATGGAGCACTAGGCCAGTTGCAGTGATCTGCCGGTAAAGCATTCCTAGTGGTTTGTGAGCAGACTTCTTGATGGAGTTCACAACATAGTATCCACGTGTTTAATACCCTCTGAGAGTCCTATCTGCCACTCCCCTAGACTCTTCCTGACCCCACTCATGATGCTCATGATTCATTCAATACTCTTAATGGATCAACAGAGAAATGAGCCCCTTTGGCAGTGTCCCACACAACTGGAGAAGCTGGGTGCTCACTCACATGCTCTTCCTTTTCCCTTTGAGAGAAATCACATGCTAAGGAGGATATCTCACGGCCCTAAGTTGTGCTGTCTTGTGGGAGGGATAATGTTGGTAAAATCCACCTGTTTCTCTCACCCACTCTAATGCATCTAACTCATACTTTATTTTGGCCAGGGTACTGGCACTTCTTTGGAAACCTACACATCCTCAAAGGCTCCCTCATCCATGGGTAATTATCTAAGACAGTGTTTTCCAGCGGCTCCTGGACTGCAGCTGAAAAGGCCCATAACTGTTTCAGAGGCCACTACAATTTCCACAGCCAGCACCAAGGTCGGTCTACCTATTACCTGAATCATGGGAAGACAAGACTTCTCCTGGTCCCTTGGTGTATTGAACTGATCACATGGCTTCCTCAAAGGCACTTTGTTCATGGAAGGATACTGAATTTTTGTTGTTATCGGGGGAACAAAATGAAGATAATCTTATGCCACCATGATGCTGACATTATCATCCCTGTTTTTCCTTTACTCTTGAAAAATCATGATCATTAAAACCTGCCATTCCATTATAAAACACAAAATTTATATTCCTTAAACATTTTCCCTAAACATTGGAACAATAAACTCAATTATCTGGGTCTTTCTCCTAAATGATGGGGAAGCTTATTACAATCTGTTCGTTCATAATTTAGAAATTAATTTTGGTTCCACATGGCTAAGAACAATTGCATCTTATAGTGAACACAATGATTATGTTTGTTAGAAATGTAGAATCAGGGCTTCCCTGATGGCGCAGTGGTTGAGAGTCTGCCTGCCGATGCAGGGAACACGGGTTCGTGCCCCGGTCCGGGAAGATCCCACATGCCACGGAGCGGCTAGGCCCGTGAGCCATGGCCGCTGAGCCTGCAAGTCTGGAGCCTGTGCTCTGCAACGTGAGAGGCCACAACAGCGAGAGGCCCACGTACCACAAAAAAATAAATAAATAAATATAAATAAATGTAGAATCATAGTTATCTCTGCTTCTATCAGGTCAGGGGAAATGCTCTTGTCAAGGCTGTGGTTTCCTACCTCTTGTTTTTATTTCCTTGGCAATTTGTAAACTGGTCTATTGTTAACCAGTCCATCTGGTTCAAGTCCTTTTCCCCTGCTTTACATGTCCTTTTCACAGATCATCGAATAGACTGTTTCTAGTTTATGTGAATATTCAAACGGAATTACATAAACAGCAGTATCCACAAGGGATCATTTTATTCCTACTGCTACTCAGGACTATATATACATAAATTATCATAGCAAAACTGTTCTAAATATTTTTTAAAATTGAGAAACTACAATATGCACCTTTTAAATATTTGAGCTTAAGCTGTATTCTTTACGTGCTCTACAGAAATTAATTTAATCTTTTTGTTATTTTATAACCTCAACTTCGAATTGGTCCATGTACCCAGCACTTGTGTCTTTTGTCTTGAATACTACTGCTACATAGCTTTACCTCTGATTTGTCCTTCTATAAGTATTCTTCTAATGTTCCCTGTACAATACTGTCTTCTGGTTAAAAATAAAACATCGATTCCCTGCTAATGCTGGTACTCAGTAAGCCACTCAGATAAGACAAGTGACTCTATCCCACATCACCTGGTAACCCGTTTTATAGGAATAAGTGGTTTTATGGAAAATGACTTGACTATAAAAAGAAAAATACAAAAAGCTGAGATATTAAACTGGGTTATTATTGAATATTTTAAAAAATCAAGTAAAATAAAATTAATAGGAAAAAGTAATCTAAAATTATTTTTTTACTTAATTATGTATATAATTGATTCATCTCCAGCTTCCTATTCATGTCTATTTATTTAATTTCAAGGTTTAATCCCAATAAATAATTCATATCCTTAACATTGCAGAATTATTCTTTTCTTATAAGAAAGGGAGATTTCCATTGGAGTTTTTAAAAACATATGCTCTGACCCTTACCAGTTTCAAACATATTTTTAACATTTAATATAACATGTTTTATAGAGTCTTTAAAAAAATCTGTAAACTTTGAAGCTTCTGCTTATACTATTTTGTTAAAAGGAGTTAATTATTAAGTAAAACCATGAGGTCTTACTATGTGACAGTGACTGTGATAACAAATTGACAATATATAATCTTTTTATTCCAGCTTTACTGAGTTACAAATGACAAGTAAAATTTTAAGATACTTAGTGTTCAACATGATGATTTATGTATGCACTGTGAAAGGATTCCCACCACCAAGTTAATAAACACATCCATCATTTCATGTATTTGCCTCCTTTTTTTAATGTGAGAACACTAAATTCTATTCACATAGCAAGTTTCAATTATACAATACAGTATTATTAACTACAGTCATAAGGTTATACATTAGATCGTCAGACCTTATTCATCTTACAACTGAAAGTTTGTACCCTGTTAACAGCCTCTACCTATTTCTCACATCTTCCAGACCTGTCAACCACCATTCCACTCTTCATAGGAGTCTTTTTTTGGTTCCATGTATAAGTAATACCATGAAAGTATTTGTCTTTACCTGTTTATCATATTTCACTTAGCATAATGCCTTCCAGGTTCATCTATGCCATCACAAATGGCAGGATTTCCTTCTTTTTAAGGCTTAATAATATATGGAATATGTGTGTATATATATATTCACATATATACAAGATATATATGTGATATATCATGTATTCTTATCCACTGATCCATTGATGGACACTTAGGCTGTTTCTTGAGATTGGCTATTGTGAATAATGATGTAATGCTGCAATAAACATGGAGTGCATATATATCTTTGATGTCCTATTTTTATTTCCTGTGGATATATTCCCAGAACTGGGATTACTGGATCATATGGCAGTTCTATTTTTAATTTCTTTAGGAAACGCCAATGCTGCTTTCCAAAGTGGCTATACCAGTTTACATTCCCATCAATAGTGCTCAAGAGGTTCCTTTTCTCTACATTCCTGCCAGCACTTGCTTTCTCTTGTCTTTTTAATAACAGACAACCTAACAAGTGGGAAGTGCTATCTCACTGTGGTTTTAATATGCTTTTTCATGACGATTAGAGACATCTAGCAACTTTTAATGTACATGTTGTCCATTTGTATGTGTTACTTGGAAAAATGTTTATTCAGGTTCTTTGCCTATTTTTAACTGGGTTATTTCCTATGAAGTTACTTGTATATTTTGGATAATAACCTCTTATCAGACATGTGGTTTGCAAATGTTTTCCCCCATTCCATAGGTTGCCTTTTCTTTGTGTTGATGGTTACCTTCGATGTACAGAAACGTTTCAATTTGATATAGTTCCACTTGCTTATTTTGTTGCCTTTGTTTTCATTGTCAAATCCAAAAATAACTGCTAACGCCATTGTCAAGAGGCTTACCCCTATATTCTTCTAAAAAATTATGGTTGTGGGTCATAGGTTCAAGTCTTCAAACCATTTTGAGTTGACTTTTGTGTACGGTGTAAGATTGGGATCCAGTCTGATTGTTTTATACATAGCTGTTTTCCAAACACGATTTGTAAAAGAGTCTGTCTTTTCCATATTGTATTCTTTTGACTCCTTTGTTGAAAATTAATTGAACATATAGGCATGGATTTATTTTCGGGTCCTCTTCTGTTCCATCGATCTATATATGTGTTTTTAGGCCAAGTGTTTTTGATTACCGTACCTTTACAATACAGCTTGAAATCAAGTGTGCGATGTTCACAGCTTTGTTGTTCTTTCTCAAAATTACTTTGGCTATTTGAGGTCTTTTGTGGACCTACATGAATTTTAAGACTTTTTTTCAAATTTCTGTTTAAAATGCCACTAGAATTTTGATATGCACTGCATTGAATCTGTAGATCACTTTGGAGATTACTGACATTTTATCAATATTAATATTTCCAATTCATGAACACAATGTCTTTCCATTTATTTTTGTCTTTTTCAATTTCTTTCATCAATATTTTATACTTTTCTGTCTACAGTCTGTCACCTCAGTGATTAAATATACTCCTATGTATATTATTCTTTTTTGATGCTAAGTGGAACTTTTTCTTATTTTCTCTTTATGATAGTTCATTGTTAGTGTATAGAAATACAAGTGATTTTGGTTTATTGATTTTTAAATCCTGCAACTTAACTGAATTCTTTATTAGTTCTAACACTTTTTTCATGGAGTTTTTAGGGACTTCTCTATATAATTGACATCTACAAAAAGACATGTTTATTTCTTTTTGGTTTTGATGTCTTTTATACCTTTTCTTCTTGACTACTTGCTGTGTTTAAAACTTTTAGGACTATGTTGAATAAAAATGTCAAGAATGGGCATCCTTGTCTTGTTCCTGATCTTAGAAGAAAAGTTTTCAGATTTTTACCACTGACTATGATTTTAGCTGTGGATTTGTCATATTATGCCTTTATTATGTTGATGTACTTTCTTTCTATACACAGTTTTCTGAGAAAAATTTTTGACAGATAGATGAGCCAATAAATTTATTTTTGTGGTTGAAAAGCTTTATCATGAAAAGATGTTGAAATGTGTCAAATGCCTTTTCTCCATCTACTGAGATCATTACAGGATTTTTATTCTTCACTTTGTTAATGTGGTTTATCATACTTACTGATTTGTTGATGTTGAACCATCTTTACATTCCTTGAATAAGTTCCACTTCATCATATGATCCCTTCATTGTGCTGTCGAATATGGTTTGTTAATATTTTGTTGGGTATTTCTTCATTAGGGATATTGGCCTGAAATTTTCTTTTCATGTATTGTCCTTCTCTGACTTTGGAATGACAGTAATACTGGCCTTGTAAAATGAGTTTGGAAGCATTTCCTCCTCTTCAATTTTTTCAAGAGTTTGAGAAGAACTGGCAAATTCCTCTTTAAATGTTTGGTAGAATTCATCAGTGAAGCTATCTGCTCTTGGACTTTTCTTTATTTGGAAGTTTTTGAGTTCTGATTCAATTAGCTTATTCATAATTCATAGGTTGAGATTTTCTACTTCTTCATGATTCAGTCTTGTTAGGAATAGTTTTAGGAATTTATACCTTTATTCTGAGTTATCAAATTTGTTGGTGTATAACTGTTTATAGTACTTTGATATGGTTGTAAGTATTTCTGTGTTATTAGTTATAATAAATAACTATAAATAATAATAAATAATAATAATAATATAATAATAATATAAATAATAATAAATAAAATCCATTTCTGATTTTATTTATTTGGATCACTCTCTTGTTTTATTAGTTTATCTAGCATAAGACTCGTCAATTTTGTTTATATTTTCAAAAAACTCTTAGTTTCACTGATCTTTTCTATTTTCCTTTTAGTTTTAAATTCATTTATTTCTACTCTGATCTTTGTTTATCGCTACAGGGAGGGTGCTCCTCTGCTCCTGTTTAAAAACTGCTGCTGTTTGCTATACCCCCAGTGATCTCATGAATGAAAGCTCTGTTGGCCATCAGAGCTTTGTAATATGGGGACCCATACCCTAGGTGGCAGCTGTAAAAGTTAGGGCACTAGATATGAACCAGCTCCTTCCATAGATACTGGTGAGTTAGTTTTGTTTGGAGCAAGATGCAGTGAGAACAAGAAGGAAGTGCTCATCCAGCTTCTCTGGGAAGGATCACAACCAACCCCTACATGTGGACAATAAATAATCATGAAAGTATGAAATGTGGCTGTACTTTTCATTGTAATATAGGTATAAACTGAATTAATGAATAAATAAGAAAATGACAACTCTATTAAGAAATTGAGGCTAAGAAAGCAAGAGTACATTTTTTTAGGTCACAAGACTAGTAAGTAGAAGTCAAAACTGTATATATATATATATATATATATATATATATATGTACATACATATGTGTATATGTATATTTATATTTGTGTGTGTGTTATTGTTCCAGCTTTGGGGAAGTTGGGAATACACCATTATTAAAATCTTATGTAACAGTATACAGAACAGATTAAATTGTAAGCTATTTGAAGAAAGTAAAAATAGCCTATAACTTTTTTATAGTTTTCTCCCCTCGTGGATTTCTGTAAAAATGAGATTTTAACTTTAATATGTAGAAATATCTTATGACATTTTCCATTTTTTTATCTTATTTCTACTACAATCATTGTTTTGTTTGATGTTTCAAATACTGGTTGGATCACTTCTGTTTCACAAAAAAAGAGAAAAAAAGAAAGAAAGATTTCTGCAACACTGTGGTAGTCTTTCACAATGACACCTGTATTTTTAAGAAACTACTGCACTTCCACTGGGTCTCCAGGAAGCAAATTAGTAAACTTTATGCCCAGTTTTGTAATTACTTATAAATAAGTTTTAATTCCTGATTTGTTAAGTAAGTTTTTGTTGGATTTATGCAATATTAATTGAGGATGATTTCAAATACTTTACCTTCTATACCAAATAGACTGTAAGCACAATAGACAATTCCTCTAAGAATATTTTATAAGAGTAAAGTATAATCCTCATTCCTCTTTTAGGCATGATTTTATAATTTATGTATTTATTTTTCCATGCTTTCAAGAATATATTTTTTAAAAGGGATAAAACACTTCTAGAAGAAAACGTAGGCAGTAAGCTCTTTGGCATCAGTCTTAGAAATCTTTTATATAAATCTCCACAGGCAAGGGAAAGAAAAGCAAAAATTACAAAATAGGCCTACATCAAAATAAAAACGCTTTCACACGGTGAGGGAAACTATCAATAAAACGCAATGACACCTTTTGAATGGGAGAAGATATTTGTAAATGTTATAATCAATAAGGGGTTAATATCCAAAATATGCAAAGAACTCATACAACTCAACATCAAAAAAAACAAACCACCTGATTAAAAAATGGGTGGAAGAACTTAACAGACATTTTTTTAAAGAAGACATATAGATGGCCAACAGGCATATGAAAAGGTGCTCAACATCATGAATCATCAGAGAAATACAAATCTAAACTATAATGAAATATCACCTCACACCTGTTATAATGGCTATTATTAAAAAGACAACAAATAGCAAGTATTGGTGAGCAAGAGGATAAAATAGAACCCTCATGCACTGCTGGTGGGAATGTAAATTGGTGCAGCCAAGTAAATGTAAATACATTACGTAGCATAATGTAAAATATTATGTAGATTCCTCAAAAATTAAAAACAGAACTACCATATAATCCAGCAATTTCAATCCTGGGTATTTATCTGAAGAAAATGAAAACCCTAATTAGAAGAGATAATGTATCCCTATGTTCATTGCAGCATTATCTACAAGAGCCAAGATAAGGAAGCAGTAGTAGATGTATGGATAAAGATGAAAGGTGCATGTGTATGTGTGTGTGTGTGTGTGTGTGTGTGTGTGTGTATACATACACATATATACCAGAATATTACTCAGCCATAAAAAAGAATTAAATCTTTTCATTTGCTTCAACATGGAAAGACCTAGAGGGTATTATACTAAGTGAAATAATTCAGACAGAGAAAGACAAATATCATATGATATCGCTTACATGTGTAATCCAAAAAACTAAACAAATCAACTATATAATAAAACAGAAACAAAGTTACGGATATAGAGACCAAACAGGTGGTTTCTGGGGGGGGGGGGTGGAGGGAGGAATGAAATAGTTCAGAGACATTAAGAGGTACAAACTTCTAGTCGCAAAAAAAAATGAGTCACAGATACGAAAAGTACAGTGTGGGGAATATAGTCAATAACTACATAATATCTTTGTATGGTGACACATCACAACTAGACTTATCGTGGTGATCATTTTGAAATGTATAGAAATACTGAATCACTATGTTGCTGAACAGGAGCTAACAAAGTATTGCAGGTCAATTATACTTCAAAAACTAACAAACAGGACTTCCCTGGTGGCACAGTGATTAAGAATCCACCTGCCAAGGCAGGGGTCAAGGGTTTAATCTCTGGTCCAGGAGGATCCCACATGCCACGGAGCAACTAAGCCCATGTGCCACAGCTACTGAGCCTGCGCTCTAGAGCCCACAAGCCACAACTACTGAGCCCACGTGCTGCAACTACGGAAACCCGCATGCCTAGAGCCCGTGCTCCACAACAAGAGAAGCCATCACAATGAGAGGCCCACTCACTGCAACAGAGTAGCCCCCACTCGCCGCAACTAGAGAAAGCCTACATGCAGCAACAAAGGCCCAAAGCAGCCGAAATTTTTAAATAAATAAATAAATCATTATTTTTTTAAAAAACACTGATTAAAAAAGAAATAAGATTTTTGGTTGCCAGAGGCAGGGGGTGGGAGAAGGAATTCAACAAAGGCAGTCAAAAGGTACAAACTTCAAGTTATAAGATAAATAAGTACTAGGGATGTAATGTACCACATGATAAACATAATAAACACGGCTATATATTATACGTGGAAGTTGTTAACACAGTAAATCCTAAGAACTCTCATCACAAGGAAAGAAATTTTCTTTCTTTTTCTTTAATTTGTATCTATATGAGATGATGGATAATCACTAAACTTACTGTGATAATCAATTCATGATGTATGTAGGTCAAATCATTATGCTGTATACAAATTATAGCTCAATAAAACTGGAAGAAAAAATTTTTAAGTAAAAGAGGGATAAACCATCCCTATCACGGGTACTCTTTTATTTTCAAACCTTCTTTATGAAAATTTTCAATATATGGACAAATTGAATTTTTCAATGGGTACTCAAATAAACACAGCTTAGATTCTATCATTAAAAGTTTTCCTTTATCCGCATTATCACGTCTATCCTAACTACTATTAGTTATTAGTTAGGACTATCCTAACTACTATCACTAACCTACTTCTAGATCCTTCCAATTATCCATGTTAATTCTGATGTTTTTTTAAATTACTGTAGCATTCATATTATTTAGAGGTGACTATTTCTTTAGATATTTTTATCTTTTGTGGTAAAATTTATATGAATGAAATTGAGTGAAATGTGACTAGGAATAAAGAAAATGTAAATAATTAATATTAATAAATTTGGTCATATGCCATTATGGTGATATGCTATTCTTGATATAAATACTGCATTTCTTTTTTCCATCTTATATGTCCATTTTATATTCTGAAGTCTTTATCACTCATTTAAGAAACACTTTTGGAAAAAAAAAGATATACTTTTGTCTATTTATTCCTACAAAATTTTTTTAAAAATCACTTAACATGCCTGTGTTTCTATAAAAATGGCCTATTGGTGATCAGTATCTCTAAAAATTGAGATGATGATTAACTGAAATATATGAATTAAAGAATTATTCCCCTCAACAGATAATAATGGCTTTATGTCTCCAGCATTACACAAAATCACTGAGGCTTAGACTAGATGGTCAAAAGCTCTATTGACTAATCAGGTATAGACAAGCAGGTATGGATAAGAATGGAAAATATATATATATATATATACTTTAAAAAATGATTTGATTTGCACTAAGAGCCATGCTTTACTCATCAATTAATTAATCTGGATCACAGACTACCCTGAAAAGTCTCCAGGTCCTCCAAATATCCATATACATATGATTTCTGGTATAGGTTCAATAGCTGTATATAGTCACCCAAGATTGCCCTTTTCTAGGTTAAATATCCATGCTAAGATTCTCCCAATTTTCTTTCCTTATTCTATGTGCTACACCCTGATGCTGCATACCCAGTGCTAACAGTTCTTTCCTTGGGCCATGCAGTAGTGATAAAATAAAAAGATATCAGGATGAACATTTAGAAGAACATTGTACTGAAAGCTGAAAAAAGCAGTCAAATTCTGACCCTGCTATTTTCTAACACGTGATCTTGGTTGAGATACATAACATTTCAGTTATTTTTTCCTAAATGGAAGTGAAAGAACTTTCCTCATATAATATTTTAAAGATTACATGAAACTATGAATGTGAAAGTCCCTAGGTCAAAAATAATGAAGAACATACTAATTCTTTTCTCACTGATGTTTCTATTACTTTAGACTTTTATTCTCTAGCTCGAATTTTGAAAGCCTTTCTATCACTGTCCCAGATAACCATTTATGTGAGCATTTTGCAACTTACCGAAACAAATTCTGCCACTGACACATATCATTTTCTGAGAAGTAGAGAAACAACCTTCCAGAACACAAGGGTGACATTAGTTAATTTATTTGTTCTTTGGCCTTTACAAATTCACTTTACTACAGAAATTCATGTAACTCTAATAACTTCAAAGAGTTAATACTTCCCCCAAAAACGGCAAGACAGAGTCACTTAAAATTTAAAAGCATGGACATTTTACTTATCTTTCCATTGTTCTTACTAAGTAAAAACGTACTGAATATATGTCACCATAAATAAAAGGAGGAACTTATTGAAATATATATAATCACTAGATTTCACTTTAATTTATGTGTTTATATATGCCCGAAAGGTCCGTCCTCTTCTATTATTTATATGTGTGTGTGTGTGTGTGTGTGTGTGTGTGTATATATATACATATATATATATGCAAATGTAGAGATGTTGGTATAAAATATACTCTGCAAGAAGAAAATGACATTTTAGGAAGTATGTCATCTTATGATTTACACATAACCTATAAATATTCCTGTGCATACAAATTGAACAATAAAAATTATACTCATAAATCATCTCTTATATCCAGTAAAATTATTTAATATGTTGATATTTGGGGCAAAATGTTTATGATCCAAGTTTTCTAGTTTTAGAAAATGCTAATTCTAAAAAAAGTTTTTTATATTGAAGAAAAAAAGGGCAAATATTAGGCTTATATACCTTGTGGGTTTCAGTAAGATACTGTGACTGATACTTAGGCAAAATACTCATTTAGATCGAAATAATATGGTAAAATACTTCTTAAGGCAAAAATCATTTAACTTGATAGAAACAAGCACCCATAGTTCATTGTAGTGATTTATTACCCTTAAACACATTTGCTATAGCATTGGCATGACTCCAGTGTTATAATCTTGTGCATAGAATCCTTACCTCAGTTCCAAACAGATAGATATTATTTGTAATATTCCCTTAAATTGCACTGAATATCTTAATATAACATTAAAACAAACAGTAAACTTGTTTTAGTAGATATGGTAGATCTAAGGAAATGGGAGGGAAACACACTTTTGAAAGAAAGTTTACACTACAAGAGTAAAACTTTTTAAAAATACATGTATGTAGGAATAAGCAACTACGGAAAGAACACACCATAAAGAAACTGGTGACTCAGTATTTGTAAATTCTCCAGTTTGTATGAAGGTTACTAGAGTACAGGGAGGGAAATATGACAGTATTATAAATTTACAGCTAGAGAAGAATCAGGTGTATCATGCCATTATATCATAGATAATGCTAGGTTACGTTGTGATAAACTAATCCTCAAATCTCAGAAGCTTCAAAAGTATAATTTTTTGTTTTAAAGTGTCTAAACCTATTTTTATGTTAAGTACAATAACTTTATGTGGAACCCAGTGAATAGGATAGATGAAAGTGGCACAGCTCTGGCAGAACTCAACTTTCTCTTGCCAAATCTGGTGCCTCCTATTCCATTGCTTGAAGATAAATTTTTTGAAAAATGATCTACCTTAATTCTAAGAAAGGACTCTAGTGAATTCTCTCTTAAAAAAGTACAGAAGTATGTTTTTCTGCTAAAAAACAACTTAAAAATTCTGCCAATAGATAAAAATAGAATAGTGCATACAAATTAACTACAGGCATTTATTTAATAATTCACTTAACTTTCAAATAATCAAATTATAGTATGGCTTTAGGAGACCTTGTGGGTAAAAAAATCTATTCTTCCTTTATTTTTTCCTTAAATATTGCTACAGAAAATTTTAAATATTTTCACTTTACTATCTGTATTTTGATTATTTTAAGATAAAAATGATTATAAAATAACCTTAAATATTAAAAAAAAACTTTGAAGATGTGATATGTCAATAAAATAAATAAATATATAATCTCCTAATAGGCTTGAAAACAGTTTATGAAGCAATTTTTGGAAAAAAGTGAGTAAAATGGGTAAGTCTAGTATGAAAAAATATAAAACCTGCCTTTTACAAGATTAACTCTCCTTGGGTCTACTCTGATATCTCTGACTTAAGACACTATCTTCTGAACATGCTGGATAATGGACATGTGTTAAAAGAAATAAACTGTGTGTCTACCCACTATACTATCATGGAATAAT
This sequence comes from Lagenorhynchus albirostris, assembly GCF_949774975.1. NCBI lineage: Eukaryota > Metazoa > Chordata > Mammalia > Artiodactyla > Delphinidae > Lagenorhynchus > Lagenorhynchus albirostris. The sequence goes on from NC_083097.1 coordinate 67,705,674, forward strand.
TTAAAAGCAAAGTAATTTTAAAATCTTTCGTTAAGATTTTAAAGTCTATCATTTTAATAATATTTTTAACCCATTCATGAACACCCTTCCCTCTATCTTTTCATTGCATCCTAATCCTAACTATACCCAAAATGTATATGCTTTTGATGATTAAGCACCCTAGCAGTCAAGGGCTGCTAAGGAAATACTCAAATATTAGAGTAGGTTGGTAATACTATAAGCTCATGAACACAATTTAAAATTAGCACACAGCAGGGCCCAGTAACATTGCTACATTTTATGCTCAGTTTAATCCCCATTCTCCACAGCAGTGATTCGCAAAGTATGGTCCATGTACCATCAACAACTGTATCAACTTTGAACTTATTAAAAATGCACATTTTTGGCTTCACCCAGAGCTACACTAAATCACAAATTCTGGGCCTGGAGCCCAGCAATCTGCTTTAATCCCTCCATGTTTGCTTTTATTTTTATGCCCTTCTAACTCACTCAGGAAATTTACACCTTTGAATACACCCCCTTGCTACTGTGTATTTGTAATTGGCTTTTGCATATTTTTTTTCTTCTATTACAAAAGTGCTAAGTACTCTCCTATTACTATTAGAATTTAGTTTTCTAAATTATCATGTCAATAGTTGCTTTTTCCCTCCCAAAATCATTTTATCTTTTTATTTATTTATTTATTTATTTTTGGTGATTTTGAGACAGTTGAAAGCAAACATCAAGAAACAATTGGAGGGCTTCCCTGGTGGCGCAGTGGTTGAGAGTCCGCCTGCCGATGCAGGGGACACGGGTTCGTGCCCCGGTCCGGGAAGATCCTACATGCCGCGGAGCGGCTGGGCCCGTGAGCTGTGGCCGCTGAGCCTGCGCGTCTGGAGCCTGTGCTCCGCAACGGGAGAGGCCACAACAGTGAGTGGCCCGCGTACCACAAAAAAAAAAAAAAAAAAAAGAAACAATTGGACATATTTAGGTCATTATCAACAGAGCAGTCCCAAGTTTAACTATAATTCTATGAGTCATTTGCAAGTTTGTGGTTATTGAGGCTATGTATGTGTGAAATTGTATAAAGAAATAAAGAATGAGACAGAAGACTATTAACTTAAACTATAAATTTGACTCATTTGCATGTTTGTGATAATTGCAACTATGTGTATATGAGATTGTACAGAAATTAAACAATGAGATGAAAAGAATCCTAAGGATCCCAAAGTTAAAAAAAAAAAAAAAACACTCCTTAATTGAGTAGGTGGGTATTGAAAAATGAATCTATAATTTTCTTTGGTGGTCTCTTTGTCCTAAACTCAGAGGCTCAATTTTGCAGCTGAATTAGGCAGTTCAAAATCAAATGCCCAAAACAAATTTATAATCTTATAATCGTTCCTTCCAAATTTAGCTCTTTTCTGTTTCATTTCTCTATCTTAGAGCATGGCACTATTCATTCCTTTTCACAAGCCAGACACCTAGTTGTCATCACTTTACCTGGATGTCCAACGCTCCCAAGAGACAATTCATTACTAACAGTTGAGCTGTATGATTGGAGTATCTCAAAAACCTATCTCCTTTCTCCATATCTACTGCCATCAGTCTGATGCAAGCTAATGCCATCACTTATGTGGACAACAGCAAAGGCATTCTGTCTGGTTCCCTTTTAAATAAAGACTCTCCAATTATTTCTCTGGAATGCAGTGGGTCATGTCTTCCAAATGCATGTCTTACCATACTTGACTGTAACCATTTTACTGGCTTTCTGGTGCTCTTCAAATAAAAGCCATAATCAATTAATATGATAAAGCCCTATTTCATTATGGTCTGGCTCCTACTTCCCTTTATAGTCCCCTCTTATTCTCTGCTTCTTCCATTCTTTGAATTTCAAAAATGTTTTCCCGGGGCTTCCCTGGTGGCGCAGTGGTTGAGAGACCGCCTGCCGATGCAGGGGATACGGGTTTGTGCCCCGGTCCAGGAAGATCCCACATGCCACGGAGCGGCTGGGCCCGTGAGCCATGGCCCCTGAGCCTGCGCGTCCGGAGCCTGTGCTCCACAATGGGAGAGGCCACAACAGTGAGAGGCCTGCGTACCGCCAAAAAAAAAAAAAAAAAAAAAAAAAAAAAAAAAACCACCAAAAAAAAAAAAATGCTTTCCCTACTTCAGCTCATGAACTCATCATTCTACCCCATTCACACAATCTTTTTTCACAGTCATCTCTGGAACATAACAATACATCCTCTTCTTTAGCTAATTCCTGTATTTCCTTTAGGTCTCTGCTCAATTCCAAAATGTTAATGAGTCAAGTGCTAAGAAATATTTACAAATTTTTTTTTCTTTACTGAGACCATTCGAATAATTTTTATATATTTTTAGCTAGTTTTTTATATTTTTTTGGATTTTAGATTAGACCTGCATCCAACTGTTTTTATTTAGGAATGACATAGAAAATTATGAAGAGAGATTATATTTTTACTCCATGTGCTTTATACATTATATAAAAGAAATTAATACATATGGGGTTTTATTAATATGGCTTTTATACATTTATTCACACTAGGGTTAGAATAACATTGCTTGTATTTTATTTTCATATATTTCTAGGCATAACTTTTATAAAGTAACTGCTGTAAAATTTTGTTTCCAACATACTATTTGTCATAGATGAACACTTTTAACATCCTATAGCATTAGCAAATATATATTTGGCAAAGGAATCACAAAATACAAGGTGCTAAATATTTGGTGTTTTGACTTTTAACCACAAAATATCTGTATTCTAAGCTTAATAAAACAATAGCTTTGAAGAGGTTTGTCCTTAAAAATAGATAGGTAGCATTATCACACAATGGAATAATTTCCAAACAAAATCAAAATGCATCATTTAAAGTAAAATCATTTACTGAGTAACTCTTAAGAATATGGGAACAAGGAATATGTAACATTCAAGCAGAAAAAATGGATGTCAGAGTTCTTGCAACAAAAAAGATGTATTCATCTACCTTGGAGACTACTGTTTTCACACAGAGTATGAATTAATATTGTTAATGTTGCTATATGGTCCTTTTATCTGCAAAGATCTTAATGTCCAGAAAAGATGTTATTTCTAGAATCCAACACATTGAGGTCACTCTTATGTGTCCACTGGCATGAGAAAAGATTTTTTTTAAAAAAGAAAAGTTGTAAAGATCTTCCCAAATACCAGAAGGACAAAAGACAAAACTGTAAAAATCTGCCAGGCAACAGTGGATCTCATTTATCTCCATTCCATATACTTTCTCCAGATGATCTCCCATATCTTTAAACACAACTGCTTTAGTTACAGATCTTGATTTCATGTTTCCTGTGCTTCTGATGCATATTTCCATTTATCCTTGAGGGTGGCCTCTAGGATGTCTCAATACACTCAAAATAGTACAATCAAAAATGTTCCCTTCCTATTAAATATCTTACCTTATTCACTGTTATTGCTATTATTTCAGGTTGCCCTAGTGTAATCTGGGCATCATTCTTAAAGTTTTTCTCTCCCTCTTTCAACATTTCATTGTTCATAAATCCTATAAATATTTATCCCAGACATGTGTAGAAAACCTCCACTCACCTCCAATACCATTACCGCCTTTATAACTAAGCCCTACTTAATGTTCCTCCTGATATATTCCAATTTTTCAAATAAAATTTTTTTTCTTCTAACCAATGAGGTCTTAGATCATCCATTATCCTTTTTGTCATTAGCTTCTCAAAAGAAAAATTCATCACATTCTACAAGGAACTTCTGCTAGCTTCTCATTTGTTAAATTCAAACTTACAGCATAATGTCAAAGAAAAGAAAAGCACAGAGGTATTTAATCTTTCCTAATCCACATAAGTTTGACTGAGAACACCACCCTGGAAACTTGCACCCATACATTTTATGCTCATTTGATGCTATAAATCTGAGAGAGTCTCATTGATTTAATAAACACTCTATTACCTTCATTAAACATGTGGGTAATTTTCTTTGTTCTAAATAATGAACAAGTTGGTTACCTATCCAATTCTCTCCCAATCTTCCTTTCTTAAAAGCAAGCCAAAACCAAAACCAAACCACACAATTTCACTTAATTATTCATTCGTGACCCACCAGAGAAAGTGACTGCCATCAAAATTTTAGGTTATCTTCTCTGATTAATCTCAATCAGTCTGGTGGTCCCATTCTTTTCTCAGTAATGGATTTACTAGTGGCATGTGATCAAATTATAGCCAATGAATTGGGAGACCTGCTAAGAAATCCTTAAGATGGATTCTCTACTGCTAAGAAAGATACTAAAGCAGAAAAGACCTCTTTATCTATGGATGTGACTGTGTTTTCAACTACTTTATATATTACGCATTTACTTATTTATTTCATATACATATTTATTTATATATATATTCCCACAGTGGGGTTAGAACGATACTCTTTAGTTTCATTTTTGTATACTACTAGGTATATGGTTTATCTTTTAAATACATTTTATTCATTGTTCCCACATGTCAGCTATCTTGGAGGAATACCACAAATATTCTGTATTTTCCTCTCTATATACTCTGTTGTTGTGTCTGGAAGTGATGCTGCAAACATCCTGATGATGACACTGATGCTTGAAGACATGCTTTTATTTCTGAAACTGAATTTCTTTTATGTAGTACAAGAAATGTACAGTTTTTAAAGCAAGTTAGAATTGGGAATTTCTGTTATTTACAGCTGAACATTCTGTTATCTTCTCTTAATAAACAAAACCTTATTTAATCATATGTCCTGGTTTCCCTTCTCCCAAATGACACTATTATTGAATTTTGCCCAGGGTTTCTCACTGGTCTGTAAGTCTTCTTTGAAATTTTACACATTGACCTTTTGCCCAGAATATGGTTTTCTCTTTATACACTTCATGATTCTCACTCACTTTTCAAGACATATTTCAGATATTTCTTTATATACTCCTATGACACTTTACCCACTTCTCAGGCAGTTAGTTTTCACTGTGATTCAGCTGCAAATATTCTATACTTCTTTATTCACAATGTGTTCTATTTTCACTTCTTTGTATTTCTAGGACATTAATTTTAATCTGTCTCTATAATGACAGCATCTAGCACTCTGAAGATATATCAGATATTAAATCATTTTGTAAAATTATTAATTACAAGGAAAGCAGCTATTTAAAATTATGAAACATCTACTAACAGGAGTGCTATGTGTAACAATTACTCTAAAAATATTTCTGCTCTATCTCAAACTGAATACTCTAAAAGAATGGCTGTAGCTTTAAAAATATCATCTCCACAAAACAGGGGAAAACTCCTAATAAGAAAATGCTTTCACAATTGCTGACTTTTTGAAAGAGGACAAGAACTATTAGTTGAGAATAGGGCTATAAAAGGACGAGTTAATGTTCCAATGAAAATTCCTAAGAGTCTGATACAGTCCATTAAAATGAGGGGTATTGGTCACTTTACTGAATTACTTTAGAGAAAACCTCAGGTCTTGAGGAGTTCTTTCTGAAAACTAGAAAATCTCAAGCCATACAATGCTGTTTAAGAATGACTTCAAACATTTTTTTATAAAGTTATATGTACTTTTTATTACATATAAGAGATTGTTGATATTCACATACTCATTCCTGTTACCTAAAAATCCCAAATAGAAAGAAAAGCCTCCTATGATGGGAAACCTTCCATAAAAAGGTAGCATGATGACAGGCTATAACATATTTGGTTTTGAGTTTTCTTTTTTATACTTTACTGTGAAGTCCAATAGTAACTATTATCTTTAATATTTTATACTTAAAATTCAGCTATCTTAATTCCAATAACTAAAAGCTTACACAATTTTAAATACCAAAAGACTGGTAGTGTATCCATTTCACTGCCAAAGAAATATACACAATAAGTGTAGGAAATGTACTGAATATGTCTAAAGAAAGTCACTACACAGAGTGCTACTACAGCAGGCAAATATTTATGAAATATAGTCTCCATCATTACAAACATTTGACTGGGAAGATAAAATAAACACAAAATTAATTTAATTCTAAACACTGTGATAAATGTGAAACAATATATATGGAGTCAGAGTTAGAGTCTTAAAGTTGTAAATACCTTAGGGATTGTTTTTTCCTTCAGTCAATATGGTTTTCTACAAAAATCTGACTACAGTAAATGACACAATATTCTTATTATTTCAGACAGAAGTTGAGCTAATTAACTGTATTCTCCAGTAACTATCATGCAAGTGACAATACATCTCTGTTATCAAGTTAATTATATACTTTTTTTCAATTTAGTTTCTAAGTGTATGGATATTATTTAAGATAATTTTTATGGATTTTTTGTTTTATTTTATCCTTCTATAACCTTTATTTCCCTCCTTTCTCCCGTAGATAACAAATTGCTCTGTAATTTGTTAATACAGGGCAAGGTTATAGCAGAGATGAAAGTATACACACAAACACTAATGTATGCAATGATATGTAATGTGCATATATATACTATATAATGATTATATTATATATACGTAATGTGTGCAGATAATGCATATGTATAATATATATGCAACAACTGTACTTTTTTGGTTAGAACTGTTCTTCCCAAATACAGTGTACAGTCCTTAAGGGAAGAATCTGTGGATTTTATTGTTTATATACATTGGATATCACACATCTTCGTGTTGAGTGCATCACAGATACTCAGTAAATATCCATTTAATTTGAACAAAGGACTATTCTACAGTTTCTTGTTATGATACTGAGCAATTTGTTATGATACTGAGCAATAAAATCAACTAGTTTCATGTACAGCCCATGATAATCGCAAGTGTGCTTTAGTTTTACCTTTTCATAGTTTTAAAGGGATTTTAAGATGTCCATTTATCATAAGAATTTATAGTCTTACTTCCAGCAAGGAATCATGTCAAATGACTAGATCCAGTCAAAGTTCAAAGTACAAAATACAAAATATAAACATATTTAAAGAACCTGATCAGGGTGAAATTTTTTTTTTTAAACAACATAATTTTGATAGCAAGAATAACCTAGGGAAAATGTAGAATACTTGAAAGATCTTGATTTAAGTTATATCTACAGGCAATGTTACCAGAATAAATATAAGTAGATAAGTTTATTAGACTACTAATAAATATTTATCTAGTAGGCTGCCATCTATTTCATTCCTACTGATGCAATGATTAGACACTGGAAAATATCCTTCCAGCCGAGGCATTCTTATTACCAGTAAGTGCCTGTGGTAGATATGACCACCTTGATGTTGGCAATTAAGTGTTGCCACTTGGCCTCTGCTATTCTGGGGACTCATGATGACAACTAAAATCAGGAAACTCATATCTAGCCAGAATCCCAAATAGCCAGCACCCCAAATGGCCATATCTGGCCTACAAAGAAGAGCAACTAGAGGGCTTTTCAAGGATGTAGCTGTTCCATTCATGAATGTTTAATGCGTTAGTGAAGGGACTGTGCTCTGTTTCTTCTTATAGAACATAGTGGGTATACAGATCATGTATCATCACTCCCACATTCTTATATGCCTAAGCCTTTGGATTCCCTGCTTCATATTGTAATACCAAGTATGCTATAGTATCTCAATCTCATTAAATGTAGACCACACTGAGTCCAAGTTTCAGTCAACCAAATAATAAGCCACTTGAGTCACCTCCAGTACACAAGTTAATGCATTAAATTCAGAATCCCTAGTAACTTCACTTACATAAATAGTATTTGTTTCCTTCTTCATTCATCTAATATATTTCACAGGTTTCTGCAGATATAATAGCAAACTCTTGAAATTCTCTTGGGGTTTAAGGTATTTCCTTCTGTGTTATAGTATGCATCTTTCCCCCTGAAACACTGTGAAACTGGACACTAGTTACGGGTCTAATAGTAAAAGGAAGTGATTGTGATATGCCTTGAGTAGAACTGGCATCCATCTTCCCTCATGGACATAGGATTTATAAGCAAAGGAAGTCCAGTCTCCCCAGACACAGGAGGGCAATCTACTTCCACTGAGAAGTGAGGCTTAGACTGTCACAGGAGATGAAGATTGTTCATTTCACCTAGGTCTACCAGATGTTCCCATTTCAAGTTTTAGTCTTTCCTAATCTATGCCCTAACTTTAACATAGAAAATTGGTGAGACTGAATTCAATTAACATTGTTAACTCAGCATGTCTACATTTTTTGTCTTTCATTTCTCTCTTTACGTTTTTCTTTGATTTTTCAACAATATCAGATCTGTAGCCTCTCTAGGAATTGCTCTATGTTTCATACTGTGATTTGACGTGACAGTTAAGGGACCTGAGCTTTTCATTTGCTTTCTAGAAGTCCTGCAGTGGACACAGAAGAATCTGACATTATAGTTCTCATAGGTTCTTATAGTCATCACTAATGCCATAACAGTCAAGTTAACAGTCACTGGACTCCCAACTCACCTGCTTTAGTTGGTACTTCACCACAATAAAACACTGATGATAGCTTGATTACTTATGATGCCACTGAATATCCTGAATTATTAGCATTCCTTTTCCAATTAGCAAGGAACTTAGCAATGTTTTAAAGCCCAAGGATACAACATTCCAATCCCCAAATCCCATCTCTGTGGGTCTATCTCCTGAGACCACTATTATCTGTATCATCCAGGCTCTCATTGAGAGACAGAAACCACACAGTACATTTGAATAGGGAGAGTTTATAATAAAGATTTATTAACTAGTAACAGAGATTAACTAGTAAGGTGTAAATAGAACTCTAAAGAACAAAGAAATTTCAGATATAGGGATCAGCCACTAATAATCAATATGGCTGAAGCAGAATACCAAAGGAAGGAAAGTTTTTTAAAGAAGTTCCTCTGCACATGGCTTAGATTCAGATCTCATTGGAGGTGGTGTGGCTGTAGCCACTGGCTGGTAGAAAAGTTCACTGTGGTACTACATGCAGAAGCAGGCAAGCAGGAAACAATTCCTGCTGAAATGTCAATGAAATTCCCCAGGAAGTTGCCCATAGGGTTGCTGCTGAGCTAATGAGAAGAATTTACTGGGAAGCTACTTGTGGTATTACAGTGAAAGTCACTGTAGGTGAGCACCACTGGATTTCAGTATGCTGCCCAGCCATCATGTCATCTAGCAAAAGAGAAATGTTTATAGATTCTAGCTCCCATATTGCAAGCAGGGCAATTAAGAGTGGATTTGGAGCTAACAGGCAATAAATTGATAACTGGCACAGAATCAGACTCTAAGTTGGTCCATATGTTGAAAATGACTAAAGGAAACTTCATAATATCTATGAAAAACACCTTAAAGAAAACAGTGAAAAAGTTAGATACTACGTATGTAATGATGAAGAATTACAGAATATAGAAAGCATTTTTGAAGACCTGTGGAAATTCTAAAAAAACATTTTTAAATGTAATATCCCTGATAAAGAATCTATTCAATGTACTTAATAGAGGCCTGGAGAAAGCAGAATAAAGTTTCAATGAACTTGAAGACACATCAATAAAAATTATCTATATTGAAATGAAAGAGTGGAGAAAGAATGCAAACAACATCTGATATCTGTGGGAGCATATCAAATCGTCAAACATATGGATTATTTGATTTTTCAAAAGAAAGGGAATTTTGCAGAAGATATATTTGAAAATTTAATGGATAAGAATTTTTTCAGCACTTTTGAAATGCCAATTTCCTATAAATCATTTGATAAACTTACTGTTACCCAATACAACCACAGCGGAGTGTTTATAGAAATTTTCACAGGATGAATTTAAAATTTATATGAAAACAAAAGAATTTATAATAGCCAAAACAATCTTTAAAAAAATTGGGAAAATTGTATGCTTAATTTCAAGACTTATAAACCTACAATAACCAAGAAAAATAGATAATTGAAATAGAACAGAGAATCCAGAAACACATATAGAATCAATTGTTTTATGATGAAGGAACTGCATCAATTCAACATGGATATAAAAATCTTTTTAACAATGGTGCTAAAAAAACTAGAAAACAGTATTGATTAAAATAAGCCTCAATATCTATCTCAGTATATGCACAGAAATTAATTTGAAATGAGTTGTACACATAAGTGAAAAAGCTACAACTACAAAGTTTCTAGAAGAAAATATAGGAAGAAACTTTCTCGATTTTGAGTGAGGTAATAATTAAAAAACAAAACAAAAACTGCTAACATAAGGAAACAATGTATGCGACTTGATAATAAAAAAGATTCTCTGCTCATCAAAAAAGAAATGAAATCATATGTCCGTATAATGACTTATAGAAGAATGCATTTAACTCTTATTCATAGTAGATGCAAATTTGAAACAATGCAAATATTCATAAGCAGAAGAAAGGACACTGTTCTATGTTCAAACATATTGTTATATGTTCAAATATCAACAGGAATGGGCTACTGATATACAGAGAAATATAAATTCACAGAGAAATATAAATTAACTCCCAAAATACTACGTTGATCAAAAGAAGCCAGACGCAAAGATTCTGCATGGTTTTATTCATATGAAGTTCAAGAACAAGTAAGTTAAGTGTGGTTGTCTTTGGGGACAGGGAGAAGAAATTGATTAAAAAGTGACATGAGGGGGCTTTCCTGGTGGCGCAGTGGTTGAGAGTCCGCCTGACGATGCAGGGGACACGGGTTAGTGCCCTGGTCCGGGAAGATCCCACATGCCGCAGAGCGGCTGGGCCTGTGAGCCATGGCCACTGAGCCTGCGCGTCCAGAGCCTGTGCTCCGCAACGGGAGAGTCCACAACAGTGAGAGGCCCACATACCACAAAAAACAAAACAAAAAACAGAACAAAACAAAAAAGTGACATGAGGGAACTTTATGGGGTAATAGAAGTGGTTTATATTATGTTTTGCATGGTGGTTACACAGATTTATATAGTTTTCAAAACTCACTGACTCATTAAATCAACTACTTAAGATCTCTGCATTTTATTTTATATAAATTTCACCGCAATGAAAAAGGAAAATAAAACACCTGCAAAAAACAATAGAAACATACTACTGAACCTCCAAACTTTGTCAAAGAAAATATTTCTCTCTTCATTTCCTTGACTATAACCTGTGAACCAGCAGTTCTCCAGTTTAGGGGAATAGGACAGTCAGATTCCATTCTCTCTTTCCTTTCACCTTTTGTCTTTTCCACATTTACTGATTAAGGTTCTAACATTTTCAAAATAGTGAAAGGAAGGAGCGGTAGGAGAATAAGGAATTTTTACTTGACTGCTCAACTTCTCACTCTCTCAATATGCAAAATGCTTCAGCTAAGGTATTTTTTCTTTTCTTTTCTCTCTCACTTTTAAAAATCGTAGATATCGGGCTTCCCTGGTAGCGCAGTGGTTGAGAGTCCGCCTGCCGATGCAGGGGACACAGGTTCGTGCCCCGGTCCGGGAAGATCCCACATGCCGCAGAGCGGCTGGGCCCATGAGCCATGGCCAATGAGCCTGTGCCTCTGGAGCCTGTGCTCCGCAACGGGACAGGCCACAACAGTGAGAGGCCCGCGTACCGCAAAAAAAAAAAAAAAAAAAAAAAAAAAAAAATCGTAGATATCTTGTTTACTCTCTCCAGCTACCTTGGCTTAGACAATATACTCTTAAGCCTCCATCTTGACATCTTACTTTATGTGGCCATTCTCTTTACCCACATACACAGTACTCTGGGCAGGATATAAATGGTTTCAGTCTTTGTCTCTCAAATGCTTCACATTTAGTCCATGAGAAACACTCATGCAAACTTTGTTTTCAAAGTATTTGAAAAGCTATTCTCAATCCAGCCACCTCTGTCCTGTCTCCATTTGCAGCGTTAGCTTTCCATGGCATAAGTCAAGAAAAAGACTTCTGTGTCCTTCAATCTCTCCTTCCTTCTCCAAAAGAATCTCTGTAAATCCTTACACCTCCTTCTCTAACTCCATTCCATTAACTTGTTTATATTCTGGGTGAAACCAGCAATCAAATGCATTTGTTGTTAAATTTATCTATTTATCTGTGTCTATCTATATCTATCTCAAAACTATAACCATGTCTATAGGTATAAATTTTTAAAAGGTCTAATATATTGAAATAGGTTTTTCCAGGTGAGACAGGTCATGCCTCATGCCACATACATAACAAAATTGAAATAATTACAAACATATGTCATGATAACCTACTATGTCACTTACCACTTTCTCATATTTATGTGTTCTTAAATATATTTAAAATTATTTTCAGTGTCTACAAAACAATATTCCCATTAGATTAACGTATTACTTTTTCTTTTTTTTTTTGCTTTTGTATGTGTGGTAGTAATACTTATTATAATTATTTTAAGCATCCATGCTGATAAATATTTAGGTTATTTACTGTGATTTTGTGGTAGACTACTATCTTCTTTAAAATTCCACTGGCCTGAGTAGAGACCCAACCATGGAACTAAAACTACCAACGAGTGGTGACAGAGAATCCAATAGTTATGTTGGTGAGAGATTTACAATGCTTTCACCATTGCTTCCCTCCCTACTTTTCTTAGTATTTTTCTCTCTCAATTAAAAAAAAATCTAATACCATTTTGATAACAGTCATTTATATATATATTTTAAATCTAAATTTTGTTTGATTTTTTTCATTAGAAATCTTTCACCAGGAGATATGGTATCTAAGTAGCAACTGGATAGACATCACTCGATAACACAAGTTTACATTTCAAGGGCACTACTTAGTGTTAGTTATTATGGACTGAATGTTTTCGTTCCCCCAAAATTCATTTGTTGAATTCCCAACCCCCAATCTGACTATATTTGGAGATAGAACCTTTATGGAAGTAATTAAAGTTAAATGAGATGATAAGGGTGGGGGGGTCCTGATCTGATAGGATTACTATCAGAGATACCAGAGAGCTCCCTGGCTCTCTCTATATATATACATACAGAGAGGGAAGGCCTTGTGAGGTCTTAGTCATATGGTGTATATCCACAAGCCAGGAAGACATCCCTTAACCAGAAACTGAATCAGTGGGGACCTTGATCTGAGACTTCTAGCCTCTAGAAGCGGGAGAAAATAAATTTCTGTTTTTCACAGCAGAGGTACATTTTAGCTACATTATGCATTAAGTATTTCAAATATATGCATTAAATATTTTTAAATATAATTTGCTTCCTGACTACCAATTTTAACATTTCCCCCCTTATGGAAAATGTGTTCTGAGTTCAAACAATGGATTTGAAATATACTTTTCAAATGCATTCCAGTCATATGCTGGAGACTATCCACTACATTATCGTTTCTCTAAAGCTATAACTGACACAGCAGAGTTCTCAATTTATATGAATGAAAGAAATAATAGCAGATGGCAAATGGAAACTGTGGACATGATAAGCTGATAATAAACCTATGAAGAAAACATTAAAGTATTTAGGTCTGTATCTTTTTGTACTAAAACTTATACTATTCACTTAGATGACTGACTTCAATATAAATAAAAATATGTTACTGTAAAGATTTTATATGTATATTCATCATTTTTCAAATAAATTATAAGTTTACAGAAGTGGTAAAATATTTGAAATTAGGACTGTCTGGAAAACTCTGTGTATCAATCTTTTCTCCTGTCCTTGTAAAAGAGTACTCTACTCACCATTAGACAACTTCTTATACAAGAAATATGACTTTTAGTAAATATACACCTATTAAACCATGGATCCACTGTTTCAGTTCCCTGCTGTCTCCATATTTCCTTCTAGAGTGCAAGCTCCATGGGACAGGGATTTTGGGCTGTTTTGTATACTGTGATATTCTTAGCTTCTAATAAGTCCTGGGTCATTAAGTATTTGTTGAATACGTAAAAATTTACAAACAAAACAAAACTAACCAAAGGCACAAAAATGTTTCTTTCCGCAAGTATTTTAATATCTTCTGGAGCAAATAAAGTTTCAAATCCTTTTATTGCCTGTAGAAGACTCATTGTTAAGGAGTTAGGTTTTTCTCTTATAGTATACTTATTCCCTTGCCCTCTATTTCCTGTGGGCAAACATTCTTGTCAGTTAAACAAGAGAAGATTTATTACTTTTAATTAAAAGAACACATGTTACAAGATAACCAATAGGTAAAGCAAAGATAAGATACCAGTGGGCTTGATAGATTACCAGGGTCTCACTGAGCAGCCCCTCTTCTTATCTCACTTGCACATTTATCAAGGTTTAGCATCTAGCCTTGAAGTATGGCCATGAGGGAATCTCACAGGCTGGTTAGATGACATAACAGATCTTGACCCTGAAAACACCAATAGTTTTCCTAGCTTGTGTAAATTTTGTAGTTCTTGAAGAATTTGAAATATGCCATTCAAAATTACTCCTGACTACTTCTAATTTTTTCAGTCAAAACAAAGGATATAATGACTTTGATAAAAACAGAGTATCAAATTTGTTTTCAGCTAGAATTGTAGGCAACAGGCCAAGTGTGGGTTTGGCTAATTCTATTTTAACATTGTTTGGGTTATAAGAATAAAGAGAGATAACAGGGAATTTAATGAGCCACCCAGAGAAAAGCAAGCAATCCTGAAAACTTTACATTCTTATTCATTACTTTTTACTCAGCAGTCTCTCCTCAATTTCTTTTGGCTATAAAGAGCCATTTCCTTGACATAATGGCCTACTTGCTAGTAGGAGGTCCTGGTTGGACAGGGTGTATCAGATATATAAAATGTCAAATGGCAAGCATTTTGTGAGTAGAAGGGTATGTTTCTGCAGTTTTTGAAACAGACCATTTAAAAAATAGTAAACAAATAATATATTATGCAGCAATAATCTTCAAATTAGGGTACATGCAACTTGGGGTTACATAAATATTTCCTAAGGGAACAAAACAATCATTGTCAGACCCTTGATTCTCATATGTATACTTTCATAAGCTTAACCTTCCTGAGAACAAGCCAGTGTTTCTTCTTTCCCTTCTCCCCTTGAGGAGTCTCCCTCAGCCATTTTTCTAAATAAATATTAACCCCCATTGTTAATATTACAATTGCAAATTGCCCTATTGTATACAGTTTATTGAGAGCAGAAATAAAGGGATGATTCAAAATTTCAGTGTCCAGAAAGTGAATGACAGTAATGACTGGTAACAAATATTTTTATACATCATGTGATTTCCAGATGGTTTGCTTTCAACAAATTGAAAGAGTACCTCATAGACTTTTCAATTGACAGATTATTCAAAATATGTGATAATATGTCACAATATGATTTTTTGACATATAACTCAGGTGTCCAAGAATTGAGTGACATTGCTTTTTAACAACATTCTTCCTACCCTCAACTATATTTTTGTTAAACTGGCTTATAATTATACATATATATAAACATATATACACCATGCAAAAATAGGAATTATACTGATGCTGAATTGTCTCAATTGAGCAAAAAGTGATATTAACACAGAGATAATTCTTAAAAGGAAAATAACCCCAAGCATCTGAGACATTGTGAAACCTTTTTTATAAGTAATAATTATAGAAATGTATAACTTTATTATACACTTATAATAATAACTAGGATACAATAGGAAAAAATTAAACTTCATATGAGCACAGAATATTCAAATTTTGTATATAGTTTTTTCATAATAAACTCTAAATGATGATTATTAAAAGGCTTGAAAATATATATTATAATAAAATTCTATGGTAAAACTAGAATAGAAATACAAATTCAAGGAGAAAAAATATTACATATTTGATTGTTAAGGGATAATTTTTTAGTGTATTTCTTTTTCCAGTTCTTAAATTTTATTAGTGCATTGTATACTGTATTTGTAGACAACCATGAAAATGATCAAATATCACAAGTGTTTTCTGTCTTTTTTGTACATTAGGTAGATTTTTAACATGAGAAAATATTTAGTTAAACTTTTGTGCATTTTTAGTAGTCATTCTACATTGAGTATTGTGAAAGTCATCTATATCTAACAAGAGCTACTGGCGAACATACTATGTTTTAATTTAAATTATTCTTGAAAAGCATATTGCCCCCCATACCTGCCATGCTTATTCTTTGTGCTTGCTGTTCCTCTACCTGAATGCCCTTTCTCTTCCCAAGTCCTTCTTTCTCTTTAATTGTTCAAAGAATATCTGTTCTTAAAGAACTATCCAAATCTCTCTTTTTGCAGGAAGCTTTTCTAGACTATTTGAAGATTCACTATTATATTTGTTCCCTGTTCTTCTTTGCTTCATAATTTACATTGTAAATTCTACCATTTTATTCTATGCTTTCAGACAGGCATTATACATATACAGAGTAGCCAGCAAGACAATGCCCCAGTGATTTTAGGATTTCAAAACTTCTCCTTCCTTGCAAGTGGTTGCCTATGGTGTCTGAAGTTCCACCAGGAGCAATTATTCCATTGGTGTAAACAGTGTTTTCTCTGGTTGGTTCAGCTGAACCTCATATATACTGCTAGAAAGTGTAGCATATTAAACATTCCACTGTATTAATTCATCTCCTCTCTCACGATGGGAAAGACTGAGAGTTTTGACCAGAATTTTCATTTGGTAGTCTGAAGATTATTATGCATAGTGAAGAGAGAGAAAATAATGAGGAAATTGGGAAATAGTACCAAAAGGAAATTTAAAGATATTAATGATGAGCTTTATCAATTTCAAAATTTCCTAACGCCAAACCTATCTAAATTTTATGTATAGTTCTACAATGTGTTTTTTTTTCTCTGTATAAACTTGAACACTCCTTATGGAAAGAAATATATATAAAGATTATACCTAGTATGGTATCTCATATAGTTTTTTTTTTATTTTAACATCTTTATTGGAGTATAATTGCTTAACAATGCTGTGTTAGTTTCTGTTGTATAACAAAGTGAATCAGCTATACGTATACATATATTCCCATATCCCCTCTCGTGTCTCCCTCCCACCCTCCCTATCCCACCCCTCTAGGTGGTCACAAAGCACCAAGCTGATCTCCCTGTGTTACGCCGCTGCTTCCCACTAGCTAGCTATTTTACATTTGGCATTGTATATATGTCCATGCCACTCTCTCACTTCGTCCCAGCTTACCCTTCCCCTCCCCGTGTCCTCAAGTCCATTCTCTACGTCTGCATCTTTATTACTGTCCTGCCCCTAGGTTCTTCAGAACCATTTTTTGTTTAGATTCCATATACATGTGTTAATATATGGTTTTTGTTTTTCTTTCTGACTTACTTCACTCTGTATGACAGACTCTAGGTCCATCCACCTCACTACAAATAACTCAATTTCGTTTCTTTTTATTGCTGAGTAATATTCCATTGTATACATGTGCCACATCTTCTTTATCCATTCATCTCTTGATAGACACTTAGGTTGCTACCATGTCTTGGCTATTGTAAATAGAGCTGCAATGAACATTGGGGTACATGACTCTTTTTGAATTATGGTTTGCTCAGGGTATATGCCCAGTAGTGGGATTGCTGGGTCGTATGGCAGTTCTATTTGTAGTTTTATAAGGAAACTCCACTCTGTTCTCTATAGTGGCTGTATCAATTTACATTCCCACCAACAATGCAAGAGGGTTCCCTTTTCTCCACACCCTGTCCAGCATTTACTGTTTCTAGATTTTTTGACGATGGCCATTCTGACCTGTGTGAGGTGATACCTCATTGTAGTTTTGATTTGCATTTCTCTAATGATTAATGATGTTGAGCATCCTTTCATGTGCTTCTTAGCAATCTCTATATCTTCTTTGGAGAAATGTCTATTTAGGTCTTCTGCCCATTTTTGGATTGGGTTGTTTGTTTTTTGATACTGAGCTGCATGAGCTGCTTGTATATTTTGGAGATTAGTCCTTTGTCAGTTGCTTCGTTTGCAAATATTTTCTCGCATTCTGAGGACTGTCTTTCTGTCTTGTTTATGGTTTCCTTTGCTGTGCAAAAGCTTTTAAGTTTCATTAGGTCCCATTTGTTTATTTTTGTTTTTATTTCCATTTCTCTAGGAAGTGGGTCAAAACGGATCTTGCTGTGATTTATGTCACAGAGTGTTCTGTTTTCCTCTCAGAGTTTTATAGCGTTTGGCCTTATATTTAGGTCTTTAATCCATTTTGAGTTTTTTTGTGTGTATGGTGTTAGGAAGTGTTCTAATTTCATTCTTTTACATGTAGTTGTCCAGTTTTCCCAGCACCACTTATTGAAGAGGCTGTCTTTCCTCCACTGTATATTCTTTCCTCCTTTATCAAAGATAAGGTGACCATATGTGTGTAGGTTTATCTCTGGGCTTTCTATCCTGTTCCATTGACCTATATTTCTGTTTTTGTGCCAGTACCCTACTGTCTTGATTACTGTAGCTTTGTAGTATAGTCTGAAGTTAGGGAGCCTGATTCCTCCAGCTCCATTTTTCTTTCTCAAAATTGCCTGGCTATTCAGGGTCTTTGGTGTTTCCATACAAATTGTGAATTTTTTGTTGTGCTTCTGTGAAAAATGCCATTGGTAGTTTGATAGCAATTGCATTGAATCTGTAGATTGCTTTGGGTAGTAGAGTCATTTTCACAATGTTGATTCTTCCAATCTAAGAACATGGTATATCTCTCCAACTTTTTGTGTCATTTTTAATTTCTTTCATCAGTGTCTTATAGTTTTCTGCATACAGGTCTTTCGTCTCCTTGGGTAGGTTTATTCCTAAGTATTTTATTCTTTTTGTTGCAATGGTAAATGGGAGTGTTTCCTTAATTTCTCTTTCAGAGTTTTCATCATTAGTGTATAGGAATGCAAGAGATTTCTGTGCATTTTTTATCTTGCTACTCTACCAAATTCATTGATTAGCTCTAGTAGTTTTCTGATAGCATCTTTAGGATTCTCTATGTATAGTATCATGTCATCTGCAAACAGTGACAGTTTTACCTCTTTTTAGTTTATTTTTAAACAGATGATACTGGATATCAAAACATAATTTAAAATATCAATATGTGTTATGTGCTGGGATTTATAACCTTTGCAACTATGTAAATTTATGATGTAATTTTCTATGCTCACAGCGATATGATAAAGTAATTTTTTTTCAAGATTCTTTAGGGTTTGCCAGAAAAACAGATGGTAGGTCCTCATATAAAGTATTCTGTGACAGACACCACAAATTATTTGTCACTTTGCATTCTTCACTTCGTTCATGATATAATTCCTGATTTTACCGAGAATCAATCACCCAGCTGGAGATTCTACTTGCCCCTTCTCATGCTTCTAGCTGTGACCATGAAACCAACAGAATATGTGACAAAGTGATGTGTGCAACTTGTGCATGGTCACCCTAAAGAAAATTGCTTTCTTGTCACTCATCTTCACCCTTTCACACTCTTTGGGCTATGGCAAAGGCTGAACAGTCATCTTGGATTCCAAAATGGAAACCACATATGAGGGAGGATGGGGACATCAGCCAACAAATGCCAGAAAGTTCAACTCTGATTTGAAACATGAGTGAAATAAATAGCTATTATTTACGTCACCATTTGGAGCATTTCTTATTTACAACATAAAATTCTGTATTCTAAATAATGTACATGGCTAAGTAGAAAAATAAATAGAAAAACAAATGGCTATATTATTTCAGAAGATGTAAAAAATGTCAATATAGTGCAGTGAGTGAATACTGAATTGTAAGGGAACACGAACTTCTATCCCAGTCCTAGCTTTGACACGATATGGCTGTTTTCTTTAGACAAGTAATATTACTTCCCTAACTACTTCCTAAATAAAGGGAATGGATTATATATCTTAAAGGCCTTATTACTTAATTACCATGTTTTTCTTTTTTTTTTGCAGAGAGGACCAGGGGAAGTTTGAAGAGAAGTTGTTACTTAAATTGCACCTTGAAAGATAATTTAATGGATGTCTCTGTGAGATATGAGTCATAGAATAAAAGTGAAAATCTCCTGGTGTCCTCTAATAACCTACACAGGGTAAAATAAATTGAGTTCATAGGACAATAATATTCTTCGAACAGAAGTATATTTATTGAATACAGCAGCTCAGATGTAAATGCAATGGTTGCTTAACACATTACTAACAATATCTAACCCATTCTCATATTTATGATCTTATAATTCCAATTCTTAGCAGTCTCCAATATATGAGACAAATAGTACAAGGCACTGGAATTGATCATGGCCGTGACCAAGGTGGCTAAGCACATTGCATTCTATTAGAAACAATTAAGATCTTGGCAGTTGAATATGAGGAAATCAGGAACAAGACTGCTAGAAGATGGGAGGAATGATTTGCAAGCTCATTTAAACACAGATAAAATGTTAGTAGGGTTTATAATGAAAGTACATAAGACCTTTTAATTTTTAAATGATTTAAATTATGTAAAACTATAAATTATTAAACAAATTGATATCTGAAGTCATTCATAATTTGTGTCAACAACCCAATTAAAAAAAAAAGGCAAGTTTCACAAAAATATTATAACAACCTAAAATGTACATGATTTTTTGTTAGGCATTTTAATGTGTTTTTATTTAAACATCAAAACAACATTTGTCAGAATATTTTTCCAGGTTATTAGAGATGATTAAGCTGAAAATCAGAGAGTTAAATAAGTCCTTTACAATTTCAAAGCTAGTAAGTTCTAGTGACAAGTTTTCTACCCAGGCCTGCTGGATTCTAAAGTTCATGCTTTTCAAACTACAGCAAATTCTTTTGCCCAGAATTACAACCATATACCATCAAGATACAGACTTTTCCATCTTCTTCAAAAGATTCCTCATAGTCCTTTGTAGTTCATAATTCCCTCCTCACTCCAGCAGCAAGAAATATTGATCTGTTTCTATCACTATATATTAGTTTTTTTAATATAAATGGAATCTTACAATATGTACTTCTGTGTTTTTGTCTTCTTTCAGTCGGCATAATGATTTTGAGATTCATCCATGTTGTTGTATCATAGTTGTTTCCTTTTTATTGCTGAGGAGTATTCAGTTGTATGAATTTATCATTTTATATTTGTCCACTGAATTGTTGATAGACATTCGGACTGTTTTCCACTTTGTCTTTATGAATAAAGCTTCTGTACACATTTTTTTGTACAACTATTTGTGTAGATGTATGTTTTTATTTCTCTTGGGGAAATATCTAGAAAGGGAAATGGCTGGGTCCTATGGTAGGTACAAGTTTATCTTTTTAAGAAACTGACAAAGGGTTTTCCAAAGTAGTTGTACCATTTTACATTTTCACCAGCAGTGTATTAGAGTCCAGCTCCACTACATCTCACCAACACTTGCCATGGTCACTCTCATTAATGTAAGCCATTCTAATAGATGTGAGTAGTATGTAATTGTAGTTTTAATTTTTAACTCCATGAAAGTTAAATGAGGTTGAGCATATTTTTTGTGTAAGTACTGGCCATATTATATGTCTTTTGATCAAATATTTTACTATTTTAATTGGCTTTTGATTTATTAAGTATTTATCTTATATCATTTGTCAGGTATATATATTGTAAATATGTTCTACCAATCTGAGACTTACCTTGTTGATTTCTTAATGGTGATTACCAAAGAGAAAACATTTCTAATTTGGATAAATTTGAATTTTGTTATTCTTTTTGTTCTTTTATGTTTCATGCTTTTGTTGTGTTCTATGAAATCTTTGCCTATCCAAATATGTAAAGATTTTCCTTTATGCCTTCCTCTAAGAGTTTTCACCTTTTTTTAATTTTATATTTAATTCTCTGATACATTTCAAATTAACTTTTTTGTTTATGGTTGCATTAATTTTCTATTGCTGTCATAATAAAATATCACATATGTTGTGGCTTGAACAATACAAATTCATTATCTTAAAGTTTTGGATGTCAGAAATCTGACATGGATCTCACTGGGTAGAAACCAAGGTTTTGGAGGACTGCATTCCTTTATGGATGCTCTAGGGGAGAATCTATTTCCTTACTCACCTCAGTGGTTGGCAAAATTCAGTTTCTTGCAGTTACAGGATGGAAGTCCCTGTTTCCTTGCTGGCTGTCAGCCGAGGACCACCCACGACTTCTAGAGGATGTCCACATTCCTTGGCTTGTGGCCCTTTATTCCCAACTTTCAATGCCAGCAATGGCTAGTAGAGTCCCTTTCATGTGACACCTTTTCCTGACTCAGGCAGGAAAAATTCTTCACTTTTGAAGATTCATGTGATTAGCCTGAGCCACTTGGATAATTCAGAATTATTTTCTCATTTCAAAATCCTTAACCTAGATCACACCTATAAAGTCTCTTTTGCCATAGGTAACATACTGACAGGTACAGGGGATTAGTATTTGGACATCTTTGGGAGACCATAATTCTGCCTACAACAATGAGCAATGATATATTTTTTTCTATAATGACTGTCATTATTTTAACATTATATGTTTAAAAATATTTTCTTTCCCCATGGAATTGCCTTAGCAACCTAGTCAAGAATCACTTGACCACATGTTTACATATATTTCTGAAATATTCATTTTGTTTTGTTTATTTACATGCTTATTCTTTCATCAATACTACACTGTATTGATTACTATATATTTACAGTAGGTCTTAAAATTAGGTAAAATAAATCTTTCAATTTTTTTTTTGAAAATTGATTTGGCTATTCTAATTTACACACACATTTTTCACATTATTTCTTAGGTTTCTGACAACTCATCTCAGTACTGTTCTGTAATTTTTAGTATAAAGGTCCTAAAAACTTTATCAAATTTATTCCTAATTATTTTATGTTTTTTGGTAATATTGCAAATATTTTAAAATTATGTTTTCTCACTAAAAATAGAATTACCATATGATCCAGCAATCCCACTCCTGGGCATATTTCCAGACAAAGCTATAATTCAAAAAGATACATGCACCCCTATGTTCATAGCAGCACTAGTCACAATAGCCAAGACATGGAAACAACTTAAATGTTCATCGACAGATGAATGGATAAAGAAGATGTGGTACATGTATACAATGGAATACTACTCAGCCATAAAAAAGAACAAAATAATGTCATTTGCAGCAACATGGATGCAACTAGAGATTATCATGCTAAGTAAAGTAAGTCAGAAAGACAAAGACAAATACCATATGATATCACTAATATGTGGACTCTAAAATATGACACAAATGAACCTATCTATGAAACAGAAACAGAATCACAGACATAGACAACAGACTGGTGGTTGCCAAGGGGGAGGGGGGGAGGGAGAGGGATGGACTGGGAATTTGGGGTTGGTAGATGCAAACTATTACATTTAGAATGGATAAACAACAAGGTCCTACTGTATAGCACAGGGAACTATGTTTAATATCGTATGATAAACCGTAATGAAAAAGAACATTAAAAAAAGAAAGTATATATATGTATAACTGAATCACTTTGCTGTACAGCAGAAATTAACACAATATTGTTAATAACCTATACGTCAATAAAAAGTAATGTTTTCTAATGGTTTGCTGATAGTATATAAAAACACAACTGATATACTTTATATTAAACTTGTATCCTTTGACTTGCTAAATTCACATATTAGTTCTAGTTCTAGTTTTGTACATTCCTAAGGATATGCTATGCAAACAATCATGCCAATAATTATAAAGACAGTGTTCATTATTCTTTTTTGATTTTAATCCTTTTCTTTCTTTCTTTATTACAATGATTAGGATCTCTACTACAATGTTGAATAGAAGTAATGAGAGTAGATATCCTTGTCTTATTTCTAATCAAAGGGGGAAGTGTTCAATATTTCACTATTAAATAAGATGCTAACTGTTAAGTTTTTACAGATGCTCTTTTTCAGGTTAAAGTTGTTTCTTTAAAATCCTAATTTGCTGAGAGTTTTTCCCACAAATGTGTGTTGAATTTTTAAGTTGTTGTTGTTTTTCACCTAATGTGGCAATCACATGGTTTTAGTGTTAGTCCAGGTCTTCCAAGAAGCAAATGATAAGATAGGATCAAGTATGCAAAGACTTTATTAGGAGACCCAACAGTGAGAGAAAACTTAGAGGGGGCTTTGATCTAGGGAGCCATGAGGCAACACATGTCTGACACTGTGTGCAGAAGAGATGGATAGAAGATTGAATAGAAGTATCTTAGAATGTAGTGGAGTTTACAGAAAGTTGAGTTAGGCCATCAGGGAATTCTCAGAACAAAATTTCCCATTAGAAGAGTCCCATATCTCCTATAAACAAGCCTGCTTAGTATCCCCCTACCATCACTAGTCACTGTCTGGGAGGAAATGAGCAATGGATTTCAGGGTGCATAAGCTGGCGCCCATGGTCAACTCTGCTCCCTGTAGATGGAAGAATTCAAGGCACATCTTATAACTGACACATTTCAGTCTTGGCTCTGCACAGATCTACTTTTTCTTTTAAATAAACTTAATTTTTAGAATAGTTTTATATTTACAGAAAAATTAAGAAGATAGGGTACCACAGAAAGAGTTCCCATATACCCCACACCTAGTTTCCTCTACTGTTAACATCTTACATTAGTATGGTACACTGGTTACAATTAATAGACCAATATTGATACATTAGTAATACAGAAGGTCCATATTTTATTTAGATTTCCTTAGGTTTCACCTAATGTCCTTTTCTGTTCCAGGATCCCATATAGGATAGCATATTATATTTACTCATTTTGTCTTATTCACCTCTTCTCATATCTGTTTTTCAAAATTAAATCAGAGAAGCTCCTCCATGGTTCCTATGGTAAATTACTCTCTGCTGCCTCCATTCTTGGCTTTCTGGAGCCATGCACAACTAAAAGTTTAATATTTAAGGCATTCTTCCTGATGCTGGCCTTTATAAGATCAGAAAATAATGGGAAATAATAATATTCTAACATTCAAAAATCCATAGCACCAGTATAAGTGCTGCATACATACTTCACCAAGTTTGTATAAGGATCCAGTGAAGTAATATGTATGAAGCCTTCCAAAGCCCCTGTCTCTTGTGTTTTCATTGGTGATAGAAGCGGGGATGTTCCCTCGCTGTCCTGGTCCTCCAATTTTCTTTTACAACTATGAGTGGCTTTGTACTCAAGTTTAGCCAATATGATATAAGAGAAAGATATTAGATAAGGTTATCAGGAAAGTTTACATAATACACGACTAACCTAGCATCTCATTTCACCCTTTATCCTTTGACCTACTCCATGATTCCTATGTAGATTATCAAAAAATGATTTTGATTAACAGAAGTGCAGCAGTTATCATCCTGTGATGGAAGCCAAAAGCTAAATTGGAATAAGAAGACAGAAGGAACAATGTCCCCTTTGAAACTTTTTTGCAGTTTACACAAGCCCCAAACAGCCTATCTCCAGAATTTTTGTGTTAAACAATTTTCTTATTTATGTCAGTACTAGTCAATTATTTGCTTGTTGCCATTAAATACAATCCTAGTTGATACTGTAGGTCAAATATTTAACACACAGCCTGGTACAGGTACTCTGATTATTTATTCATTTATTTATTTATTTTGCGGTACGCGGGCCTCTCACTGCTGTGGCCTCTCCCATTGCCAAGCACAAGCTCCAGAGGCGCAGACTCAGCAGCCATGGCTCACGGGCCCAGCCGCTCCGCGGCATGTGGGGTCTTCGCGGACCGGGGCACGAACCCGCATCCCCTGCATCGGCAGGCAGACTCTCAACCACTGCGCCACCAGGGAAGCCCTGATTATTTTTTAATAGATATTATTATGAACATATATACCAGTTCAGAAAATTAAAACTACCAAACAAAATATAAATACCTAGAATATGTTAAAATTTAGTTTTCCTTAATGACACATATTTATGTCAAATATTTTTGTACAAAATGAATGAAGTGGGTCCTTAGCTCTTTCCCAACACACATCACCAAAAGAGAAAAGCTGCTATACAGGAGAATAGGAGCTCACAGGCCAGAATACAAAATAACTGAAGAATAGAAAAATTTCAAAAGAAAAACAGAAACTGAACAATATATATTATCTGAAGAATTATTGAAGCAGTGAACAACTAATTAAAATAAGCATGATAAGCATATTTAACCAAGAAAAGGAAAATATTACCATGTTGGATGCTAATGAGATAAATAACACAACAGAACGGATAAACTATGGAATGTAAATAGCTGAAAATGAATTTGTGAGCTGAATGATCATATGGGGTAAATTTCACAGAAGATGTTGGGAGAAAGTAAGGAGATATAGAAAACAAAAGAAAAATTAAGAAATAAAGAGAAAAGAAGTATGAATATCCAAATAATATGGATATAATAAAGAGAAAAATAAAAAAAGAAGGAAAGAGTAAAAGTTTCCCAGATTCAGATATATTTGCAAGACCTCAGACTAAATGGTTCATTGAGTCTCTGTGATGTGAGAGAAGGAAATTGATTCTGGAACTCAAAATGCACTAAGCAAGCAGATGTCAAATGTTCTTAGGCAAAACTCTACAAGAGAGAAAGCTATCTCCTCAACATGCCTCACACTCCCTTTGGGAATTTCCTTCTCCTGCTGCATCTGTACATATCTACACATATCATTCTCTTTCTAAAGCCAGCCCTAACTTGACACAGTATTTTTTAAAATAATGTTCTCAAAGTGTAATCCTAAAAAATCTTGATCTGTTAAAAAATGAAGACCCTGATCTCCATAAAAGACCTTATAATAAATCTTAATCCCATTCTGTATGAGCTGAATTCATTTTTAAAAAACATCTCAGTTGATATTATATAGACTACATTGAGATTCTGCTCTAAGCACTCAGGGCTTTTGACTGTGAAATTTCCTCAATTCCAAGAAGATCCCAAGGCACAAAGGAAAAAAATGCACCAAACTTTAAAAGTTAATTAGAAGAACTTAAAGAGTCACCATATTACTATTAAAGAACAAAAGCTAGTACTGTCTACTGAAGAATAAAACTAACAATCATGAAAGTTTAAACATATTTAACATATTGTCAGAGTACCTGAATTTACATTTGTTCAACTGAAGATAAACTTAATTGAGCAGTTAATGGTAAGTTTACTCTATCCCCAACAGCAAAGGAATCTTGCCCTCAGCAAGAATAAAGCGGTCCTGTACAGAATCCATGTATAAAATGAATCTCTATCTCAAAATAAAATCTATCCTCCTAGAAGATGACTGAGTAAATAAGTACTCAGAGAAGCTGGAACTACATTCCTGGACTTTCTATGGAAGAGAGCTGAAAGTGGGATATTCTTGGGTACATTTAATCTTAATTGGTAGAGAGAAAGAAGCTGCCTCAGATTTACAAAGATCAGAAATTTCAACTTTTAATGAATTTTTGTTAACTTTGAATTTTGTTTATAATAAATCCATTATAAATTGTGACTTTGTCAATTGACACTTGTTCTGACTACCTCATTTCAATTTGACAAGCTGTCTTCTCCACCACCTTTTACTCATAAAATCTGTCCTGAATCTTACTAAACTTCTGGGTGAAAATAAGCAAATTATAAAACAAAATAATACAACAGACACTATGAGTTAGTCAAAGAAAACTCAAATATGTGGTATATGCCCACCTGTGTGTGTGGAATACTATTATAATGTATCAACTTGGCTAGGATGAACTACATTTCCCAGAATTCACTTTCTTTTATTGTTTCTGATAAGGGGAGGCCACAAGGAGGATTCTTGGGAGATTTGGAAGCCGCAGCCATTTCTTACCAAAAGTACACATTGTTGCTGTTCAGCTGATTCACCTCATTGGTGTGAAGCAGCAGCTGAGCCTGCAATTGCTCTCTCTCCTCAGGATCACCCATCAGCTGCTCGCACTGCTGGACCAGGTGTTTGTGTTTATCTCTGTGACAAAGGGCCCCAGCATATGCAGGATACACATGTCACTAAGATCAGGAGCAATAAGACCAGACTCAGGCCCCCAGTGGGGCTGCACCCAACTCAAGCTTATAGGTTCCAGCCTGCCCTTGATCTTTCCCACCTTGCATCTATCTTCCTTTCCTGACTGCCTGTCCTGTGGATTCTGAGCTCTGGTGTCAGATCTGGAAACAGTCTTATGCGGACTGCTTAATTAATTCCTACACTTATATAAGACCAATTCCCTGTAACAAATGCATTTAATATATATGTATGCTTTTATCTCCTACTGGTTCTGCTTCTGATTGAGGCCTAAGTGATAAAATGTATGTGTTGTATGTTCTCATAATGGTCTTATGAAATAACTTTCTATTATTATCCCCATTTTGGAGATGAGGAAATGGAATTGGTGGTTAAAAACTTGCCAAGGTCACATGGCAAGTAAGTAACATAATCAGGATCAGAACCAGTCAGATAAGCCCTATTAAAAAAAAAAAAAAAGGAAGAAAGAATTGATATAACTGATGTTTGGCACAGTAACCCATATAAGTATATAAAGCTGCTAATACATAGTAGGTACTCTCAAGATGTCATTTTTCTTGCCTGGGTGCTTTAACACGCCAAACATCCCAGCTGACAATGAAAGAATCCTTATGAACTGTACAAAGTATGCATCTGCTGAACTTGCACAGAATGAACTGGAAACACAGTCAATGTTTTGTTTTCCTTATCACTGTACTGTTCTCTCAAGGTGCACCAGAAATGAATGATTACTCACCTACTTACATTTGGCTTTATTTATGAAATCTCACACAATCAATAATTGATTGCTCTCTGGAGGAAGCAACTCACAGGCACTGAAAATGGCACGTTCCTTCCTTCCAGAAAAGAAGAGGACATGTGCTTGAATTTTTTTGGAGATAACGGGGTGGGACTGGCAGTGGGGGAGGGGAGTTGACACTGACTATGGAGACCACCTGATTTTAAGCAGCAGGACAGTAGTAACTTTCTGGGCATTTTTGTTTTTCTCCCCAAAGACAAAATTTTCATTTCTGGCTAACATATGAAATAATTTTCAATGGAACAAAATGACATTCATTAACTAGCAGTGACAGTACTATTTTTTGTTTGTTTTGCTTTTCTTTTTCATTTTTTTGCAAATTAGAATTTAACTTCAGCCAGAGTTGCCTGGAAACACTGGATATGAAGAATATGGAATTTTTAATATGGTCATTTGACTCCAGTTGTTTTCATGTTACACCATGTTGATTTTTTTTCTTTGGCCGATTTTGAGCACTTTTCACTCATTTCTTTTTTGTTTCTTATTTCATTGTTAGAGAAGCTCCTAAAATAAGGGAGAAATGGGTATTTCCCCCTGATGAGGGCAAGTGAGTAGTGTCATACCTAGCATGAGTATAAAAGGAAAGCTGAGAGATTACACAGAATGCAAGGAATATAATCTAAATTTCTAATAACAATAGGCAATACCAAAAGGTTTCAGACACTGGGACAGTTAAGTTAAATAGGGTTCCATGATCTCTGTCTAGAGAACCAGAATACGGCTGGTCATGCTATATTTTCCCAGAAATTTCTCCCCATGTGCTAATGACAGAGAGTCCCAGGGAAGAGGGTTTAGACAAAGAAGGAAAAGGATGGCAGTGGGGGATAGTGAAAAGGGCAGATTTTTGGAGCCTTAGCCTCTATGCAGGCCCTTTATTTTTGTGTCAGACTGCTAGCCATAGTGAGACCTAAACCCAACACTGAAGTTAACTATAGAGCAAGACCAGGACAATGGACCCTTATAAGATACTGTATCCCCAGGGCCTGGCACATGGAAGGAATAATTATTTATTTAATGGATAAATTCATTAATTGATCAAAGGAACGAGAAGAGAGTTTGTCTTATTTTGTTGCTTGTTTGTTTTATAAAGGGTTGATCTACATTTAACTTTGCATGTGACTTCACTTTTTTCAAGTTAAATGCCTGGTTTCACATTTTCATGATAATCCTAAAAAGAGACATCTTAAAATTTGTTTACATCTGGTGATAACCACTGTGGTTAACACTCAGCAGTGGCAAAAGTCCAAACAGCTACAACAAAATGATGTGTAAAGGTGGAACAAAATGTGGTCTATTTTAGTACTGGTGATGGTGTACTCTAACCTTATAAGGGGGAAAAAAAGAGAACATCACTGCATTAACAAATATGCTGGATTTCACATTAAACTATTTAATAGTGCAACAATAACGTGGGTGGAAAGAAGACAACAGTGATTTCTTTCCAATGATTTTGGGAGGTAAAGGTGGTCTTAAATATACACTATTTTCCATTTTGTGCCTTGTGAGCTTTGGATATTTTGATTGTAATTTTTCCAAGTTAACTTTTGTTCCCAGATTTGTGTCGGCAAGTCTGTGACAATGATACAGT
Source organism: Lagenorhynchus albirostris (assembly GCF_949774975.1). Classification (NCBI taxonomy): domain Eukaryota; kingdom Metazoa; phylum Chordata; class Mammalia; order Artiodactyla; family Delphinidae; genus Lagenorhynchus; species Lagenorhynchus albirostris. The sequence continues at coordinate 67,735,917 of NC_083097.1, forward strand.
AATGATGATATATCTCAGAATAGCACTGCCTAAACGCCACCTGTAAAAACAGCAGGAAAGCAATATAGCGAGGAACAGAACAGCAGGTAAGATGATGTTTGTGTAAGTGCCAGCTACATATTTGTTAAAGCTAATGAAGTGTAAAAGGAAATGCAACTTATCCTCATCTTGTCCAGAATTTGGAGGCATTTTGAGGAGTAAATCCCAAAACAGAAGGATGGAAAATTGCCTAGATTGAGTAAAATCAATGGCCAACAGAAAAGAATGACATTTATTTCTTGAGTCTACAATAACCAGATGTTAAGTTAGTAAAAGAGAATGTGTTGGCTTATAGGTCCTCAGAAATGTCAATTGCCATATGTGATAAGGGGGCAGTTTATTCTTTTAATTTTTTATTTTAGTGCCCACCAATTCTGAAGAGAGATCTAGATGAATGTGTAAAGTTTCTCTTTGAAGCTGAGTGGTGAGGAATGCATCTTGATGAGTCCCATTTTCAGGCATTAAAGTGCCAAAGTAAAATGAGGTCTCTATATCATTTCTTACCATCAGCTAAATCAGGATGTCAAGTCATAAATATATTTATCCTCTGTTGGTAACATTAGAAATTATCCCTTCTCCTGCACCAATAAGATGAATCTCTGCTTTTTCCTCATTACGTCAAACTCTATTAATATGTATTAAAGTAACAGAGATTTAATATTGAAACAGAACAGTGTGAACCCTGTATGCAAGTCTATAATTCCCTAAACAACACCTAGTCATTATTGGGGATTTAATAAAAGTTATCTTAAAGGCAAAATGGTTTGAAAATTCAAATCTCTGTCAAAAGACATTCTTAAAAATTCTTCTTTTCTAGCTCATGATTCTTAAATTTCAACATGCACTTAAATTATGTATACAAAATCATTTATACTTTGTACTATTTGAAAATGCTTGACTTTGGCCAGTATGCAGATTTTTTAGCCTAACTCTGTCTAAAACACAGTCTAGACTTTGTGAACCTGGAAACAAAAATGTAAGAATTTTATAAAATCTCTAAAGCTTTATAATGATTCCTCACTTTTTCAATCCTAGAAATTACAGAATTGGATTATGGAATTGTAAGAGATGGCTGGGAAACTCCAAAATCCACATGGCGGGCATCTAGAAGTGCAGCTTGAATTCTGTGGCATGAGCTGAAGGAGCACACAGGCAGATTTCTCTCTTTTAGGGAAGCCTCAGTTCTGCTTTTAAGGTTTTTCAACTGATAGAATCAACTCTCCTCCCCAGATTATCTAATATAATCTTGTTTATTAAGTCAAATAATTATAGATATTAATCACATCTACAAAATACCTTCACAAAAACATCTAGATAAGTGTTTTACTGAGGACTATAGCCTAGCCAAGGTGACACATAAACATCCCAACTGTTATTTCCTTCAATGATAGAACAGATTAAATTTTTTCTAAGGAGCAAACTAAATGATATGGATAACTTTTACAGATAGGGTGAAAAACACAGTTTTGTTTTTCCCCAGATTTTTTGTAATAATCATTTATTCTTTGGAGGATCATGTAAGTGTACATACATTTTTATTTTAAGTTTTAATTTGTATATGGAAAACTTCAAACATATATGATAATGCAGAGAATAATACAATGAAGGCCAATGTACCCCTCATCCAGCATCAACAATCATCAACATTTTGCCAACCTAAAATACGCATATATATATATATATATATATATACACACACATATATACATATGTATCTTTAATCACTAGGATGCACTTCTGCCTGGATTTGAATCTCAGTCTCTGAAAGGCATGAGGGAACATAGCTAAAGGAGTAGCAAAATTATGTTTTTCATTTCAACCTAGAGGATAAACCTAGTGAGTAAAAACTTGGCCACAATACCCTGCACTACTGTTTTCTTTCTCCTTTAATTTTTTCCCCTAGTGAATATAGTTTAATTTTATGAAACCATCATTTATTGAATGTATGTAACTTTGCTACTGATAATAATATATTAAGGAAATGCTAGAGAAGGATAATAGTGAGTAAGAAAAATCATGGATAGATAGTAAGATAAAGATATAGCCTAATATTTTTAAAAAATCATATAATTTAAAAGGATATGGGAATAATCATTTTAAGAGTATAACAAAAACGAGGCTAGCATTCGACTTGGGATTGGAAAGTAAAGTGGGAGAAAAGACAAGGAATTTACTTATTTATCCTTTAACGTTTCCAGGCTACAGCACAGTTGATGAAATGGTGGAATGCCACATTGCTTCTAGTCAGTGCAACATTGCTTTAATGTAAAACTTATGCTCAATTTCCATTTTCCCACTGAAGGTTTAAATGAGCCGATGGATTCTGAAAAATGCACTGGCAGCAAAAGTCTAACAGCTTTATGGTGTTAACAGCAGTCTAGAGCTCTCTACTTTGTACCAGAAATAGGTATGTTAGAGTTCTTGGGGAGGGGAGGGAAGGCTCCTTAAAATTATTTAGTAACATAAGTGAATGCCACATGCTTATTACCCTTGTCTTAGGGAAATATGCATAATAATGTAATCATTATTGATTCTTTCTCTGTAGGACTCCTGCTTTGGCTCATTGCTCATTTTGAATGACTCAGTAAGTCACAAGAGTTGTCAGTGTTTCCTCACTTAGCTTTACATCATTTGTTTACAACATGTGCTCAACAACAGCCTGCTTTATGGATGAGCTCCTACAGACTGTGACGATTTAATGCATAATGCAGGTGTATATTAAATCTGTTACACATACGTCATGAACACAATGGAATTGTTTGGAGACAACTGTGGATAAGTGTGCATTATTTTATTCTGTACCCCAAAGGCTTAGCATGATGCCTGGAACCTGGTATGCACTCTATGAATGCTTGTTGAATAGATGGGTATGTAAATAAATGAATGAAATTAAAATTTTTTAAAAATCAGCTGATTTTCATATGAAACTCTGCACAGTGGCATACAATGTTGTTTTCTGCCTGAAATTCTAACTAATTCTTTCTTTGCCTATCTAAACCCTCCTCTTCAAGGACTACCTTCATCCTCATATTCTCCGTAAGCTTACTTGATCACTTCATCAAATGTTGTTTTATTCCTTGACTAATCAGTTGGCACTTTACAATTACTTAGTTGGAGAAAGAAAATAAACAAATGATGCATTAAATAATCACGTATAAATGGAAAAATAAGATCAATATAATAACAGATATGTACTGTGTGTTCTTAAAAAAACAATATTAATATTTGAATTCAGGTTCTGTGCATTAAAAGTAAATAAATCACTACTCACCAGAAGTCCTGCCCACAGCAGATTCTCATCATGACGCAGATCTGTTTGAGATATATTTTAGTGTTAAAAGACCCCACTTAATTTTTTTTTCTATTTTAGAAGGACTCTTATTTCAATTAATTATTTTTCTATATAATAAACATACACTTGAAAGGGGATAAATACTTAGCAGAAGGAAATTGTCGCTTTATCACTCAATATCATCTAGCACAGTCTGAGGTACTAATATCTTTTTTCATTAAAAAGCTAACATTGGAATAATACCAGGTTTTGCAAGAACAAAACGAAAGTTATAAGAAAGTCGTATCAATGTAAATATTTAAATTTCTTCTTTTAAATAAATTAGAGCAATTATTAGTTCTCTCACTATTCCTCCAACATTTTGTACATTTATGGACTAATTCTTTGATAAGCCTAAAACACGTCGTCTGATTAAATCCAAGAAATTCTTGGTGGAAGTGTAAACAATGCAACATTCATCCATTTATCCATTCAATCCACAAATATTTATTGACACACTAGTTTTGTTTCTTTTTTTGGCGGGGCTGGGGAGAGGCGGAGAGTAGTTTTTCTTTCTCGTCCGCCCCTGCACCGCCTTTGGGCCAGAGCCCTTTTCCCAACCTTACCTGGCCTTTCCTGGGGCAAAAACAGCTGCTCTGCAACTCTAAGTGGGTCAGGGGGTAGTGAGGCCTCTACAAACATTGGGGTTTGCTTGACAGGTGGCACGAGCTAGACCCCCTTAGGGACGAGCCTGAGACCTGCACCGCCGGCATCCAGGTCACACTGTGTTCCTCATCCCAGTATTTCCGCGTCAGCCCCGTGGAACTCCCGAAATCGCGCGAGATCAGGTTTCCTCCCGGCAAGCTTGGGCTTCAGCGGTAGCGGCTCAGGCAGGATTTCGCTGTTTTCGGATCTGACCCTGATCCTTAGCTCATCCTAGTCTATCGGCTTACTCCCCTCCATCAGGACCTACTCTTACTCTTCCCCCCCGCCCCCGCCACCTCCAACACACACCTGAAGCCGCATAAGCCTAACTTGTGGACTCCAGCTGTGCCCTGTTTGCCTTCCTTGGAAATCCCACATTCCACCTGGGCCACACCCAGGCCAAGCAGAAGGCTTCCTCATGGTGTTTTAAAAAAAGAGAGAGAGAGCGAGAGAAAGAGAGAAAGAAAAATGACAGGGTTAAGCCCCAGACAGGGTCCCAGACAGGACAAGAAATCAGACGCTGTCGTGTGGTGATAGTGGGCCTTCATGCTGGGGCAAGGCTGTCAGCTCTAGGCCTGGGTCTAAGGCATCATCCTTCACCATTTGAAGGCCAAGGGTGCTCGGTGGATGTTGGCACAGATGCAGAAGTTTCTGATGTTGGTTAGTAGACTTATGTCACTGAGTAATTAATGAAGGTGCATTTGAAGCCCACGGGCTCCAGCAAGTGGCAGATCTTTTCTTCCAGGCAGCAGGTACCCTTAATGTTTCCACTGGTAAATAAGGTAAACCATTTGGAATTATAGGTTTTATAGTAAAATCTTAGATAGAGTGATTTCCATGATTGCACTAAACAAAGTTTCAAGTTTAAAAATATTCATTTAATGAGATGATTTAACCTTAAAAGAGGAATCACTAGTGAGGCTTTCATGAGATCACAGCTGAGGTGCTGGAGATTTCCAAAGAGATGCTTTAACTTATCATATGAGTTTGAATTGGATTGTTCACTGAGCAATCACAAATGTATCTGCTTTATGAAAGCAATGAGATCATAAAAATACAAGCCTTCTAAACTTGTTCCATCTCTAACTCCTCCCTTTAAGATTCACCGTCATCACCACAGTTTCCGTTTTTTATTTGACTCATGATTCTGACTCACCTTCCTTTTGGCCACTTGTTCTAGCTTTCAGGCAATTGTTTAATTCATATTCTCAACTACATGGATCTGGTCATAGGGATGTGGGAGTGAGATGAAAATGTAGCTTTTCCTGCAATATAGACCTTGTAGTCTTTAGGAGGAAGAAAAGCAAGATGAGAGAATGCAAGTCTCCAGGACTAACACACTCTTCTCTTGTTAATTCTGACATTGTCCATCCTTCATAACACCCATTATTATGACTACAGAACCTCTGACATTTTGCTTTGCTTTCCCAAACTTGGTATTGACCAGGGCTAAGGAGATGGAATGCTAAGATATCCTTCCTAAGGAAGGAAATGGAAGAAGAGGCAGAGGAAAAAAAAAAAATCCCAACCTGTTAAAGATAGAGAAAACCTTTCAAAGTTATTTTCAGAAGAGACCTCTGGGATAGTTGGTAGCTAATTACAGTAAATTTATTATACTCTTTAAAAAAGTAGATGGACTGAGGAAGTTGCAAGTAGGCCACTGTAACCTATTTCCATCCTTCAGTTATAGAAGTATTTTTTGAAGGAAGCGCCTAAGCTCTACAGAGGAGCAATGCAGTTGAGCCATTGTAAAAATGTCTATGCTTTTATACAGGTTGGTGATCTGGTTGGGAATCATTGGCTGAATCTACAGGGTAGCTCTCTCAGGTCCACTTGCAGGGCTCAGAGAGTCAAAGATTCAGAGATTAGATCATGCTATGCAAATAGTCTCCAGCTAAATGTTTCCACTGGGCTTGGTGTCAGATTGGGCTTTATGACTTCCTAAAGGATCATGGCCCTATCACAATGAACAATTTAAATAAGGAAGCTTGGTTTTTCTTATATACAGAGAAACAATTGACAATTTATTTTTGTTATGATAACTGTGCTCAGCTTCTAGGTGAGTTTTATAAGGACATCTGAAGCACAGCAAGATAGCCTACAAGTGGATAATATTGAGAAAAAGTAAATATGCTTTTCCCCTTTTTTGCTGAATGCTTATATAAGTCAGGTGGAATAAAGTAAGGTTGGGGTGGGGTGTGGAGATTAGTGAAGTCCCGAATACCAGTAGTAAGCTTTTTAGACCATATAGAAGATTTTGCATTCTCCTTTAATGACTAAATGACCCAGACTTTGGGGGTAAAGCAGAAGTTTGAGAGAGAAAAAGTCTAGATGTTGATTAATAAGAAAGCTGTCTGAAATGGATAACAGATTTCATTTGAAAGTGAGTTTCATCTTTATCTGTTAGAATTAATTGCAGAATGTCTTGCAAGAAATGTAAAGAGGTATTAGTTACAGGGAATTTACATCCTATCTCTTAATCAAGGAAATTTAAACCAAAGGAGTAGATAAAATAGGTTGACTTTTTTCTGCTAGATAGAATTGAGTGAAAGGAAAAGAAACAGGTGAAAGCACAAGCAACAGAAATACATCATGTGGTATCTAATTAATGTAAGTAATTGAAAATTGGACAAGTGCTAGAATATATTAAATCCAGCACCTTTTTTGTATATTGGTAAAACACTATAATAAAAATAGCTCTTGGGAGAATTAATAATTAAAAATTTAATGGCATATAGTATTTAAAATACCTCCATTTGGAAAGTCATTTTTATAGTAATCAGCAAGGATCAAAAGATGTTTATTTCTAATTATTAACACTGTGTTAGTTCTGAGAATAATGATAAAGTTAATTCACATATTAACAGAGACAGAGGTGACTTTTGTAGATAAGAATTTAGGTTAACACCAAAATTCAAAAGATATAAAATTTTAGTATTCAACTTCATGGAATAGGAAGAATCATCATTATGAGTTTCTTTCAATAATTTGATTATTGCTCTTAATGGTATGCAAGGTAAAGACACATTATTGTTTTTGTTTTATTAGAAATCACGGTGGATAATACTTAAAAAAATTAAGATTGCCTCTGGACTGCAAGTCCTGGGATCAGTCCAATTTTTCAGTTTTCACTTAAACTGAAAAACACCCAAACAGCATTTCACAGTGCTGACTGTGAGACGTGTGTTCTCTTTCTTTTATCACTTTGAAACAGAAATTATAGAATAGTTGTATTTGGAATAGAAATTATAAAAATCAAACAAAAATTATATGTTTATATAAATTACAGTTTATGTCAGCATCCTTTGAGCAGCCACAAAAGTGGTCTTTTACAATGATTTTTATTTTTTATTTTTCATAGTGCAATACAGAGTTTTATTTGCTAAATACTTTTCCAAGTTTGCTTCTAGGGACCCACATATATATAATAAATAATTCTAATTTAAATGTCACATAAAATGATTGGGTTTTACTATTAATATTTTTACAATAACGAAACTTTTGTTTAGAAGTAAGCTAGGAACAGATGTTTGTCCTTCTTTCTTTATTGTAGTTGTGTTGCAGGAGTTTTTTGTAAAGGTGAGATTTGCAGTACCTACAAGCATGAAAATGATTTTACTCTCTTTCTGTGTGTTCTCAGAGAAAATAAGAGGCTCTTTTAATTGTGCCAATAGCAAGAAAACAAGGATAAAGAAGGAAAATAATTAGAAAGGCTGAATCAACAAGAAAATAAAAACAGAAAACAAAAACTAAAGAAAATCAACATGGTTATAATTAAAGTTAGTTTCTTGGAAAAAATCCTTGTTTAATGAAATCTTCACAGGTTGTTTAGGATGAATGAGAACTATTTGGTAAGTCTAACTCAACCCATTTGTTTTTCAATATACAAGCCCAAATTTTAATAACTTCCCTAATTTTAAGAAATTTTTTATAACATACTTTGACTTCAAGTGAAATATTTGAAATATATGATTGTTACTTTCCTTGTACCTAGGAATTACTAAAATTATTGCCTTAGCTAATTTATTTAACCCAAGTCAATAAAACTTTCTGATTTTCAAAATAGGGATCATGTTATTTATCTCATGGTGTTATGATTAAAATTCAATAAGAAACCAGGAATGGCATCACCAAAATGAAAGAGTAGGCAATTCCATACATCCATCTCCCCATAGAAACATTGAAAAACAAGGGGGTGGAGTCAAGATGGCAGAGTAGGAGGATGTGGAGTTCACATCTCCTCACAAGTAGGGTATCAACTAGGCACTAGTGGGGGACTTCCTTCCCTATCATGGGAAAGGAAATAGCCACCCAAGTCTAGGAAGCATAGAGAGTCCCATACAGGATAAACCCAAGTAGAAACATGCAGAGACACATATTAATCAAACTAACAAAAATTAATACAAAGAAAAAATATTACAAGCAGCAAGGGAAAAGCACCAAGTAACATACAAGGGAATCCCCATGAGGTCATCAGCTGATTTTTCAGCAGGAACTCTGCAGACCAGAAGGAAATGGCAGGATATATTTAAAGTGATGAAAGGGAAAACCCAGGAGTACTCTACAACCAAGAAAGCTCTGCATGGCAAGGCACTCATTCAGATTCAATGGAGAAATGAAAAGCTTTACAGAAAAGCAAAAGCTCAGATAATTAAGCACCACCAAACCAGCTTTACAACAAATGCTAAAGGAACTTCTCTAGGCAAAAAACACAAGAGAAGAAAAAGACCCACAAAAAACCCACAAAACAATTAAGAAAACAGTAATAGAACATACATATCAATAATTATCTTGAATATAAATGGATTAAATGCTCCAACCAAAAGACACAGATTGGATGAATGGATACAAAAATAGGATCCATGTATATGCTGTCTACAAGAGACCCATTTCAAAGCTAGGGACACATACAGACTGAAAGTGAGGGGATGGAAAAAGATATTCCATGCAAATGGAAATCAAAAGAAAGCTGGAGTAGCAATACTCATATCAGATAAAATAGAGTTTAAAATAACGACTGTTACAAGGTGTAAGGAGGGACACTACATAATGATCAAGGGATCAATCCAAGAAGAAGATATAACAATTATAAATATTTATGTGCACAACATCAGGGCACCTCAATACATAAGGCAAATGCTAACAGCCGTAAAAGGGGAAATCAACAGTAACACAATAATACTGGGGGATTTGTACACCCCACTTACACCAATGGGCAAATCATCCAGACAGAAAATTAATAAGGAAACACAAGTCTTAAATGACACAATAGACAAGACAGAATTAATTGATGTTTGTAGGACATTCCACCTGAAAGCAACAAAATACATTTTCTTCTCAAGTGCACACGGAACATTCTTCAGGATAGATCACGTCTTGTGTCACAAATCGAGCCTCGGTAAATTTAAGAAAATTGAAATCATATCAAGCATCTTTTCTGACCACAATGCTATGAGATTAGTAATGAATTACAGGGAAAAAACTGTAAACAAACACATGGAGACTAAACAATATGCTACTAAATAACCAAGAAATTAGTGAAGAAATCAAAGAGGAAATCAAAAAATACATAGAAACAAATGACAATGAAAACATGATGACCCAAAACCTATGGGATGCATCAAAAGCAGTTCTAAGAGGGAAGTTTATGGCAATTCAATCTCACCTCAGGAAAAAAGAAAGGTCTCAAATAAACATTCTAACCTTGGGACTTCCCTGGTGGTCCAGAGGTTAAAAATCTGTTTTGCAATGCAGGCATGCCATTTCAATCTCTGGTTGGGGAACAAAGATTCCACATGCTGTGGGGCAACTGAGATAGCATGCCTCAACTACTGAACCCACGCACCAAAACTAGAGAGCCATGTGCTGTAACTAATAAGGCTGAATGATCTGGAGCCTGCATGCCACAACTAGAGAGAAGCCTATGCAGTGCAACGAAGAGCCCACATGCTAAAATGAAAGATCCTGCATGCTGCAATGGAGACCCGACACCGCCAATAAATAAATAAATAAAATCTTACTTTACACCTAAAGCAACTAGAGAAAGGACAAAAAAACCCAACAAAATAAGTAGAATGAAAGAAATCATAAAGATCAGAGCAGAAATAAATGAAATAGAAATAAAGAAAACAATAGCAAAGATCAACAAAACTAAAAGTTGGTGCTTGGAGGAGATGAACAAAATTGATACACCTTTAGCTGGACTCATCAAGAAAAAAAGAGAGGATTCAAATCACTAAAATTAGAAATGAAAATGGAGAAATTACAAAAGACACCACAGTTATACAAAGGATCATAAGAGACTACTACAAGCAACTATATGTCAATAAAATGGATAACCTGGAAGAAATGGACAAATTCTTAGAAAGGTACAACCTTCCAAGACTGAACCAGGAAGAAAATATAAAGAGACCAATCACAAGTACTGAAATTGAAACTGTGATTTAAAATCTTCCAACAAACAAAAGTCCAGGAACAGATGGCTTCACAGGTGAATTCTATCAAACATTTAGAGAAGAGCTAACACCTATCCTTCTCAAACTCTTCCCAAAAATTGCATAGGGAGGAACACTCCCAAACTCGTTCTATGAGGCCACAATCACCCTGATACCAAAACCAGAGGTATCACAAAAGAAGAAAATTTATAGACCAATATCACTGATGAAAATAGACAAAAAATCCTCAACAAAATACTAGCACAAAAAGTCCAACAACACATTGAAAGGATCATGAACCATGATCAAGTGGGATTTATCCCAGGGATGCAAGGATTATTCAATATACACTAATAAATCAGTGTGATACACCATATTAACAAATTAAAGAATAAAAATTATATGGTCATCTCAATAGATACAAAAAAAGCTTTTGACAAAATTCAACACCCATTTATGATAAAAACTCTCCAGAAAGTGGGCATAGAGGGAACCTACCTCAACATAATAAAGGCCATATATGACAAACCTATAGCAAACATCATTCTCAATGGTGAAAAGCTGAAAGCATTTCCCCTAAGATCAGGAAGAAGACAAGAGTGTCCACTCTTGCCACTATTATTCAACATAGTCTGGGAAGTCCAACCACAGCAATCAGAGAAGAAAAAGAAATAAAAGGAATCCAAATTGGAATCCAACAAGTATTCCTTGGAAAAGGAATCATTTTCAGATGACATGATACTACATATAGAAAACCCTAAAAATGCCACAAGAAAACTACTAGAGCTCATCAATGAAACTGGTAAAGTTGCAGGATACAAAATTAAGGCACAGAAAATCTCTTTCATTCTTATACACTAACGAAAGTTTAATTAAGAGAAAGTAAGGAAACAATCCCATTTACCACTGCAACAATTAGAATAAAACCTACCTAAGTAGGCAAAAGACCTGTATTCAGAAAACTATAAAACACTTAAAGATTTAAGATTTCTTAAATCTAAGAAATCAAAGATGACACAAAGAGATGGAGAGATATACCATGTTCTTGGATTGGAAGAATCAATAATGTGAAAATGACGATACTACCCAAAGCAATCTACAGATTCAATGTAATCCCTATCAAACTACCAATGGCATTTTTCACAGAAGTACAACAAAAAAGCTTTACGATTTGTATGGAAACACAAAAGACCCTGAATAGCAAAAGCCACCTAGAGGAAAAAAAACAAAAATGGAGTTGGAGGAATCAGGCTCCTTAACATCAGACTATACTACAGGCTACAGTAATCAACACAGTATGGTACTGGAACAAAAACAGAAATATAGATCAATGATACAGGATAGAAAGCCCAGAGATACACCCACACACCTATGGTCACCAAATCTACGACAAAGGAAGCAAGAATATACAAGAGAGAAAAGAAAGTCTCTTCAACAAGTGCTGTTGGGAAAACTGGACAGCTACATGTAAAAGAATGAAATTAGAACACTCCTTAACACCATACACAAAAATAAACTCAAAATGTATTAAGGACCTTAATGTAAGACTGGACACTATAAAAGTTTAGAGGAAAACATAGGAAAAACACTCTTTGACATAAATCACAGCAAGATCTTTTTTGACCCACTTCCTAGAATAGTGAAAATGAAAACAAAAATTAAAAAATGGGACCTAATGAAACTTAAAAGCTTTTGCCCAGCAAAGGAAACCATAAACAAGACGAAAAGACAACCCTCAGAATGGGAGAAAATATTTGCACATAAAGCAACTGACAAGGGATTAATCTCCAAAATATACAAAGAGCTCATACAACTCAATATCAAAACAAAAAAAAAAAAACAATCAAATAACGGGTTGAAGACCTAAATAGATATTTCTCCAAAGAAGACATACAGATGGCCAAGAGGCACATGAAAAATGCTCAACATCACTAATTATTAGAGAAATGCAAATCAAAACTACAACGAGTTATCACCTCACACCAGTCAGAATGGCCATCATTAAAAAAATCTACAAACAGGGCTTCCCTGGTGGCGCAGTGGTTGGGAGTCCGCCTGCTGATGTGGGGGACGCGGGTTTGTGCCTCAGTCTGGGAGGATCCTGCATGTCGTGGAGCGGCTGGGCCCGTGAGCCATGGCCACTGGGCCTGCGCATCCGAAGCCTGTGCTCCGCAACAGGAGAGGCCACAGCAGTGAGAGGTCCACGTACCGCAAAAAAAAAAAAAAAATCTGCAAACAATATATGCTGGAGAGGGTGTGGAGAAAAGGGAACCCTCTTGTACTGTTGGTGGGAATGTAAATTGATACACCCACTATGGAGAACCGTATGGAGATTCCTTAAAAAAACTAAAAATAGAACTACCATATGACCCAGCAATCCCATTACAGGGCAGATACCCTGAGAAAACCATAATTCAAAAAGAGTCATGTACCCCAATATTCATTGCAGCACTATTTACAATAGCCAGGTCATGTAGGCAACCTAAATGTCCATCATCAGATGAATGGATAAAGAAGATGTGGTACATATACACAATGGAATATTACTCAGCCATAAAAAGGAATGAAACTGGGTCATTTGTAGAGATATGGATGGAAGCAGAGTCCATCATACAGAGTGAAGTAAACCAGAAGGAGAAAAACAAATATCATATATTAATGCATACATGTTGAATCCAGAAAAATGGTACAGATGAACCTATATGCATGGCAGGAATAGAGATGCAGATGTAGAGAACAGATGTGTGGACACGGAGGGGGAAGGGGGGTGGGACGAATTGGGATATTAGGATTGACATATTTATACTACCATGTGTAAAATAGATAGCTAGTGGGAACCTCCTGTATAACACAGGAATCTCAGCTCGGTGCTCTGTGATGACCTAGATGGGTGGGATATTGGGGGGGTGGGAGGGAGGTCCAAGAGGGAGGGGATATATGTATACAAATAGCTGATTCACTTCATTGTACAGCAGAAACTAACACAACATTGTAAAGCAATTATATTCCAATTAAATAAAAAGAATAAATAGAAAACATAGCACTAAAATAAAAGGTAGGCTGGAAAGGCAAGTTTAATGAGCAACGAGGCCTTGAATGCAAAGAATGAGGATATTGGGTTGATGCGAGGATGAGGCTGCAGACCCAACCAGCACTCAGATGCAGCTGTGAGCAACAATGTGGGAATTTTCCCCAAGAGCAGTTTGGTGAAGCCCTGGTTGGTATCTGGTAAAATCTGGGTGGTTTATCTTTACTAGAAAAAAAGAGCAGTTGAGAGTGTGGTGGTTTTAAAATATGTCGAGAATCTTTTATGACACTCCTCTCTTCTAAAAATGAAATCCCTCCTCCCCTCCACTCATGTGGGGACAGACTTAGTGCCCTGCTTCTAACAACAAAAGTGTGACAGAAGTGACAGTGTGACTTCTGTCATAAAGGATCCTGAAGTTTCCTCCTTGCTCTCCCTTGGATCACTCACTCTGGCGACAGCTATGCTGTGAGGACACAAAAGTGGTCCTATGGGGAGGACCACAAGCAAGGAATGAGGCATGTGAGTGCACCATCTTGGAAGTGGCTCCTCCACCCACAGTCAGGCCTTCAGGTGATGCAGCCCTGGCATGAATGACAATCTTGGCTGCAGCCTCATAAGAGACCTGGAACCAAAACCATCCAGCTAAGCCACTCCTGAGTTCCTGACCCACAGAAAGTTATGAGATTATAAACCTGTATAAGCTGAAAAAAAGAAAGGAAAGAAAGAAAGAAAGAAAGAAAGAAAGAAAGAAAGAAAGAAAGAAAGAAAGAAAGAAAGAAAGAAAGACAGACAAGCAGAAACTGTCAGAACCAACTTTTTCAGCACTCTAAGAAATAGTCAAAGATACAGTAACCAAGCAAATGCTAAACAAGAAAAAAGCAATATAAAAATGTTAAAACAAACAAACAAACAAAAAAACTTTGAGGCACTTTTACTTGTCTTTGCCCCACCACTCCCCAGACTCAAAGGTGGTCTTGAAGATAGTGGCTTGTCCCTTCAAAGGAAGTAGAGCAGATCTTATTCACAAAGCATTATGTTACTTTGTTCTAAGTTGTCTGATGGCTCTCTGAGGACTTAATGCCAGGTGCTCATTTCTGTTTTACCTAACTCAGAACTTGTTAAAGACAGAAGAGGAATGGGCATTGTTACAAACATTGTAACATTGTAAAGTGAATGAAAAACCTCTAGCTAACAGGGACAAAAGATTACAGTTGGAACATAAAATATACTGCCTAAATATGGTAGGAAAATCCAGGAAAAGAATTCATTTGGGAAATTAGGACATTCAAAATTTCCCATGTCCTGGGTGCCCATGACCTGCACCAAGGACAGGGTGCATTAGCTCAGAGAAGACTTGAGAACATTCTAAACTTACACCTCTGCCTTATCTCTAGACTCAGGGCTAGCAAGAAGTGTATAGTAACTGAAAGGAAAAATTCATAGAAGGACTCAACAGCAGAACTGAGCAGGTGAAAGAATTAGTGAACTCAAAGACAGCACAATTGAAATTAACTAAAGTTTTATAATGAATGTCCTCACCTGTCACATTTCCTTAATAAATATATTTAAATAAAATTTTTAATGTTTTAAAAGAATAAATTAAGGATGACATGAATATTTCAATGTAATTGTGACTAATTAATTGTCCAAACATTTTTAATTTGCCTACTTTGATTGCCTCTATGAAGTTCTGGAGATTCCTCAAACCACTCTCACTTCTCACACCAAATGCAAATCTGGGAGAATAAATTAAGGATGACATGAATATTTCAATGTAATTGTGACTAATTAATTGTCACAATTAATTAAATTGAATAAAGAATAAATTAAGGATGACATGAATATTTCAATGTAATTGTGACTAATTAATTGTCCAAACATTTTTAATTTGCCTACTTTGATTGCCTCTATGAAGTTCTGGAGATTCCTCAAACCACTCTCACTTCTCACACCAAATGCAAATCTGGGAGTCCTCAAGACCACAGTCAGATTCAATCATTTGCTACAAGTACTTGTAGAACTCAGAAAAGCCATTATACTCATGGTTATGGTTGATTACAACAAAATAAGTTAATATCAGAGAGGAAATATGTACATAGGGCACGGTCCTGCGGATACCAAGGCTTGGAGCTTCCAGTTGTCCTCTCCCAGTGGAACTGTGCAGGCAGCACCTGTTTTTACCAGCAGTGATGTGTAACAATATGCATAGAGCACTGCCAATCAAGGATGCTCACCTAAGCCTTGGTGTCCACAGTTTTATTGGAACTGGGTCACATAGAAATGTTTCACCCCCTATGTGGCTAAAGTTAGACTCTCCATTCCCTCCAGATGTTGAGCTGATTCTTTGTGGCCAACGACCCCCAACCATAAATTATACCATTAGCATAGACTACCTGGCATGGCCAAAGCCTCCAGGTAAACAAGGACTCACTTTCAGGCAGAGCGTTCCAAGGGCTTAGAGGTTACCTCCCAAGAGCTGAAGCCAAAGCCCAAACCTCTTTTGAGTAAGTTACGCACCCTTTGTGTATTTATGCAGAAGAAACATTGAGTGATACCATTTATTGTTTTCTGCTCTTCTGGTATGTGATTGCTTACAAAAGTATTGCAGGTTGAACTATAGAATCCTTTGTGCAACTGACATTAAAGAACGTTAATGTACAATGAATTAATTAGAACATAAAGTATATAAATACAAGTATATGTATAATTAAATGTTATATATATCAAAACAAAGTAAACAGCATATAATTAAAATTTTGAATTCTCAAATTGAAAATAATCTAAATTCTCAACAAATAAATATAAATTTGAATATCAGGGGAAGTTTTTCACCTCTATGGACCTTTTTATTCAATAAGTAATAAATGAAAGCTGAAAAAAAAATCTCGTTTCATGCTTGTCTGCCTTCCATAGAATAGGACCTCTTATAATAGTAGCATTTTGCAGACAGTAGTTCAACTTAGATTTTACTGGAGAAAGAATGTTAAGAACCTCATTTAACTTGTGTGTATCAGTATATTGGAAAATGAAGAAATGTGGTTACAACTTCACAGTCCATTGCTCAATTTTTCTGGGACTGTGGAATTGGAAAAACAAAACTGACTTCTAGAATATTTTGCAAAAGTAAGGATGATTAAAGCAAACTTGGATTTTTTTTTTCTTTTTTTGTTTTTTTAACCGGTACGCGGGCCGCTCTGCGGCATGTGGGATCTTCCCGGACCGGGACACGAACGCGTGTCCCCTGCATCAGCAGAAGGACTCTCAACCACTGCGCCACCAGCGAAGCCCGGAATTTTGTTTTTTTCAAAACAGTTTGATAAATCCTAATGCTGTGCTACTTGTTAGAGACTTCAATTGTCACACCTCGTACTACTCTCTTAATATAGATAAAAACAATATTACCCTTCAATCTTATGGGAATAAGCATAAAAATAAAAGAATGGAAATTATACTCATAAACAACAAGATGGTAAAGAAGAGGACATTCAGCTCACCTTTCCCCATGAACACATCAAAAATACATCTGCTTGTGGTACAATTCTCACTGAAAACTAAACTGGAAACTAGCAGAATGACTTCTGTACAACCAAAGCTGTAAGAAAGATACACACATAATTGCGTAGGAAGGAAATAACAGCAATAGGGTCAGGACTTGTGTTACTGGGAGGGGACACAGAGGAAAAGGGAGACTATATGAGGGGACACCCTCCCTGGGGAGTGAGCAACGTGAGCCACAGATTGGGAACCACAGTTCTGGGGTCCTATGTTGGGGAGATGAGCCTCCTTGGCTGTTTGGAGAAACTCTGGGACTAACAGGAGGGTGGTAGGAAGCCTGGCTTGCCCCTGAGCAAGGTGAAGAGAGGTCTGATCTATGGGCTGCCGGATCTCCTGAGACCTTGTGACAACCCCAGCTGGAGCCAAGCAAACACTCCTGCCCCATTCACTCCACATCACAGTGTAGCACTGGATCTGGGGTGGCCACAGCCTGGGAGAAGATTAGACTGTGGGATACAGAGGCAACCCCAACCAAGGGCAGAGCCTGGATGGGGCGGCAGCAGCCATGGCCTTTACTAAAGCAGCCCACATCTCTGATGGTGGCTGCTCCACCACAGCTCACCCCTCAGTACACACCAAGAGTCTGCGTGGGCCCCACCTGCCCCACAATGTGGCTCCACAACAGGGTGGGGGTGGTGGGGGCTGGGGGCAGTGATCAGCTGTGAGGGACAAAAGGAACTTGGCACCCGGGGCTGCATCTAAAAGAACCAAGGAAAACAAATGTGGGTGCCTGCACAGGCAGCACCTCTGAGACAGCTTGGATATTTGTCTACAGTGGACATGAGCCAAGAGCTCTCATGGGTCTCACTTGCTTCAGCATTCCCCTTCTCTGGAGCAAGGGTCCTGGTGCAGGGAGAGGGGAAAACACACTCTTAAAGGGAATAGAGCCAGCTCAGGTCCAACCCTCAAGGCTTCTGCTCTAGCAACTTGGGATCAGACCCACAAGTCTACAAATAAAAAATGTTGGAGAGGATATAGAGAAAAGGGAACACTTGTACCCTGTTGGTGGGAATGTAAACTGGTGCAACTACTATGGTAAACTGTATGGAGATCCCTCAAAAAACTAAAAATAGAACTACCATATGATCCAGCAACTCTACTCCTGGGAATATATCAAAAAAGAAAAGAAAAGAAAAGAAAATACTAATTTGAAAAGATTCGTGCACCCCAATGCTCATAGCAGCATTATTTACAATAGCCAAGATATGGAAGCAACCCAAGAGCCCATCAACAGACAAATGGTTAAAGAAGATATGGTACATGTAGGCAAAGGAATAATATTCAGCCATAAAAAAGAATGGAATTCTGCCACTTGCAGCAATGTAGATGGACCTAGAGAATATTATGCTTGGTGAAATGTCAGATAGAGAAAGACAAATACTGTATGATATCATTTTTATGTAGAATCTAAAAAATAAATGAATGTATAAAGTAAAACAGAAACATACAGATATAGATAACTAGTGGTTACCAGTGAGGAGACAGGCATTGGGAGGAGGTGCAAGATAGGGGTATGGGATTAAGAGATACAAATTACTAGGTATAAAATAGATAAGCAACAAGAATATATTTTATAGCACAGGGAATTATAGCCACTATATATATATATATATTTTTTTTTTTTGGTACGCGGACCTCTCACTGTTGTGGCCTCTCCCGTTGTGGAGCACAGGCTCTGAACCGCAGGCTCAGCAGCATGGCTCACGGGCCCAGCCGCTCCGCGGCATGTGGGATCTTCCCAGACTGGGGCATTAACCCATGTCCCCTGCATCGGCAGGCGGATTCTCAACCACTGCGCCACCAGGGAAGCCCTATAGCCACTATTTTATAACAACTTTTAATGGAGTATAATCTGTGAAAATAATCGCTATGCTGTATAAGTGAATTTAATATTGTAAATCAACTATACTTCGCTGTTTTAAAACGTCTATTAGAACAGAATGGAGATGCTGTGCATTATAGAATAGGAGAAAGAGACTGTCCTTGGGTGTTGTTCATCAGTAGTTATAATAGAAGTCATTTTTCTCTAAGAGCAACTTTCCTGCTTAAAAAACCCCCAAATCATCAAGTTTTTAAACAGCCATTCCCCAGATAAATAAGAAAATATAAAACATACAACAAATAGTTTCTTCTAATTTGTCCTTCTTTGGGAAAATAATAAATAAAATAAACAAACTTATTTTCTATCAAGCTACAGAAATTTAGCCAAATTACAAAGACTAGAACTTTTTTCTCCTAAACAGTCTTTTTAAAAGAAAACCACTTTATTTTTCATTTATTAATTTATGAGTGAAGGGGAAGATTGAGCCAGCACTCATCAAATAAAATAAATTCATTAATGAGTCAAATTCACTTGAAAAAAATTGAAAAGTGATACTCAACTTACATGTCATTTCGTTGTAAAAAAAGGAAGAGAGAATATACTTTAAAAAAATATTTAGACACTTAAGTGCTTGTGATGATTTATACCTTTGATTTCAGCAGTGGTTAGGATCTCAACAGCAACACTGCAATTATTTTTAAAGTTCTGAACATGGCCTTTAGCACATGATTCAAATAAAGACACTTCACAAGTGGGATTTTAGGGATCTCTAGCAGCCAAAGGGAAAAAAAATAGGGGTTAATTTTGTTTTCTTTGAAATAAAAGTAATTGTATTAATAAAATCTGTGTAATAGCTATCAGCTCAGAAGTTTTACGATTGGGTGAAAAAGGGAGAAAAATATGGAACATACAAACATTAGAAATAGCAATAATATAGATATGGAAAACTAACATTCACTTAAAACTTTTGATTTTACAAGGCACTTTAACATATACCACCCACTTTGTTCTCCACAGCAAACTTCTTCTTAAGTTCTACCAAAATTCATTAGGTAAGAAAATGTTTTCAATATCCACATTTTACTGCTGTTTATACTGAGGCTCAGAGATTAAATGACCAGTCCAAGGTCATTACCAAGTAAGTATCATACCAGGACTTAAACACACATTCCTCTCAAAACACATCTTTTTCTATTAAACAAAACTGCCTTTATCATACTTTAGTATCACCAAACTAAATACCATTCATGAAGAGAAACAATTGAGACTGGTCTGTGTTAGATATTACTAGTCTTCAGGTCTCTAACTCCTTGGGCCAGGCAAATTTTTATTTCAACATTATCCAATTTATTCCAACATATTATTTATCATGACAAAGAAACCAATAGAAAAATGAATGCCAACTGAAATTTTAAATTATAAATGGTATGTTCTATGCATTAAAACTTTTGACATATGGTTATAGAAAATTTTTAAATAAATTTTATAGAACCTAAAATACTGAAACAGAAGTTTCCCTTTATCTTTTAAATCTAAAAAGGTTTCTTGAATTACTTTTATTTTCTCCTTATTGTGAGAAACAGAATATATTCTTAAATAATGTTAAGGAGCATCTCTATCTTTTCATGATAGCTAAAGTAATGTAAATTTTGTATTCCTACATGACAAAACAAACTTAATCATTCCTAATTTTCAAGAAGCTGCCATGTGCCAGAGGAGTTCCTTATCATAGTTGCTCATAACTCTTGAAGAGACATTCAGGATGTTACTTATTAGCCATTTCAATTTTCTTGGATTCTAACATTTCATTTTAATTTAATATGAATGACAGTTTCTCAGCTTGGTCAGCAAAAGAAGTATAATCAGTTAGCAATGTAGGGATGGATGATGACACTAGGTTAGTCATTCATTTTTACTGATGGCATAAGTCTATCAGACATTAACCAATCTTGTTAATAGAAACCAATCTAAAGATTGGTTTTGGATATAGAAAAAGTATAGAGTTAACACAGTTGGAGTTTGATAGCATTTACTAATCTGTTCGATTAATCATCACTTGGAGCAGGGCTAGGAAACTAAGACTAGTCTAAGCATTAAAGAAATATAATCATCTGATGAAAAGGTGTCTTAATTATAGAAAAATTAGAAGCAGCCTTAAAAGTATACAATCTCATTATTATTATTATTATTTTGGTTATTTCTCCCACAGCCATTACTTCTAAATATCCACTTAATTCATGTGTAAGGTGATAAAAAATAATTGACATATATGTTGTTATGGCTGGCAGTCAAATGAGTTAAGTGATTCAAGGTAAAATTTCCAATTTTCCTATTTATGGTACTGGGACCAGGATATTTATAGTTTGTTATCCCAGGATAACATCATCACAAACTGTCACATGCTGGTATGGAACTGAGAAGCTGAATAATCATATTCAATCATTATAGAGTGATGTTTATATAGGTCATCCATTGAATCCTTATTAATTTTTCAATTTTTCAATTCAAGTTGTTAAAGTTATGCATTGGATTTTCTTCATTGGGCTCGTTATAACAACAACTATTACCACAATGAAAGTAAAAAACCAAGACTCCAAAGAGACACAAATTTTGTCTCTCCATGTAGGGATGAAAGGGATCATAGTGCAATGTTTTTAAGCTAAGATTTTATTATTGGTGAAGTGTTTGGTATTTTTAGTTTCTTGAGTAAACTAGAAAAACACACCATACTCTTGCATTTTAAAAATTTGAAGACACCTGCATTTAACATTTACTGAATTACTAATTCACAAAGAAATATCTTGTGTCATAAAACAATGCAGGTATTGTACTTGTTCCCTGATATTAAATCTAGCAGAAAATATAATACAAGCAGTTACAAAGTGTTCTAGAAATTCAAACCCTAAGGGATTAGTTCTAATGGGCAGATGTTATAGATTGTATGTCAGATGGCTGCAATTATTTTTTTCTCTATATCCATGTCCCTTTACAATGTGATTTTGCAGCTTTTCCCATTAACAGGTAGAGTTTATTTTTCTACCCCTCAAATATGCACTGGCTTAGTGATTTCTTTGGCCAGTAGAACGTGGCAGAAGTGATGTGCCAGTTTGAGCCTGACCACACAACCATGAGGACAAGACTAGTTTCGGCTTCTGAAAAGTAGGATTACATAGGAGAAAATCAAAGCAGCTAATACCAACCTGATTTCCAGAGCAGAGCCATTTAGCTGATTCTCAGCGGATTATGAGGGAGCCCAAGCATGACCAAAAGAACCACACATCTGGAATATAGATTCAAGAATAATAATAAATGGTCATTGTTTTAAGCCACTAAATTTTGGAGTGGATTGTTAGGAAACAACAGGAAACTAATACAGCAGATAAGTAGGTGGCAGAATGTAAGTTGTTAGAAGTTGTAAGTCTGATGTGCAGAGATGAAGAAGATGTGGTAGGCGGAGGATTTAATTTTTCATTAATACTATGGAGTAGACACTCTGAAAAAATAATAGTCTTCATTTTTAATTTCCTGTTGATATTTTTAACAGATTCCTTTTTAAAAAGAGTTTTAGATTTACATTGAAAAGGATAGTACAGGGAGTTCCCAAATATTCTGCATCTAACTCCCCCCTATTAATGAAACAATACTGGTCCATTATTATTAACTAAAGTCCACACTTTATTCAGCTTCCCTTAGTTTAGCCTAATGTCCTTTTGCTTTTTCTCTATCATATCTAGGATACCACATTACATTTAGTCATCTGATCATAGGTTCCTCCTGGTTGTGACAGTATCACAGATTCTCTTGTTTCTGATGACTTTGACAGTGTTGAGGAGTCCTGGTCGTGTATTTTGTACATCTATTGTGCCTATCTATTAGAACTTTTCTGGTGTTTTTTCACAGATTACTAAAGTTATGGCTTTAAGGGAGGGATACCACAGAGATAAATTGTTACTTCCATTATATCATATCCAGTATACAGGTATGATACCAGGGTATCAACATGATTTTTCACTGTTGATATTGACCTTGATCACCTGGATGAGGTAGTGTTTGTCAGGTTTTTCTACTATAAAGTATAATAATTCTCCCCCTTTCCATTCTGTACTCAATAGAAGGCAGTCACTAAGCACAGCTCACACTAAGGAGGAGGGAATTGTGTTCCCCCTTCTTTAGGGCACTGTATCTACATAAATTATTTGGAATTATTCTGCATGGGAAGCTTGCCACTTCTCCAATTAATTTATTTATTCAGTAATTTATTTATAGCACTGTAGACTCATGGATATTTATTCTATATTTAGGGTTATAATCCAATGCTATGTTATCTTGTGGCTCACATTTTTCCCGCCTTACCCATTAGAAGATATCTCATTTGGTCCTGTTTCCCTTTGCCATATCCTCTTCAATGTAGGGTTCTTCTGCAGGGTGGTGGGGGGGGGGTCAGAGTTGGAATTTCCTTACTTTCTGGAACAAGATGATCTGGACTCATCTTGTGTATTTTCTGCCTCAGTTTTAGAATCAGCCATTTTCCCATAGAGAATGGTATAAAAACAAAGATCTGGGGATAAGATAGGTTTGTTGCTACTTGAGTGTCTTTGCCTCTAGGCCCTATCAGTCCTCAGAGCAAGGAAATATATGTGTACCTTTAAATGAGTGGAATTCAAACATATCTATAAAGAGTTCTACATGTAACCATCTGTATCTACATTAAGCCAAACATGAGTTCATACCAATGTCTCCAAGCCTGCTGTAGTACCACACAGATCATTCTAGATCCCTCTTCTTTTTCCTTTTTTAAATATAAGTATAATTGCTTTACAATGTTGTATTAGTTTCTGCTGTACAACGAAGTGAATCAGCCATATGTATACATAAATCCCCTCCTTCATGGACCTCCCTCCCACCCGCCCCACCATCGCACCCATCTAGGTAATCACAGAGCACTGAGCTGCGCTCCCTGTGCTATACTATTATAGCTCCCACTAGCTATCTATTTTACATGTGGTAATGTATATATGTCAATCCTAATCTCCAGATTCGTCTGACCCTACTCTTCCCCCCCATGTCCACATGTCCATTCTCTATGTCTGTGTCTCTATTCCTGCCCTACAAATAGGTTCATCTGTACCATTTTTCTGGATTCCACTTATATGCATTAATATATGATATTTTCTCTTTCTGACTTATTTCATTCTGTATGCCAGACTCTAGGTCCATTCACATCTCTACAAATGACCCAATTTCATTTCTTTTTATGGCTGAGTAATATTCCATTGTATATATGTACTATATCTTCTTTATCCATTCATCTGATGGTGGACATTCCATGACATGGCTATTGTAAATACTGTTACAATGAACATTGGGGTACATGTGTCTTTTTGAATTATGGTTTTCTCAGGGTATATGCCCAGTAGTGGGATTGCTGGGTCATATGGTAGTTCTATTTTTAGTTTTTTAAGGAACGTCCATAATGTTCTCCACAGTGGCTGTACCACTTTACATTTCCACCAACAGTGCAAGAGGGTTCCCTTTTCTCCACACCATCTCCAGCATTTATTATTTGTAGATTTTTTAATGATGGCCATTCTGACCAACGTGAGGTGATACCTCATTGTAGTTCTGATTGGCATTTCTCTAATAATTAGTGATGTTGAGCATTTTTTCATGTGCCTCTTGTCCATCTTTGTCTTCTTTGGAGAAATGTTTATTTAGGTCTTCCGCCCATTTTTTGATTGGGCTGTTGTTTTGATATTGACTTGCATGAGCTGTTTGTATATTTTGTAGATTAATTCCTTGTCAGTTGTTTCATTTGCAAATATTTTCTCCCATTCTGAGGGCTGTCTTTTCATCCTGTTTATGGTTTCTTTTGCTGTGCAGAAGATTTTAAGTTTCATTAGGTCCCATTTGTTTATTTTTGTTTTAATTTTCATTACTCTAGGAGGTGGGTCAAAAAAGATCTTGCTGCGATTCACGTCAAAGAGTGTTCTGCCTATGTTTTTCTCTAAGAGTTTTATAGTGTCTGGCCTTACCTTTAGATCTTTAATCCATTTTGAATTTATGTGTGTGTATGGTGTTAGGGAGTGTTCTAATTTCATTCTTTTGCATGTAGCTGTCCAGTTTTCCCAACACCACTTATTGAAAAGACTGTCTTTTCTCCGTTGTATATTCCTGCTTCCTTTGTCATAGATTAGGTTAGCATAGGTGTGTGGGTTTATCTCTGGGCTTTATCTCTGGGCTTTCTATCCTGTATCATTGATCTATATTTTTGTTTTTGTGCCAGTACCATACTGTTTTGATTACTGTAGCTTTGTAGTATAGTCTGAAGTCAGAGAGCCTGATTCCTCCAGCTCTGTTTTTCTTTCTCAAGATTGCTTTGGCTACCTGGGGTCTTTTGTGTTTCCATACAAACTGTAAAATTTGTTGTTCTAATTTTGTGAAATATGCCATGGTAGTTTGATAGGGATTGCATTGAATCTGTAGATTGCTTTGGGTAGTATAGTCATTTTCACAATATTGCTTCTTCCAATCCAAGAACATGGTGTATCTCTCCATCTGTTTGTGTCATCTTTGATTTATTTCATTCATTAGTGTTTTATAGTTTTCTGAGTACAGTTCTTTTGCCACCTTAGGTAAGTTTATTCCTAGGTATTTTATTCTTGTTGGTGAAATAGTAAATGGGATTGTTTCCTTAATTTCTCTTAATTGATCTTTTGTTGTTAGTGTATAGGAATGCAAGAGATTTCTGTGCATTAATTTTCTATCCTGCAACTTTACCAAATTCATTGATTAGCTCTAGTAGTTTTCTGGTGGCATCTTTAGGATTTTCTAAGTATAGTATCATGTCGTCTGCAAAGAGTGACAGTTTTACTTCCTTTTTTCTAATTTGTGTTCCTTTTATTTCTTTCTCTTCTCTGATTGCTGTGGCTAGGACTTCCAAAACTATGTTGAATAATAGTGGTAAGAATGGATACCCTTGTCTTCTTCCTGATCTTAGAGGAAATGCTTTCAGTTTTTCACCATTGAGAATGATGTTTACTATGGGTTTGTCACATATGGCCTTTATTATGTTGAGGTAGGTTCCCTCTATGCCCACTTTCTGGAGAGTTTTTGTCATAAATGGGTGTTGAATTTTGTCAAAAGCTTTTTCTGAATCTATTGAGATGACCATACAATTTTTATTCTTTAATTTGTTAATATGGTATATCACACTGATTAATTGTGTATATTGAATAATCCTTGCATCCCTAGGATAAATCCCACTTGATCATGGTTCATGATCCTTTTAATGTGTTGTTGGACTTTTTGTGCTAGTATTTTGTTGAGGGTTTTTCGTCTATGTTCATCAGTGATATTGGTCTGTAAATTTTCTTTTTTTTGTGATATCTTTGTCTGGTTTTGGTATCAGGGTGATGGTGGCCTCATAGAACGAGTTTGGGAGTGTTCCTCCCTATGCAGTTTTTGGGAAGAGTTTGAGAAGGATAGGTGTTAGCTCTTTTCTAAATGTTTGATAGAATTCACCTGTGAAGCCATCTGTTCCTGGACTTTTGTTTGTTGGAAGATTTTTAATCACAGTTTCAATTTCAGTACTTGTGATTGGTCTCTTTATATTTTCTATTTCTTCCTGGTTCAGTCTTGGAAGGTTGTACCTTTCTAAGAATTTGTCCATTTCTTCCAGGTTGTCCATTTTATTAACATATAGTTGCTTGTAGTAGTCTCTTATGATCTATTGTATATCTGTGGTGTCTGTTGTAAATTCTCCATTTTCATTTCTAATTTTATTGATTTGAATCCTCTCTGTTTTTTTTTTTCTTGATGAGTCTGGCTAAGGCTTTCTTATTTACATGTTAACTCTAACTCCAAAAGAAACTTGTTTCCAACAATTATCCATTTATTTAATTGTTCAATTCCAGTAATACATATATAGCAGTAACAGAATTGCTTAGCCACTAAATATTATGTTTTTATCAGAAGCCTAATATCTCAGGTTTTTTTCAAAAAGAAATGATTTTTCTACTCTATGGTCCAGGTATATATAGTCAATTTATATATCATATTCTCTCAGACTCCTCCTAGTCCTCTGTAACAGGAATTAATATGAATTGTTAAGCAACCTTGGTCCATTTGAACCTCCTGGAAAAACTAAGCCTTGTTTTGTACAATTCAGAGGCTTTTAAACAACACTATCACAACCTGCTATCATTAAGAGCAATTCTTTTAATTATCTCGATGGTTTTAAATAACATCTAGAAACCAACAACCCAAATTTAGAAAGCTATGTGTGTGGTGTCCCACAAAATCTTAAGTAATATATCCAATACTTCAGCTTCAGTAAAGTTAACTAAGACCTACCTCTATCCAAACACTTGACCTTCATCTCCACTGCCAACATCTCTGTGCAAGTAATCATGTCACCTTACATGAGCAAACGGCTAAAATGACCTCTGAAATGATCCTTCCATTCTCCTTCTTAACTGTTGCAAACTATATTCCATACACCAGAAAGGGGAGATATTTAAAAGCATAATTGAGATCACATGTTTCTACTATGTTAAAACCCCTTCGGTTGCTTCTCATGTTTAGAATAAAATCCAGATTTTAACCATCACTTAAAATGGTCCTACATTGTCTCTCCCCAGCTTTTCCCTGTGTGGCAGTAACATTTCAAGAAATAGAACTTCACTGTTTTTTGAAACTGCTCTTGTTGTTGTTGTTTGTTTTTCCCTGCCTTAAGATCTTTTCATTTGTTTTTCTTCTGCCCATGATACCTTTTCCCAAATCTGTACTTGACTCACTCCTCGCCATTCTGTAGCTCAAGCCTTAACTCTCTGGGTGAACTTGTGTGAGTGCTGACACCATCTCTCCCATTCCCTCTCTTTCAAATTATCCCTGTTATTTCCAATATACATTCAAATTTCAGCTTAAAGCGATCTTGTTTACTAAATAGTATATTCTAACTTGTTTGCTGTCTCTTCCTATTAGGATATAACCCCCGTGTGAGGGTCTAATCATCATTGTGTATGTAATATCTATATCAGGGACTATTGAAGATATGTTACTGAGTAAGTGAATTAATGAATAAAATAAATATAATAACATTGTTCTAAAACTATGGATTTGGAGCTAATACCAAAAACGAGCATATTTTTATGCCAGTTTTCAACCTTTTTTAGATTTTCCTGTGGACTTAAGTTTTGTGACAGCTAAAATTAATCAAGGATTACTTATGTTGGGCAGAGAGGGTTGGAAATTGATCTATCTATCACATAACATTCTTCATCTTGTCAAAGTGGTAGTATAGTGCACTAGAAATTGACAGGTGAAGTCATTCTCATCTGGGAAATAATTCAGCAACTTTGCTAAAATCATAAAGGTCTTTACTTTAATGGAGGAAAATGAAAGTATTACTTAAAAAATATTAACAACCCAGGATACAGGAGGTTATTTATTTAATGACACTAAACCTTAATAAATCTGACACACAGGAAAGCTACTTATTTTTGAATACATAAAATGAAGCTTAATTTGAAAAATTGGCTTCACTTCATGAGAGTACACAGGCCAACTCTACAAAATAAGTTACCTTTGTGTAGTTAGCTTCATGTGTTTTTGTTCTTGTTACAATTAAATCCTAGGAAAATATCCCTTAGAATTGTTATTTTTGAATTGAGGTCTTTCCTTGTTCATTTGTTTGTGAGGTTTCCTATGTTGTTGTTGTTCTTGTTTTTTAATGTCAATAGGTAAAGATATTTAAATTCAGGTATACAAATCAGTGAGTTTTAAGAAATTCTTACAGTAATATAATCACCACTGCAATCAAGATGCAGAATATTTCCAAAGCCTCAAAAAATTCCTTCATGTTCTTTGTAGGTAATATTCTCTCCCCAAACCCAGTCCGTGGAAATCAGTGATTTGATATCTTTTCCCGTGGTTTTGCCTTCTATAGAAAGTTATTTAAATGGAATTATAGTTTCAGCCTTTTCTACCTGGTTTTGCTCAAATCATCTGCTGTTTTGGGGATTCAGCCATATGTTTGCATTTAGTGTGTTCTTTCTATTGCTGAGTAGTATCCCATTGGATGGATGCATTGCACTTTGTGTACTGAGTCAACAGTTGATAGATATTTGAATTGCCTCCAATTCTGGTAATTTTGAATTAATCTGCTATATACATCAATGCAGAGGTGCTTTTGTGGACATATGTTTTATTTGTTTAGAAGCCCAATTGTTACTATAGTAATGTTTAGCTTTATAAAGTACTGGGTCCTAGGTGTTCTTATACTGGAATAGTTAGAACTTCTCTCACATTCCTCCTTCAATACCATCTACTAGCAACATAATTACCATTCCTCTTTTCTTTTAGGCTCAGGGTAAATGTTGGTCACCAGTGACACACGTCTAAAAATCTGTTTAAGTATAAGTGATTTCTTTAGTTCATTACCTCTAAAATTTATGTTCACTTGCATAATATAGTCAGGAACTGATTTATTCTTAATAAAGATACTTGGATATAGAAAACAAAAATTTAATTCACCTTGTGATTTAATTTGTTCTTTCATATACACAGATAGTTTGACATATATCTTTGTTTAATTCTTGTTTGAGATTTCAAGTCTATAACTTTTGTTCCTAAGAAGAGATGGTAGAGTCTCCTGGGATAATAGTTCAATAGGAACAGATTTTACTTCTTTCGTCAGTAAATATACCAGTGAAATCACACTAAATAGGAAATTATCTACAACACAGGAGTTTTCTTGTCATTCCATCTCTTGCACAAAGAAATAACTCTGGAGAATATAATACATATGAATATTGTGTGATTAATGTTGATAGAGTAGGAAACTCTATTTTACCATAAAATCAAAGAGAAAAAGCTAAATATTAAGGGAAAGACATGGAACTAAGAGAGGGTCTCTAGTACAATTATTCTTTAATATTTTCACTTTGACATTATAGAATTATCTTCCCAAAATACTAGATGCCACTAATAATTACATTTAAGCCATTCAATTAAAACTGTGGAATAAAATGTCAATTCTTTATAATGCTATGAGCTCTTTCACTCTACTTTTCATTCTAATGACCCATCACTACTTGCATATATCTTACAGTCCACGCAAAGTTTGACTTACTATTTCTGAACAAGCCATATTATTTCTGTTTCATCAGTATGGAATGACCTTAGCTTTATTTCCATTTTATATCCATGCAAATCCATGTAAAAGAAAAACTTAAATGTCAGTTCCTTTTCATTCTTTCTCTTACCTATCCCTTACTTTTTCCATTGCAATCCATAACCTGTGGTTTGTAATTTCAGAGTATATTTAACTGACCTCTAGTAAAATTAGCTATTTACACATTGCCCTTCATCTCCACAACTGTAGTATAATATAATTGAGGGCCATTCCTGGATGAATGCTACACAAAGGGCTCTACTAAAGAATGAATACAAAAGTAACTATCTTTTAATTTAATAAGTGTAGGCAATGAGGGAGATGTCCAGGTAAACAGGGGTAATGTAATGCTACTCTGACACAATTCTAACTTTAGGATGCACAGTGCATTGTTAAATACAATTCACACTAGAATATAATATACTTAATAATAGGGAAATGCATAGTATTGAACAGTTTAAAACTTCTCAGAATAGGTAGCTGAGCAGGGTCATGCAAAGGAGTAAAAATATGATAGGTGAATGAGGAAGAGAATGCTAATTTTAGTCTGATCGTACAAGCCTGACTTGTTTTTCATTAGTGTAATAATAAGCTGAATAAGGAAGGGGCAGGGCAAGAGCAAGCCAGTTACTTCCTGAAATGCACACATGATTCAATGGCATAAGTCCTTCCTCAACAAACTTGTTCTAGATCACCTCAAGGCTCCTTGTGGCTAGAAAATAAATTAATTAAGTTTTATTACAAAAGAGGGACATGCAAATTAAGGCAACTAAGGTATACTTTTTTATACTCACTATACTGGCAGAAATTAAAAAGTCTAATAATTCTAATTATAGGCAAAACATTGGAACATTGATAATTCTTATTTATCGAAAATGAGAGTGTAAATTGGTACAAATTCCTTAAAAATAATTTGGAATTACCTTGTCAAGGTGAACATTTACAAACTTTTTACACAGCTATTTTATTTTTAAGTATATGGCTTAGAAAAAAATATTCTATATGTACAAAGAGACAGGTACAAAATATGTTTGCTTGTACTTTTCATAATAGCAAAAAAAAATTGAAAAAGAAAAACTAAAAACAAGGCAAATATCCATTGACTTGAAATGGTTAAGCGAATTATAGTGTTTACACACAATGGAATAGTTAAGGCAGTGAAAATGAATGCATAGTCTACTACAAAAACAACATGGCTAAGTTATAGAAACAATGTTGAGTGAAGGAAATAATTACAGAATGTTACATAGAATATGACAACATGATGCCATTTCTTAAAGTGTAAAGCCAAGAAACACTAAATGATATATTTATGGATACCAGGTATATTGACATATATATTTTTTAAATGCAGTTGAGTAATGGAAGCAAAATTCCAGGTATTGGCTTATCTCTGTAGGAAGGCAAGGAAGATATTGGAAATGAGGTCTCAGCTCAAAAACACTGAAAACGATCTTTTTAAAAAAATAATTTTCTGCTTCGTATTTCATATTGGCTTCATAATTTATTTTAATGCTGCAAATGTTTTTAAAGTGAATATCTAAAGTAAAGGGTAGCTTCTTTATAGATATTTGGCATTTGTGTGAATCAGGCAACAAAAATGAAAGACCAAAGGTGTTGTTCAAAAGAAAATTGAAATAAAAAGTAAATAGAAATTAATATTTATTTTTACATATGTACTTGGAATGAAACCATGCCTTGAGTTTTTTGTATTCTTACTGCAATTAAGTGACTAACTTTTAACAAAATACAAATTAACAAATATAAATATTACAAAAATAACACATTTCACAGGAAA
Source organism: Lagenorhynchus albirostris (assembly GCF_949774975.1). Lineage (NCBI taxonomy): Eukaryota > Metazoa > Chordata > Mammalia > Artiodactyla > Delphinidae > Lagenorhynchus > Lagenorhynchus albirostris. The sequence continues at coordinate 67,767,742 of NC_083097.1, forward strand.
GGTATTGTTTATAGGTAGTAAAAATAGAGTATGAAAAAATTGACCAAAAACACATGCTAAGTAATGTCTACTTGTTCAGCTGCAGTGGTTGTTCTGATAATAGTTTCTTCAGTTTGTGTTTGGCCTATCAATCATATTAGGAATGAAAATTCAATCAATAATGTAAACATACAGCAATTTTACAGTAGATTTAGAGATATAAATGGATTGTGCTACTAAGTAGAAATGGATATTTTAAACATATTTTTGAGAAACAGAAAGCATATTGATCTAAAAACATATAGGTCCCGTGTCTTGATTAATAAGTAAATGTCATATTTTTACTAAATATACTTATAGTATTCAAGACCTCAGATGTTTCTCAAATATGTGATAATTCTGAAGGTTTAAAAGACTTATCAGAAAATGTTTAATACTTAAAACTCCTAATCATGAGGGCAACTATTTGAAAAGAAATATACCACAGAAGGAAATTTTTTGTTATACCACGGTAGATAAAAAGAAATTTCATCTTCAAAATTCAAAGCTTGTAAATATGCTTCAAGATAGCTAAAATTTAAAGAAATGTCAGTCTGCTGAAAGAGGAAAGATACTGTAAAACCATCATAGGGAAAAGGGAGGAAGGGGGAGAGAGAGAGAGAGAGAGAGAGAGAGAGAGAAAGGGAGAAAGGGAGGAGAGAGAGAGCAAGAGAAGGAAAAGTCGTGAATGTTTTGCTTTGACATCAGGTTACTCAGGATGTAATCTGCATTAAAACATAAAAAGGTCATTACGTAAGTATTTACAACTCTTAGCATTTGAATGAAATTTAAAGTTTCCACATCAAATGATCAAAGATGTAAGAACCAACTCACAGAGAAACAAATAAAATGACTGTTTATATGCACCAAGCCTTAATTTTTCCATTGAAGGAATAGAAATAGTCACTCATTAGCTAGCATACTTCTGTATATGCTCAGTGGCTCCAGAAATTTTACTCTAATTTTTTTACCCCCATATAATGAGACAATATACACACACACACACAATCACCATTGGATGAGACAGTTGCACCATGACACAGCTTTTATTTGGGCAGTCATGTAATGCTCCTTTGAAACCAGCAAGTACTTGGGAGAGACCACACATACTGTTGTTGCATGGAAAAAGCACAATACTCTGCTGAATTTGAAAACAAAATTATTATATTATAGAAATGTAGAAATGAAGCCTAGATATGAAATAACTCAAAGTCGCACAGCTAACCAATGAACAGAGTGGAGATTTGAACAAGTTCCATATAACTTAAAAAAAAAAAGTGTTCTCACCACTCTTACCTATTTTCTTAGAACAGTGAACCTCTATGGGATGCCCTCAAGCCAACAGTCTCAGGGTCACCTGGCAATTTGCTGAAAATGTAAATTCTCAGGCCCCACTTAATTCATCCCTGAATTAGAAACTACGAAAGAGAGGCCCAGGAACCTATGATTTTAACAAGCCCTGCAGGTAATTCTGATATACATTAAAGTAGGAGAACCCTGGCTTAGCCTTTGGCACCTGACAAAAATAAATTCTGGGCTCCCACATTAATTCATGTAGTCCCTGTGTCAAGCAGAGTAACGGGCACCCGATACCAATCCAAGGGGAGGACTCCAAACACTTCTGCCCACTGCTTTTGGTATCTGAGTTGCCAAGGAAAACAGTCAAGCACTGGATTGAACAAGGCTTTACTCACATAAAGAAGAGACCTAGCAAGATCTACTTCAATAGTTAGGGTCGGTCCCCAAGGTCAGCAGGTCCCTTGGCAGTGGGAGGCCAGTGCAAGGCAACAAGGCCCACACTCACCCTTCTCAGGGCTACAGTGGAAGGAAAGTTCTTCTGCTCCTTACAGGAGACAGATTTAACAGTGGGGTTGGCCAGGTGCCATGTGATACACACGCTTTAAGCAAAGACAAAAGAACACTGAAATATAGAAAGATACTCCCATAGGAGATGATAAACCCAGCACAGGCTGGTTGGGGCTCTGTATCTCTTGGTAAGAAAGTATTCCAAGCCCAAGGCTCATTTCTATGTAGCTGAATGTGAGTCTCAAAACTGCACTCATGAGACTGCCTTTCCCAAACACGAATTGTCTCTAAGAGGTATTGTCTCTAAGAGAAAAGGTATTCTCTTAGGGGGAACAGAACCAATCAACATATCCTTTTAAATTATAGTCATAGTGTAGAAGACATGAGAAAAGGAGAGACTCTCATTATAGTACCTAAGCCTAATTTTGTATTCTTTACCTCCCCTTGTAAATATATTGTGCTCACCACTCAGATTTCTTTTTGCTATCTTTCTATACATTCCTGTAAGTATGCCCCTTCCATTTGAGTATCTTATATAAAAATTGTACTTTGTTAAAATGGAAAATACATTTATTTTGTTTTATTTGATACTTGCAACACAAAAACCAAGGCTATACAACACACCAAAGAGTTTTATGAATGAAATAAAAATAGACCAGACAATATCTAGTTGGTGAGAAGGTAGAGCAACAGGAATCTCATAAACTTTATATGTTAGAATACTATTTGATAATATTTGGTAAACATCACTATACATATATCATATGTATATATATATATATAGTTTATATATATATCTACCTATTATATATATATATAATAGGTAGATACAAAATCCTAGGAATATATTCAAAAGAAATCTATACATATATTCACCAAAAGACAAATAAAATAATGTTCATAGAAGTGATTTTTAATTCCAAGCCCTGAAACTATAAAAACCCAAATGCCCATCAAAGGAATAATGGATAAATAAATTGTGGTGTATTTATACAATGTGTTACTACACAGCAAAGACAATGATTGAACTATACCTACATCAAAAACATGGGTAAATCTTACATACCTAATGTTTAGCAAAGAAGCCCAAAACACAAGAGTTCGTTCTGCATAATTTATTCATATAATGTTTTAAAACAGGCAAAACTACTCCTAGATGTTAGAAATCAGAATAGTGGTTACCCTTACTGAGGCATGTAGTGGCTAGGAGAGAGTGTGCTGGTTATATTCTGCTTGTTTTGATCTGTGTGCTGGTTACATGACTGTATTTACTTTATGGATATCATTGAGCTGAACACTTATGATTAAGCCTTGTTTATTGTACTTCAATTAAATATATATAAACCAAAAATAAAATGGGCTTGCTATGGCCCATATATTATGAACCATATGAAAAAGTGTATTGATAAATAACTTTTGTTATTTATCAGTTTATTTTTGTTTATGTATTTACTAGCCAGATTGTATCATGTGATATCTGCCTTTGGGATGCAAATTCATCATTTAACTGAGAAATAAATATTTCAGCTGAAGCTAAGCAAATGTGAATATACCAATACACTTAAGTTCAAAAGATAGTATGTACTTGGAAACTGTGAACCTCTCCAGACATAATATGTACTTTTACTCAGAACAGTTCAGAAATCTTAATAGGGTGCCCATATCATTTAAACAGCCAGGTATGGAAGCGATAGAGGTAGAATAACATTACTTGAACTTTAATTATTTTTAAAATTTTATTAGTAAATGTAGATATCCCTACAGTTCTTGGATTTTGCTATTTTACACTACTTTCTTTTGAATAGCGATAGTCAGGGTCTTTAAAATGAGAGCAAGTTGGACTAAGTTTGACTTAAGTTCAACAAGATTTCAAGATCAGGTGTTTGCAAGGTCACTGCTAAAAGTGAAGTCATCTTTGATTGAATTATTTTTAACGGGCTTTGCATCTGTAGATTGCTACTTTATAACCAAAGCTAAATGTTGCCAAAATGATTCTCCTTAGCTCTAATAAAATATTACATATTCTCTAAGCTAGGAATTTTAAATGAATTTATGCTAGGTGTATGGAATGAAGGCTTTGAAGAGATTATCTGGTATCTCAGGAAGTTTTTCTGGTCTAGTAAATGCTTCAGAGATTGATTGTTTATTGCTGTCTGCTAGTAGAGAGTTTATGGACTGTTTACTTATTTCAAGATGGTATAAACTTTGCCAGCAAGAAAGTTTCCTGCAGAATGTCTCCTCAAGGAAAAATGCATCAGCATCTTAACTGTGAAGACCAAACAAGATTCAGCTTTTTATACAAACTAGAGTTTGAGACTATTGCAGAAGCTATCTAGTTTATTTATTTATTTAATTTAAAAAAAAAGTTGGTACATATTACATGCCTGCTCAGGAATATACAGACAGGAGATATTCCCTGATATTATTCATACTTATATGAGATCCAGTTTTCCATGTTAATTTTTGTTACTTTTAAGTTAAACATTCTACAGTTCCTAAAGGTTGATTGGAATAAGAATTCTTCCAAATATATTTTCCATAATTAAATAAAAATTTTCATGCAAATATTTAATAAAGTATATATTGAATGCTTTATTGTGTGCTTGTCATTGTTATGGATGCTGGAAATATACACATATATGACAGGCACAAATCTTAAACCCTAGAGAAATGTCTTGATAAGAGGGAATGAACCACTGAATTAAAAACAGCATGTAATGATTTTTACAAGTTTCAAATTATTTTTGTATATGCCACAAATATCCCCAACTGGATTTCAATTTCTACTGTGTCTCCCCCCAACATAACTCTCAACTCCCTCTATTCCCTGTTTCATGGGGCTCTTCAAAGCATATTTGCATATTAAAACCTAGTGCTTTGGTAAACTAACAGGTCAAAATTTCTCAAACTCACAAGGCTAGACACTCCCTTTTTATCAAGAAACTAATGTTACGGGATATAATTGGTATTGCATTAATCTCAATGTTACCTACAAGAAAACTGATAAAATAGTGGAAGGATTCATTAATCTTCACACTGTTTTCCTTATTAATTCTCTCTCTAATCTAACCCTAACCCTAACTACATTTAACTACTGGAGACTGAAATTGTCAAGTACTGGCTATAGGAAATTTATATGAATTCCAGTGCATCTAATTATAATTGAAGATTCTTTCTCTAAAGATTAAAAATGAAAATAATTTGTATATTGTTTTTACATTTTAATATACAGCACAAATATTGACATGATACATACTCAACACATTTAATTTTCCACATCCACAAGAAGAGTCATTTATGTATTCGGCCAAAAAAGATCAACCATGTATGGTCACCAAATATGTGTTGGTATCATAAAATGTAAAGGAATAGTATACAAATTAAATTGTTTTCATAATATTTCATGTCACAAGAAAGAAGAGAACTCTTTAACATGATGGTATGCCAAATAGAAGGATACATGGATGTAAAGCTATGAAATTAATTTATTTCAACTCAATAAAGTATCATTCTTTCTAACATAAAACATTCCTACTAGTCATTTTGCGGATTTTCAACTGGTATGTAAAATTTCAAAAATTCAAGTGTTTTAGAAAGTTAAGAGATTTTACATGCATTTAAAAATATCTGCTGTCTTTGATACCTGAAAATAGTTACAAAAGTTGTCAAGATCTGTTTCTTATCACTTAGTTAAATCATAAAATCAGTCATCATGCAGTCTGATTATTCTCAGTACTAATCAGTATGAATGTATTCACAGGCCCTGAATTTACTTTATTGGTAGGAGTGTAGCTACAGGGATTGTCAGGAGGACAGCAGAGAGTTATATTACTTGACTACTCTGATGTAGCAATCATTGTTCACGTCTAATGAAATTACTTATATAGACCCTATTACATTATTGTCACTTAAATGTATGTGGATATTTTCCACTCTGATTAAAACCATTAAAGATTAAGAAGTATTTGCTTGACACAAATGAACACTTCAGCCCCAGTGGGCCACTTATTGCTACTATTTTAAGTAGAGAATTCACTTGAAAAATACCTAAAATTCTAAAATTGTTTCCACCAAGGGCTACTTGAGGATTTTAGGCCACGAAGTTCTTCAGCTATTCATTGAGTTATGAGAAATAATGTAGGGTAAGCTACCCATATCATGAGAGGTGCTTTTAAGGTTCACTTAAAAACTACTTTTTTTCCAAGTACAAAATTATCTTGTGAGAAAAATGAATAAGCTAAGGATTATTATTATAGTAAATAATCTGAGGCAACATGACCCTCCTATTAGACTTTGGGACAGTAGAGTCAGAATGTTTCTAAATGAGAAGAAAAAACAGTTACTTTTCCTCTGTGCTTCAATTCTCAAATTCAATTTTTCTAATATGAAACACAATAATACTGTTAGGCAGACTTAGTCCCTTCACTGTTTTGGGTTTGAGAGAACTAAAGAGAATGAAAGTGTAGATATATGTTTATAATTGTATTAAAAATTACATTTTTATCTGCATAGCCATCTACTGTTTACTTATAAAATAAATGTGTAAGTAGGAGTACACATTTGGTCACAGGAGAATTGAGATTGAGAAATAGTTTCTTTTTTCTATTTTTGCTTATATAATCATTATTCCAACAACTGTTTGTTCAATGAATTTAGTTACCTTTCTGAACCATGTGTAGAGGTAAAGAAAATAGGAATAGGAAAGTTTGTCTAGGATTCCTTGACAGATAATCCAGTCTCTCCTTATACTTATCTGACATTCATCTGGCATAAACAAAGACATGGTTCTTGTAATAGTTTATTAACTTGTTTATATTTAAAACAGCAATTATATCAATATGGGATACTAGAAACATAGATTATAAGAGAGTAAATCGTTTTATAAAATAATAAATGTTTATAAAACACTTTATTCTATTAATATGGAATCAGTAAACTTGGCAAGGGACAGATAAAGCAAAATTAAAATCAAATGAGAGAGATTTATTTGAGATGAAGGCATTGAGGGAGGTATTGTGGAGGGAGATTTGCATGGGGTGTAGAAAAATAAGTAGGGTTTGGACATGTGTCTTTGGGGAAACAGAGCGAAGATGCAGCAGAAAAAACTAAGAGGCATTTATGGGGGAAAATGTGTTATATAGTGGCTGAAGCATACGGGAAATAAGGTTGAAAAACTTATGGCAAAGTAAAATTACATAGATTCCAGTGTTAGAAAATCAGATTTGGAAGCATTTAGTCTACAGAGGTGATCCAAATGTCGTAAATTGAAGGTAATTACTATTGAAAAAAGCCTAGAGGAAAAGAAGAGGCTGTAAGTAGGTTTGGAGTATGACAAAAAGAGGAGAAAGAGTTAAAGAAGCAGTTAGAAGGAAGAGTAAAAGATTTTGAAGAATACCTTAGAAAGAATTGTGTTATAGAAACCAAGGAAGCAGAGAAATTCTTGCTAGGCCTATCAATAATATCAAAATATACAGAGATGCATACTGCAAACAAACAATAAAATCCAATCTTTGGTTTAGTGATCACTGTATCTTAGTAGAGATTCAGTGAGAAAGTAGATATGAAGAAACTAAGGAAAGCAATAGAATAGGACAGGAGAATTAGGATATTAAAATGGAAACCCATTCAGCCTAATCCCATTGAATCTAAAAGATGGCAGTTGGACTATGATAATATGTAAGATATGAAATAAGCAAGATTTCAATGACAAAACTTTATAGGCAATATGAAGGGGCATGAGGCTGGGGCAAGAGAACAGATGTCCAGAATTTGAAATCCTATCAGTTGTACAATTTTTAGAGAAGAGGAAATTTACATACATTTATTTCCATGAACAGCAAAGGAGAAATTGAGCACCAGAATTGAGAACACTGAGAAAATGTGAGACTAACATTCTGAAATAATCAACTCTAAGCACATTAAAATTCCTCAAAATGGTAACAGAAACAATGTTAATAGGGTTTTGCTCACTGGTGCTAGAATCACTGAGAGAAGATTAGAGAAATAGTTCTGGAATTGAGAGGTAACATTAATGATAGAGACTATATATATATATATATATATATATATATTTTTTTTTTTTTTACAGAAAGTTTGGGCAAAGAGGAGGATTTGGATTCACTGGAGTATGTTACAATATTCTTTAGTATACTCTCCCTCAAGCTGTTTAAAAGACATTCAACATTCTGAAACATTTTGGCTAAAAGTGACAACCTTATAAGGAAACTGTTAACTAATAATAAAAATAATAACAGCAACAATTAAAATGATGATGATAATAATGGTGATAATGATGGTGCTGTTGATGAATATATAAACCCTTGACCCTTATAAACAGCTTCAACAGTGGGCATTTAAAATCTCAATCTTGGTCAAATTGCATCAAATACCTCACTGGAGTAGTCACCTGCAAACTTAAGGGCTGATATTACAAATAGAAATGAACTAAGGCGTTTTTCTTTAATGCAACTAGCAACATTTACATACTTGAAAAAAATAACAGTTTTAACATCTAAAAAAAAAACACAAATGACCTATGTTGCATTCTAAAGTTTCTTTGAAATTTACCTTAGTAAGGACTTGCTATTCTGACCTCAGGTAAGCAAAATTTTTTTGCCAACATTTCCCTTCCTATAGAATCCGGATTTCATTATTTGCTTCATTTTCATCCTTACCACAGGTGCAAAGAACAGTTTCTCAGATAAGGGAAAATAAACAAAATTATACATATCTTATAGTGTGAAATATTTAAAACAGAAAAAGAAGGAAAATGAAACATATCCTGTCCAGTTTTCCAAGTAAAAAAAGAGAAAAAAGAAAAATAATATATTTAAATTTGGAATCAGTCCCTAATGAATTCTGAAATCTATTATGGAAAACTGTGTGTGCAAGCACATGTATAGATAGATATACGAAATCTTGCATTTGACTCACTTCCTTCTTACACCCCTTGCACTGATGCATCCCCTGTGGGCAAACCCAAAATAGCCTGCTGAAGAAGAATACTTGGAGCATGCACAGCTGTACTTGATGAGCCAGCAAAACCTGTCAGCATTCAGCAGGCTTGGCAGCTGACTACAGGTACAAAATTGAGCCCAGACAGGATCAGCTGAGCCAAGCCGGGATCAGCAGAACCACCTATCTTAGAGCAACTCAAATTGTCATCTCACAGAATGTGAGCTAAATAAATGGCTATTATATTAAGCTACTGAGTTTGGGATGGCTTACTGCATAGTAAAACTAACTAAATACAAATGCACTAAAAAAAATCAAAGTAATAAAAATCCCCCACAAAACTAATTTTTAAAATATTTAAAAATCTCTTCTAGTAATATTGGCATTGTTTGGGGAAAGGCTTGCTCCTGATCAGAAAAAAAAATTTATTCCAAATTTTAAATTTTAGCATAATTGCTCCATTCCAATTTATCAGATTAGCTGACAAAATGAATGTGAATGCAGAACCTAAGGGACTGGGAGAAAGAACTAGAAATATGAAAAATGGTGGGATTAGGACATATGGTAACCACATATCTTGGTTTGTCTAGAGCAGTCATAGTTTGTGTCAGGATTCTCAATGACCTATCTTAGCGCTTGTCCCACCCACTTCTTTCTCAAATGTGTCCCCAACTGGACAAGAGATTATGTGGTCACTCTATTACCTGGGAATAGGTAGTATGAGTAAAATGAAACCAAAGTAAAAACCTCTTCTATTTATAGCTTTCCTTAGGCAAGTGATATTTAAGTAACACTCCTCAACCAACAAAGTACCAAAGTAGCTTCGTGTACCTTTCTTGCTTTATATTTCAAATAAAAATTCTACAAGCATAATTCCATTGTGACAATTTACTTTAAAAGATCTGAAGATATGTGATGAAGTTTTATCTATTTCCTGTTAGATGGTGCAGACTAACAATGTTAGTGGTTGAATATTTAAATGTAAGCAGAGATAAGAGTTTTTCAGAAATCATTATCTATATAGAATTAGAAATTAGAAATGCATTAGTAATCACTAGTTTTGCTAAAATTGTATGTGAAGTGCTGAAATTTTTAACTGAAAAGTATTTTTGTCTGGAGAATGATTTTCAGAAGAATTCCTCCAAATTTCAAGATGATGAGAGGAGGTGGTAAGCTAATTACCTTGATTTACAAAATTCTACTGTGAAAGCTATTTATGGAAATGACACACCTCTTGTTTTTCAACCTCTAAGTTGGTTTCTGTTAGAGGAAAGAAAAATAAAACATGAAAAGCCTATAAACTGGCAATTTATTTGTAGAAACAAACAAAACATATTTTACCATAAAAAGTATGAGTCTATCATCTTTGTAGCTATAGCGATACGTGATAATTAGATTAGGCAAGGCTATTTAAAATAATTTGATATATGGGAATGCATACATGCATTATGTCTTGTATCAGTTAATAGTTATTACTAAATAAAAGTATTTCTTAATTCAACAAGTATGATACCTTATAACTAGAAAACCGATTTGCAGTTATTCCTTTCATTGGATAAACTTTACTTAAATTTCTGAGGTAACAAAGAAATATTAAACTTTCCTATTGACTGTAATTGAACTGTGAATCTGGTTTATAGTCACTATTATTCAAACACATTATCATCAATGTCATCCATTCACATTTCCAAGTTGTAAAACTGGGAATGTTTGTATACATTTCAAACTTCCCCTTTACTATCCTTATAGCCCATTTCCCAAGTCCCCAAGGCTTTTTTTGTTCTGTCATACTACTTTCTAAATATCCATTAATCCATGCCTTCTGCAACTTTCTTATTTTATTTTCACCTAGACTACTTTAACAGCTTCCTATGTTATTTTAATCCTTTCCTGTATTTCTCCATTCCAGTCCATCTCCTATCCTGTTAGGGGAGTGAACTTTCTAAAATGTACCTTTGACTTTTTCAATCCTAAACTTTATGTTACTGTTTTTTCAAACTATATTTACTAAGCCATCTGCATCAAAATCACTTGAAGAGGTTTTTTAAATATCAGTACTCATTATTTAGTTAGGGCTTATTCCATACCTTATGGTTCCAAAATCTCTGGGGAAGTGACCCCCAAATCTGTATTTTAATAATCTCCCAAGGTGATATTTACATAGACATACGAGAACTACTATTTTAAATGAGTCAAAGGTTTATTATTTCCTTCTTGGTAAAAACTGAATGTGGTAGATTAACTAATATTCCCTTCCTCACGCCTATGTCCTAATCCCAGTAACCTGTGCACGTTACTTTATATGGCAAAAGGACTTTGCAGATGTGATTAAATTAAAAACTTGAGGTGCGGAAATTATCCTGAATGACACAACAGTTCATATAGGAGGGAGGTACTGGGAGTTAGATTCAGAAGAGAAGGCAATGTGATGACAGAAGTGGAGGTTGGAGTGATGCAATTACAGGCTTTGAAGATGAAAGGGGCCCAGGAGTCAAAGAATTTAGAGAATTTGGAAAAGACAAGGAAGACAGAAAAGACAAGGAAATAGATTCTCTCTTCAGAAACTCCAGAAGGATCCAGCCCTGCCAATACCTTGACTTTACCCAAGTGAAACTTATTCTGGACTTAGGACCTCCAGAAATGTAAGAGAACAAATTTGTGTTGTTAAAGACACTGAGTTCATACTAATTTGTTATAACAGCAATAGGAACTGAATACACTGAATTTCTCTTCATGGCTCTTATGATGAGATTCCTGCTTTCCTAGCAAGACGTTTTCCCTGCCCTCCTCTACATACATTTTGGTTCCTTTTTCAAAACACCATGCTCTGTTTTGCTTTCTTACTTCATTCATGTTATTCCTTTCCCCTAAATATCCTACATTTTTCCCACTAGGATTAAGATCCCCTTGTTTTCCAAGACTCAACTTCGATTTGAGCTAACCTAGAAAGTTTTCCTTAGGTCCCTATTGTGAAATGATTGACTGGAACATGTTAGTTTTCACAATTTTCAGATTCTTTTTGGTGAACATTAATATCTGGTGTGCTACTGAGAAAGTAAATCTTAACTCCACCTCTGCCAAAAGTAAAAACTTTATTAGGACAAAAGTACAGAAACTGTCATAAAATTTATTCTTGTAAGTTTGGTAAAATACCTGCTATGCATAAATACTTCACTTGAAGTAGATGTAACAATATTATTGCAACAGTTTCAGGTAATCATCATCAGCTAATTAGTCATCTCAGATAGCTGAATCCTTAATTATGTTGGGGGGTATAAAACTAAATGGAATCATAAGCCTGGAGTACCACTAATATTATTGAGCCATAAGATTTGCCAAATTTTTATACCAAAATTTACTTTTATTATAAATCAACTGCTGAAGTAGGGATTAAATTAGTTTACACACAGACTTTTAAAATATGATTATGTTAATATAATGATTCCCTTCATAGGTGTTTTACAATTTTTGTTGATATTGTACATAGCTGGATATAAAGGAATGCTAGCTATTCTACCGAATCATATTTATTACACAGAACTTGATTATAAAAAATTAGTTAGAATGCCATTTTATAATATTGATTGCAGCATTATTTCAAGATTAGTGATAAGAACAATTTAAAATTCTTATAAAAGTAACTGAGGGTATATGCATAAATAAAACACCAGGGTTCCTGAGTTAACCTAGATAAGAAGAAAGGTGTATCAAGCAGAAAAGACAGGTTATGTTGCTTTTGTTTGTTACGTGATGGGGAGTTGATATCTGTTTGTACGTGTGCACACTTGTACGTATGCAAACTCTCTGTGCATTGATAGTAACTAAACCCTAGAATATCTTATGGTAACAGCAGCCTCATGGTCAAGGTAAACATTTTTTCTACAAGTGAAAACATTAGCCATTGAACAATTACTATGTATCAAGGATTATGCCAAGTACTTCATAAGCATTGTCTACATTAATTTCTCATAATAACTTTGTGAGGTAGATTATCCAAGGTAATATAGAGCAGTAATGTAACATCATGTGATCCAATTTTTAGGGTCTATAAAATTTACCATTATATGGCTATTTCCTGCTAGTACCCCAAGTCAACGTTTGTCACATCCTTACCATTCAGCTGGAGTGAAGGGAAGCCCTTGACAAGCTCTTCAGATGCTGGCTCACTTCTCATATTCTTATGAAAATACAGCTAGAGTTGTTGAAACTGTGGATCTTTCAGACATTCCAAGGATGTAAAAATGGTTTTCCATTTATTTCTCTATTGAAATTGTTGGTTTCTAATGACTGATTTTCCAAATGATACAAAATAATGAACATGTGTTTGAGTTGGCCATGATATGAAGAATCAAATTTATGCAGTGACTGAATTCAAATCATTTTCACTGGTAAACACATTAAGCCAAAGGAATTTTTAATTGTTAGAACCTTATTTTGAATCCTCCATCAAGAGTACCACATTTGGACCATTAACTAAACTATATATGAACTTATATGGTATTCAAGATGAATAATTTTCATTGACTCTATAAAATAAATTTCATGTTGATAATTATATAAATTACTAATTTACAAATTTATATGATATGAAGCACTGCTTCTGAGTATGTGGCAACAATGTTTATGATATTCATAATCATCAGATATCTAGCTTTCAGAGCATTTTCACATGCCTTTTCTCTCTTGTCTCCCTAAGAGGGCATCTTTGTTCCTCCAGCTGGCAATTAAAGTTTCATAGGATCAGATAGAAATTGCTTACATTTTAACCTGTATATTCAGGAATGATAATTAGTTTTGCAAACTGGACACATTAATGGAGTCTTTACATGGTTGGGGAAATGATCATAAATATAAAATCAAAGAAGTCTGGCTTCATGGAAATAAGGATGAAGTCCTAAAATAAGCTTGGTACAATGTACTATCTTTAAATATCCACCTTTGCCTTCTAGCAGAATATTTTTGTATGGAGAATAAATATTTTCATCATTGCTACATCTTCTGAAAAATACCAGGAATTCCAAAATCTCATTGGAAGGCCACAGTGCATAAGTAATTGTGTTAGCTAATTAGATATTTGGAATTATTAGTATATATAGAGATGGAAATATGGAACCAAACTTATTTGTACCTAATTAAAAAATGTTTTAAAATGTTTCTTTTGCAAAAATATTATTCATAATAATTTAGGAGTTTAAAATTTTGAGTGTTCAAAGAGGATACTCTTTTGAACTCTTCTATATTTTGCCTTTTTATAAAGAGCTAGTAAAGAAAACTGTTCCCATAAACTTGCAAAATCTTCCATATTCCAAGCAATCTGTCCAGCTAGAATGGCATCCATCTGCATAGGCTGGTGAACTCATTTTAGTTTGGGATTTTATTCATGCAAAACACATGTACTATAATATGTGCTTAATAATCTCTATGGATTTGCAAGATAAATCTGCTTCTCTAAAAATCTTCATGCTATCAGTCATCATAAAACTGTCAGTTTTTCTTTTTGCTATTATACTGGGATGCTCTAAAGATAGATATATTTTTTAGAACCATTGTGTTCACAGAGAGGTACATTGGCCCAAGAGGGAAAAATGTGTTGGCAAAATGAAATCATATCTCATAAAAGCCATTTTTACATATTGTGAACCAATGTTTTTTAAGATTGGGCACCTGCGGGCTTCCCTGGTGGTGAAGTGTTGAGAGTCTGCCTGCCGATGCAGGGGACACGGGTTCGTGCCCCGGTCCAGGAGGATGCCACATGCCACGGAGCGGCTGGGCCCGTGAGCCATGGCCGCTGGGCCTGCACATCCGGAGCCTGTGCTCCACAACGGGAGAGGCCACCATAGTGAGAGGCCTGCATACTGCAAAAAAAAAAAGAAAAAAAAAATTGGGCACCTGCAAAATATGAATGAAACTGTTAGATTTCTAGAATGCTATTGTTTGTGTAATGTGACTCTTATGGGGCATGTCTAATTGCCGATTTTTTTTTGCTTTTTTGTTTTTTTTTATATTTTAAAATACTGAGTTAAAGAGACAGTGGATTTTATTTTTACCTTAGTACATTATAATTTTTATTATTCATTTTACTGTTTAAGGTATAGAGGGATGTTTTTTTTAGTTTTTGTTCTGTTTTTTGTTTCTATAGAGCAGGTTCTTATTAGTTATCCATTTTATACATATTAGTGTATATCTGTCAATCCCAATCTCCCAATTCATCACACCACCATCACTCCCCTGCCATTTTCCCCCCTCAGTTGCCAAATTTTACTTGCCTTGGGCCTACACGGCTCATTAGCCACAGAGTGTATTTCAGCTCAGATGACCACAAAGAATAAACTTTTGTCGTTTTTTTTTTCCTTTGGTTCAGTTGACACAGCAGTGGTTTAGGCTAAATGTTCATAATTTTATGATAAATCTGTGCATATAAACATTTAAGGGACCATAACAAACCTAATATCTTATGCTGTTGGTAGAGATTGTCTCCTGCTTTGTATAATTTTATCATGCTCTCAAATTTTCACTTGTTTTACAACCAAATCTTTTCACTTGCCTCACAAACCAAAACAGTTGAGTATAAATGATTTTCTTAAGGAAGTAAAAAAACTGCAAATGGGTTTTAAATTATTGAAAATTAGAATCTACCTATTCTAACTAGAAAGGATCTAGACCAACTCCTTTATTTATTTTTTTATTTTATTTAATTCTTTTTTGCGATACGCGGGCCTCTCACCGTTGTGGCCTCTCACTGTTGTGGCCTCTCCCGTTGCAGAGCACAGGCTCCGGACGCGCAGGCTCAGCGGCCATGGCTCATGGGCCCAGCGGCTCTGCGGCATGTGGGATCTTCCCGGACTGGGGCATGAACCCGTGTCCCCTGCATTGGCAGGCAGACTCTCAACCACTGCGCCACCAGGGAAGCCCCAACTCCTTTATTTTTTAGATGAAGATGCTTGAAACCAAATCTTTAAACTTACCTGAAGTAACTCAGGTCTATAAAGTGAGAGCTGGGAATAGATCCAGATATTCTTATCCTGATTTCATTATTCTTTCTTCTAAATCATACTTCTACTATCTATTTGATAATAGATTCTTTTTAATGTTTTATGTTTTTTAGCTTTATTGAGATATAATTGACATACAACATTGTGTAAATGTAAGGTGTACATGTTGATTTGAAGCACTTATTTTTTTTATCCGTTCATTCATTGACAGACACTCTGGTTGTTTCCATATCTTGGCTATTGTGAATAATTTGCAATGACCATTGCAAATATCTCTTTCAAGATTTCTTTTTTTTTTCATTTCCTTTTGAAGTGGTGTTGCTAGATCATATGGTAGCTGTATTTTTAATGTTTTGAAAACATTCCATACTGTTTTCCATAGTGACTGTACCAATTTCCAGTCCTACCAACAGTGCACAAGAGTTCCTTCTTCTCTACATCTTCACCAACACTTGTTATCTCCTATCTTTTTGATGATTCTAACAGGTGTGATGTGATACTGTGATTTTGATTTACATTTCTCTGATGGTTAGTAATGCTGAACACATTTTCATGTAACTGTTGGTCATTTGTAAGTCTTCTTTGGAAAATGTCTGTTCAGTTCCTCTGCCCATTTTTTATTAGGATTGTATGGGGTTTTGTTGCTGTTGTTGTTTTTATTTATTTATTTAATTATTTTGCATTCAGTTGTGTGAGTTTTTTATGTATTTTGGATATAACCCTTTATCAGATACATGTTTTGAAAATATTATCTCCCATCCTATAGACTGCCTTTTCATTTTGTTGATGGTTTCCTATACCGTGCAGAAACTTTTTAGTTTGGTGTAGTACCATTTGTTTATTTTTGCTTTTGTTACCTTTGTTTTTTGTGTCATATACAAAAACTCATCGTCAGGACCTATGTCAAGGAGCTTACCACCTATGTTTTTTTCTAGGAGTATTATGGTTTCATCTCTTACATTCGAGTCTTTAATCCATTTTGATTTTTTTGTATGGTGTAAGATAAGGACCTAGTTTCATTCTTTTGCACGTGGTTATGCAGTTTTACCAACATCATTTATTCAAGAAACTATCCTTTCCTCATTGTATTTTCTTGGCTCCTTTGTCATAAATTAACTGACCATATATGTATGGCCTTATTTCTAGGCTCTCTGTTCTGTTCCATTGTTCTATGTATCTGTTTTTATGCCAAAAGCATATCTCTTTGATCACTATAGCTTTGTAATATAGTTTGAAATCAGGAAATACCTCCACTATTTAAAAAGGAAAAAAAAGTTAACACAGGTTGATAGGAAAAATATCATCTTATTTTGGTAGGTAAATGGAGAGTAGTGATAGTATTTCAGTTTTTAAAATGTGGAAATTAAATCAAAATTTGGATTTGTTTAGAATTGGATGTATCTTCAGGGAAAAAGTGATGAAAATTGGAAATCAGAAAATTATATTTCTAATTCTTATATATGATAATAACAATTTAATAGGATAAGAATAAAATGTTAATTGCAGTTGATGACTATCTACCATGTCACAAAATTCAGCTCCCTCTTTATATTAAAGAACTCAATTTGTGGGAGTTTCCAAGCTTACAGAGCTAGTTTAATTAATGAATCTGTTCTTGTTTCTCAGTCTTAGTCATGTTTATCAACTACTCCAATTTTGCTATACATACAATAAAATCTTCATTTTCAAGAAGGCAAGAAACTTACTCTCTGTTTTGTGCCAGTTTCAGCCTATCAATAACCAGGTTGTAGCTGGACCAGCCCTTGTGGTTCTTATTATGATTGTCAGATGCCATCAGCAATAACCATCAGGAAACTTTGAAAGAGAGAAGGTTTATTACTTACAAGTCCTGGAAATTACATGCACACCTGGGGACACACTGCAAGGTTTCAGTTAGTGAGAGAAGAGAGTACATGGGCCTGGGGTTCTGCTTTTACTGGGGTCCATGGTGAGGGCACCTAGAGTTTCATCACTCACTTTTTATTGTTGAGTTTAAAACATAAGAGTGGTAATTTAAAGCATAGGAAGAGTAAAAACAAGTGGCTCAAATGGTCAATTAATGAAATCAACCAAGACCCTTAAAACAATGGAGCCTCGGTGGGATGGGGGGAGCTGGCCTATCTAGTCATGTGGCTGGAGATGTGTTTATTCAAGATGGCCGTTTTTGAAGTGGATGCCTCAGCAATCAAGGCAATCAAAGCTTAAGTCAGACACTTGTATTACAAAAAAAGAAAAAAAAAAACGGACTGGTCTTATACTACAGTTAGAATAGAGGCAGAAAGTATCTATTATCCTTGGAAGTCATAGTGAGACTGAGAACTGGACCAGAGAAAATTAACAGATGTAAAATTTGATATACATGGCAGCCCCATAACTGCCTTACTTTCCTCCTAAGTTTTTAATGTCACTTAGGGTCCATTTACCATCTCTCTCTTGACTTAATCTGTCACCATCTGACTAAAACTAGCACTACTTACTGAGCACCAATAGTATATACTCACTGCACTATGAGAGAGAAAAACTAACACAGTTCTTTTCCAATTTTAATGGTCACGCAAATTACATGGAGGATCTTGTTAAAATGTGGATTCCAACTCAATCAATCTTGAGGGCCCAGAGATCGCATTTCTAACAAGCTTGCAGACGATGCCAACACTGCTCCACATATAGTGATCATCAGCTATTTCAACTATGCATGTTTAAATGACTTACTCAAATTTCTTAGCTATATAATTAACAGAGGAATGTGATTCAAATGCAAGTATGTTTTACTTGAAAAAAAATTACACAGTGCTTAACAATAAAAATAATAGCTAATATTTATTGAGATTTACTTTCTGCCAGGTATGATGCTAAATTATTTAGATGCCTTCTTTTGCATAATACTCATGGAAATCCTTAGAAATAGTCACTATTCTTAAGTCAACATAACAGATTAGGATCTGAGACATAGAAAGGCTAAGCAATTTTACCAATATCATAGAGATGTCAATAATCAAAACAATACTGCCCCCCAGCATCTAACTGTAGAGCCTATGCTATCAAACACCATGTTACACTGTTTCATAATTAGAAATTAAAATTCAAATATTTTCCACTACTCTATTTCTTACTGTGCTCAGGCTAAATACAAGGATAGACTCATTGGATGGAATCTTTGTACCTTATATGGAATTAATTAAATTCTAAACTTTCATTTGTCTTGATTTAAAAGTTAAAACTCCATGTGTCTTTATTTTGCAAAGTTCCAAATGGCAGGAATGACTCAAAATCATCAATTCCTCTGGTGAGAATAGGAAGAATAATCAAACCTCCATCCATTAAACGTATTTACAATCCAAGTATCAAACCTCTTGTGTTATAGGGCTTCGCCTACCAGAGTGATATTTCTCAAACCCAGTTGTTCAATCTAAGTTTCTATTGACAGCTACAGACCACAGCAAGTACTTAGTGCTGTCTGAGGAAAAGGTAGATAGGAAAGTACAAGAGCAAAATGTGAAAGGCCTTTTTGAGAAATGATAGTAATGTTCAACTCATGCATTCTGAGACAATTAACCCTGATCTAAGTACTGTGCCAGTTCTGCTCCTGTAGTACCCACTTTTTAGATGACCTTATTAATTTCTCATTCTCTCTGGGTACAACTGTGAGTAGGTTCACATCGTGTGACGTCCTTCTCTTGTAAAGCGATTGGTCAAAGAATGCACATCTTAAGTAAGTTGAGACAGAGAATCATTAACTTCAGGTTGCTAAAGCTGTAAACTGAAATTTGATCAAATTACACCATGAAAACATGGGACATGAGGCAGATATTTTTCAGATAGAGAAGAATGAATCAAATTGGGCCACAGAGAACTATCCAATGCCAAATAACAACCACTTTTTGATGCCCAATTGAATCTATACTCATGGATTTTGTAAGACTGCTCTGAGCCTTAAAATGAATTTCTCTTTCCTGCTTAGGTTAGCTTAGTGTTACTTTTGCTATTTGCAACCAAAAACACCTCTTGAAAACAGCTAATTTCTTAGCTTCATAACTTGAGTACAGTCCTTAGTTCCTTAATCTTCTCTGAACCTCAGCTCAGTCACAATTTTACCTTCTTGTACGAGTGCTACAATTAAACCAAATAATTCATGTACATTTGTAAGTTTAATACCTGACCAAAAGTAAGGCTCAGATAACGCTGTTGTTGTTTATCAAAACAAACAAACAAACAAATAAAAAATTCCTTATTTTTATCATGGTCCTTTGTTTGCATTTAAGAAGTAGGGCAGGGTCTTTTGCTATTATTTTAGGGACTTTTCACATCTAGGTACCACAAGCTGCCAAAGTGGAAAGTCTTATTAAATATCATTGCTATATTTTATCATTTACTACTCAAAATATAAAACACTTACTATAAATGTCTATTACTTACAATTATTTGTGTAAATATTTCTGATCTGCAAAGGAAAGCTGATGTGTAAATTGGAACACACCATATTTCTGTTACACTTTCTAAAATTATGACAGATATATTTTGCAGCATGATACATATTTTAGCATTCTGTCTTTGTGTATAGTTGCTACTTTAAGGAAAAAAGACTCAAATAATATATTATTTACTAAAATTAGTAGTAAATACTAGGAGGTAAATACTAGGATTGTAATTCAACCCTCCTAGTGCTATTAAATGTATTGTACAATTGGCCCATATTTGAAAATAATAACTTTGTTAATTCTACAGAGAATTCCTTTACAATAAGTATCGTTCATTATAAAGATATTCCTTTGGGTGAGTAGGGTTTTTTTCTTTTTTTGCCTGGGGTGTTATATTTCTAATGCTTTCTCTCATGAACAAATCTCTAAAGATTTCAAGATGGTACTATGTAATAATAAAATAAATGGGTTACAATTATGATAGACTCTTAAATGTCTGAAACATTTTTAGTGCCTGGAG
Source organism: Lagenorhynchus albirostris (assembly GCF_949774975.1). NCBI lineage: Eukaryota > Metazoa > Chordata > Mammalia > Artiodactyla > Delphinidae > Lagenorhynchus > Lagenorhynchus albirostris. Next base: position 67,788,450 of record NC_083097.1, read on the forward strand.
CACACAAAATTCAAAATTGTACAGGATCATCTCTAGTTGCAATAGTAGTAAACATTCTCTGTGTTTTTTTTCTAAACCCATGAGTCACTTCAATAGGGTTTGGTTAGAAAGAAGGAACAGTTGACATTTTTATAAATGTTCTACCACTCAGTCAGAGGTCAGTTATGTTCCACAGAATGAATTTGACGGGACCTGCTGCAAGATAAACATTTAAAAAATTCTCTGCTGTAGCTTCAGTTATCTTCTCACCTTTAGGACAGAATTTTGTATTATAGTCCTTTTCCCACATTCAAAAACATACTACTGGTTGTATATTTTGTTAAATGCATAAGATATTGCCTTTTTGTGTGTGAGGGAGTAGAGGTGAGGGTACTTCCATCACTGTCAAAATCAAAGGGTAAATTTCAACAACATTAAAAATCACAGGGGTAGAGCATTAGAAAAATGTCTTGACTCTTCCACCTTGGGCTGCTCTTTGTCCTTCCCCTTTTCCTTTTGTCAGATGAAAAGTTTGAGGGGTGCTCTGAGAATAGGAGAAGGAAATTAACTCTGCTTTGAGCATAAGGCATAATTTAAGCTAATGCTCATCTCACTTCCAAGAAATTCTCAAATGGTAAGAAATAGATCAGTCTCTACTGAAGGTATAAAATATAAGTCACAGATTTAGTCTTGAATTCTAGAGAGAGAGAAGTACATTTTCTTTTTGTGTTAAAATGTTGTGTGGATTATAAATTGTTTTATAATTTAACCAAACCTGTGTTTCAAATATATAAAGACTATTTTTTCAAATATGTTATTTAAAGTATATTTTATAACTTATAATATCTAGTATCCCAGATAAATATATATTATAAATATATTTATTTAACCTCATCTTCATATATAGGTATGAAATATATGTAACAAAGATTTTATTGCTACATTTGAAGTGTCTCTGAAATTATTTTGGTAAGAAATTCAGCAAACATTTCTTAATCCTCTCTTTTGGAGCATGCTATGGACTGAACTGCATTTTACCTAAATTCATATGTTGAAGCTCTAACCCCCAATGTGACTGCATTTGGATATAGGGCTTTTAGGAATTAATTAAGGTTAAATTAGTAACAATTCATAATAAAAATAATGAATAATAAAGGTTAAAAAAGGGTGGGGCCCTACTCCTATGTGATTAGTGTCCTCATAAGAAAAAGCACCAGAGAGTGCTCCTGCACATGTGCTAACTTGCTCTCTCTTTCTCTCTCTCTCACCTCTCTCTATATCTCTTTCTCCCTTTCTGCATACACAAAGAGGAGGTAATGTAAGCACACAGCAAGATGACGGTTGCCTGCAAGCCAGGAAGAGATCCCTCACCAGGAACTGAATCAGCTAGCACCTTGATCTTGGACTTTTAGCCTCCAGAACTGTGGGAAAATAAATTTATGTTGTTTATAACACCTAGTCTATGGTGTTTTGTTATGGCATCCCAAGTTGACTAATAGAGAACATATGTGAAAATAATAATCCAGAAGGTGGTATAGATATTCTTACTATTATCCTTATGTAAAGATGTAAAAACCTAGAAAAAGAAATGGGGTATAGGAATACTTATATTTTGAGAATAATAATTGTTAATACCACTTCATATACTTTGCTGCACACCTCTAATCAAGAATTGTAAAGCCGAATCTACATTTTATGCTTATTTCCTTTTCATTTTAAAATCTTGTCTTTCAATTACCTGATTCAGCAGTTTACATATCTTTTTTTTTTATTACCTACTCCTTCCAGTTAAAAAAAAATGTCAAGAATAAATAAAGGAAAAGATATACATGTTCTACTATACTAACATAATGTATATTGGAAACATAAATATATTGATTTTAAAAAGGTGAGTTAAAACTTGAATAGACATTCTAATTATTTTTCTCATTACCCTAACAGCTATCTTGTGCATCTCCTAGAGCACAAACATTTTATTTGAGACCAATGCACTAACACATGAATCATTAAAGCTTCAAGTTGTTTCACATTATATGTCTTCTTCAAATAATTAAATGATTTTAGAAATGTGTAGGGCATTCTAGAGTATCAAGAATTGATACTCAATAGTACTGATTTCTCTTGTCTTCTAAGTATTATCTCCCCACCCCAGACTGTTCTCAGAATTTCTGAAAGTTTGTCTATATTTTTACTTTTAGAATTGAATACTGTCAGCCCAAGAAAACTTTGTATATAATGACAGGTACAGTTTGAAAATTTAAACTTGTTTGGAATTATATTCATGAGTCCTTTTTCCTTTATGCAGTTAATGTAGCCTGTGAAAACTTATCACAGAGACACAAATCTTCATTGAGTCTACAATAACTAAGATGATGGAGCAATGAGAACTGTGTGTGTGTGGCATCTAAACACTTTCATGATAGGAAGCATTCATCAAATTAATAATAAATTTCGTATTTTTAAGTTTTAGAAATAAGAGAATAATAAATATTTACAGTGAAAGAGGACTGGATTTATTATTTTGCTCCTGATGATAGTTTGCCCTCTGAATCATATTATGTGATTTTATAGTATTTTAGATTAAAAAAAATTTTAAAAGCAATCAATTCATTATGCATGTTTCTTTGATATTGAACATGATACTATGTGCTGTATATTTGAATTCCAGTCCTCAAACTTTTGTGCTGAATCAGGTCATAAATCAGAATACCCCCCACTATTTTTGTGAGTTTTATGGCAATGAATGATGTTATGAAGAATATATGAGGGAAAAATCTCCACTAACTACATAGTTATTGCATTTTCCAAAGGAATAAATCCTTGCTACCTAAGACCAGAAGTATAAAGTTCTCGATATTATAGAATTCATAACTGACAGGCACAGTCCAAAGGTCTTAATAATGAGGGGATGTTTTCCAGGTTTTAAAATGTAAAAATGGATTAATAGAGCTCAAGCCAAATACACCCCTGACTCTATGTGTACCACCCCAGGATGGATTTGGGTCTTTCTTATTGATTGAACAATGGGATTTGGGCTTCTTACATGATAAGAAGTTTACATATTTAAGAAGTTTACATATTTAGAAGTTTACATATTTATTTACCTAACTTGAAATCAACAAGTTAGTTGTGATTAAGCCCTGTAAAACAATATTAAAATATTTGATGTTTACACACACACAGAAACACATATATTGGTTTGGCCAAAAAGTTCGTTCGGATTAGTCACAGGCTGTTATGCAAAACCCAAAAGAACTTTTGGCCAATCCAATATAAACATATTTACTGTTTCATTCATTTATACTCAGGAAGAGGGTAGTTCTTTTCCACTTTTATCCAGGTAATTTGGGTAAATTCATAGGATCATGGAATCCATGTTCAAATTTTTTTGAAATCTTTTTGAGTGTGCAATATTTAAGAGACAGGCCTTGCTATACAAATTCAGAGAGTATATAACCACCCAACCTGAGAAACACAATTTATTCAGCTGAATTAACACATGCTGAGGGTGATATAATTTTTTATGTATAGTTGTTGAATAGGTCAGTTTTAACTTTATTTAGACACATGCTGAACACTTAACAAGAGTTTTATTCATGCATCTCAACTTCCAAACTTCATAAATATTGATTTAAAGCAGAGCATTGGCTTCATTTTTTAAAATATGCAGTAAATATCTTAGATGTGTTTAAGTTGAAAATGTTTTGGAAATATGTTTTAAAATATTTTAAAACATTTTTAAATAGGAAATATATGCACATGCAATGAAATGTATCACCTTTCCACCATACCTCTCAGCTTTTCAGAATCCCTCTTTTTACTGAAAGTAGATTTTTGTTTGCTTACAGACTTCCATAGATAACCCATGAATATTCTACCATATACACAAATATAATACACTTTAACTCAAATGATAACATAGTTTGTATACATATAACAGTATACTTACTGTTCTGAAACTTGCATTTTTATTTATAGTTTTAATGATATATTTAAATTATTCTTATAAAATGCATAGAGTTGGCACAGTTTTTAATGGCTACTGATATTATGTTGCATAAATACCCTATTTTTACTAAAGTCACTTGTTATTTTACTTTTAGATTATTTCCAGAGTTTTGCAAGTACTGACAATGTTGAAGTACACATGTTCATTTCATGAATGTATAAACATTTCCAAATGTATATAAAAGATAATGTCATATTTTTAACTTTGTCAGACATTGACAATTTGTATCCCATAGTCTGACTCAATTAACAACCTTACTGCTTGATTATATGTATGGGTGCCAATTTCCCCACACTCTCCCCTGTAACATTATCAAGTTGTTTGAGTTTTATTAATTCAAAGCTGAATTACTTCAAATCATGTAACAGAGTTCTCTCACTATAGCTCTCATTTACAGACATGCCAATGAATTTAAAGTCTGTCCTTCTTCGACTATAAGTAGAACATCTCTTTGATTTTAGTGTCTAATTTTCATATGGTATTTCATGGTTTAGGCCTCACGTACACATCTTTCAAAACAGTTTAGTTTTTTGGTCAGTGTTTATAGAAGTATAATATATCTTATATCTACATCCTCAAAACTAAATAGTACATTAAAAGTTTATATGAGTGAACAGTCTCTATTTACAATCACACATCAGCATTAAATGTATTGATATTGGAAACGTGAAAATTGTTAACTAAGATCATGAGCAGTCTTGGGTATTGATAATGCTAAATAAGGGCCTTAATGATTTTAGACTGAGTTTGAAGAATTCTCTCCCACTGTCAGATTGTTCTGACATATACTGTCTTTCATATCTGGTTTCTGTATTTGTGCATTTTTACAACAACTTCTATCTCATCAAGATTTTCTAAGGTTTAGCAAATGAAGGAAAGCAAGCAAAGTTAATACAGTAAAAGATATTATGCATGCAAAGCACTTGTTTGTTCATTAATAATAATAATTTCAACTGTTTAGTGAATTGGAAACAAAGTTTAAAGTGGTTTACAAACTAATGTGATGGTGGTTTTTTGCTTATTTGTAGGCATTTTATTATGTTTTAGTTATTTTGGGATTTGGAGTTTACATTACCCATTATAACTCATTCTAATTGGGAAGAACATGTGATTCTTCTAAAACATATATTGTCTTTAAGTTATGAACATTCACAGATATATGTACGGAGCATATGAGTGGTTATTGCCTTGACAGCTCAGAAGCAGTGGACAGCAGTTCCACTCCATTGAAACAACTGTTCTCAGATACTCAGAAGAAGTCATTTTGGTCTTGGAAATATGGTCTGAATACTGGACATTTAGTATTATCAAATTCTTCCAAAGTTTTTCTAAATCTCTCTCAAATAAACTAGTTATTTGTGTCTACGGTGTTTGCATTAATATCATATCTAACATCAATCTCTGTGTTTCACAGCAGAACTATATGATTGGTGGAAAGTTTTCAATAGACATAGTAAAAGTATATACTTCCTTTAATTAAACAGGATTCAGACTTATGAAGAGAGTTACACAAGGCAGGAGAATAGAGAAGCTCAAATTCCCAAAAGGTTGAAGGGTTGATAATAATGGTAACTCATGGGGAGGAACAACTGCCCTTCACCATTTTCAAAGGAGTTTCAGTGCTTCCCTGTTCTTTATCACCATCCCCATTTACAACTGCGTGTGTGCATGCATGCCCACAGGTGTGTAGACTCTATTTTACATATCTACCTGGCAAATAACTGGTGTAAAATTCAGCACATTGCTGAGTATTCACTTTGAGACTGACTAAATTCAATTCAGGAAAAAATCTAATTCAAAGCCACCACTCACAGATCAACAGTCTTAAAATGCATTAGCACAAGTACCTTTTGGTATGCTGAATAAAGAATACCAAAAACAAATGGTTATTTTTTTAATGTGATGAGATAATGTATTTTAATTATTAATAAATATATTTGTTCCCAGTATTTTTTAAAGCCCATGACCCATCACTGTTTTCAAGAGGCATATAGTGTACTTTATGCTCATTGCCTTGAGTAAGAAATGACACACCAAAACAAGATAGGCAAGAATTTGTTCCCCTTCCTTGGTTTTTGAGTTCCAAAGTTTATACCCTTTAAATTAAAAAAATTGAACTAATTTATGTTCATATACAGAAACAAATATTTAATTTGATGCTGAGACACATGGTCAGAGCTGTTTCCCCTGGAATTTGAAAGTATTTTCTAGATTAAGGAAGTAAGCACGTCAAAAGAGAAGCAAGGAATATATTTAATGGGTCCCTGAGAAAAAGATAGCAGGTAGAAAGCTATGTCCTATTGCTTCTCTCCAAGTCTTGGCTTGGTATGAGGAACTAAAACCTCAGGTTTTCCAAGATCTGAGAGCAGATAGGCAAATGTGTCGGCTCTCAGAGCTTGGAGAAGAAGCAAGGTCCTGTGAATAGCATAACATTAATTATCACCCAGTGGAGAGGTCCAGAAAAGAACATTGAGTTTAGTTATACCAAATTAAATCAAAGAAACATGTCTTACGTATCTGAATTTATGGATTTCAATTAGCAACTGTTACATAGAAAGGATTTTGAAAAACATGAAAAATTAGCTAGATTAACAACCAATTATATATTTTACAAAGAGAAACTAGAGATGCCAACTAAAAACATTCTTCATTTGAATGTAGTGTGAATAAAATTGCTCTTGAAGAATTAGTAATCCATTAACTATGCCAAAAGGAAGACCAGTAATAAATATCTTTGTTTGACTCATACATTGACTTATTTACGGTGCATCTATGGAGGATGTACTGTAGGAAATTAACTATGACATGTGCTGGGGAGGTTATAAATTGAAAAGTTTCTCTCCTTAGGCAATGTGTCTGTGTAAGCATCAAATACCTGCTTATCAACATGATTTAATGAACACTAATAGGGTGAAATGAGATGAAAGAATCACCACGTCTACTTTACAACAGACTTCTTAGAATATTTAATACCATGTACTCTTTATAATTTTAAAGGGATGCCTCATATTCCTCAAAAGCAAATCAGTGACCAAAATGTACTGGAGGGAATTATAACAACCTAAATAATCAAAGGAAATTTTGTTATATTTCTCTGTCATGATATTGACATAAAGTAAGATGTACATATATGACTGATTAACATCTTTTAGAATATTATTGTTTTTAAAATCTTCCATTGTCCACATAGAAATATGTATTTGAAAAAAAGTTTACAGAGTTCAGAAGTTAAGGATTAAAATTGTAGGGGCATTTAGAATTATAATAAATATCTATATTAAAAATATAGCCTAAAACAGTTAGTGACATTTGTGACATTCATGCATACATTTAGTTTTATTTTGTCCTTAATTCTTTATAGAAGCCTCTCAAGAGAGAATACAAAGTGTTCTTTGAAATCTAAGTGGTGACCTACATGGGGATAATTATGAAAGTATGACTATTCTGTGGGACAATATAAATGCTATACAGTTGAAGAACAGACATATAAACCTATGATTTAAAAGATGGCAGTATTTCATGGTGTTTTGTTTCTGCTTGCATTTTTATGTAATATTTTTCAAATTATAGAGCTTAAGGAACAACTACAGTGTAGGTCAAGATTATATTACCAAAAATGGAATCACTTCTAACTGAAACATGGTATATAACGAGAATGAAACTGTCTTGGTGTCACAGTTCATGAACTGTATACTTTCCTTATGTCTATAAGTGGAAAGGACATTAAATTATTTATTTCTGAGCTTTTGCCTAAAGGAGAAACACAGACATTTTTAACATCTCATTTTAGCAAAACATCAACGATTGACATTTTTGTCCTAAAGTAGAGATTTGTTTCCCCCCAGATACAGACCACTTAGCACATAATTTTGCATTTTAAATATAAATATTATTTGAAATAGCTGATTTTGTAAATCAGTAAATAAATTCTTAGGATGTTAAATACAGATTTACTTTAAATATGTTTTATGTCTGTTATTAATTAACTCTAATTTTGTGAAGGAAGAACACCTCATGATGCAAGTCTGGCTTAGATGGTATTGTTCTTCTTTTGTAGACTTTATATCTTTTTAGAGCAATATATTTAGAATTGTGAGACATAAAAGATTACCTTTTTATATTGTTGCAAAAGATTTTACATGGAAAACCTGACATCAATCGTTGATAAGAACAAAGGACCAACATAATACACGTACATGTCTTTGAAGGATAATGAAAGTTATCACAACAGGCAATTTTTGTTCAAGTCAACAATATGAATTTTATAGTTAATCTTATATGTAGGAAAAAACCTTAAGTAGTATAAAAAGGTCAAATCCTATAACAAAGAGTTAAGCATAAATTTTCTTAGAAAATAACAAATTCCTAAAGCATATTTCAAAAATCATCAAACCAACAAATTACAAAATGAATTTCTAATATCCACTGACCTAAACTAAGTAATACATTTTTCTCATAAAATGCAAATTCCTTGATATTTATATAATATTACATAAATTAAAATTATAGCAAACTCAGAGCTTATAAACTTAAATTTGGGCCAAATGCCTTAATATTAAGTGCAAAATATGTTTCTTTTTATACAAAATTTAACATACAGAAGCCAAACATTTTGTATCACATTAATTTTATGGTTTTATGATATAAATAGGGGAATATTTTGTTCATATCCACTCACTGAAAAATTGCTGCTAAGTGTTATATTGTAAGTAACCATACACATTAGAATTCAGGTTTATATCAATTTTGAAAATAAGAAATTAGGGTATTTAAATGATTCACTAGGACAATGTTAGAATTAACAATTAACTATTTTGGTTCAGAGTATAGAAGATCATATCAGTAGTTGGACAATTTTGAGAGTATTCCAGGTTAGCAAAGTGAGGGACTTAAGAATACACATCTACAGTGGCCAACTTTGATAGACATGTTCAAATATAAGCTTCCCTTAATTTGGTCTAATATTTCTAATTCTAGGAATGAAATGAGGGCCAAGCTATTTTTTATCCCCAAGTATAGGAGATAGCAAGTCATTCATGTGCTAACTTTTCAGATATTTCTTATAAAATCCCAACACAATTATATAATTTTATGTGTTTTTCCAAATAAACCTGATAACTTTTAAATCAACTTATTGTTCTGAATCTTATTATCTCAAGATAGTGTTGTGGAAAAGTAATTAGATAGTTACCTTTCCTAGAGGAGACACAAACCCTTTACATCTGAGCTGTATTTCTTCAACAAGTAAAATTCAAAACACATTCCAATTCTGACAACAAAGGCCCCACTTTTCTGTATGTGACTCTTCTTTTCATGGCTTGTGAGTGAAATAAATGAGCATGAAGAAAACAATTTCTTGCCTCATTTTCAAATTCAGGGTTTACTTTACACTTTACTGTACATTAACTAAAGCAATTGACAGTGTGGCCCAGATATAAGCTATGGTCCCATGAGGTTCAAATTTCACTCCGAGTTGCATTTAAGAAGGCAACGTTTAACATCAAATACTAATTGAAACGGAATCCAAATTTTATTTACTTTTCTCAAAGCATATTAATGAAGGCTCATTTTACCTCTCAAAGTAACATCTTCAGAATTTCCTTTCTCTATTTCTTAAATATGAATCTTTTCTAAGTTTGACCCACTTACATATCAAATCTTTACTCTTTCTCTATACCTTGCTTAATGTAACTTTAAATTTTTAAAATCTATTTTATGTTTGACTTAGACTCCATAGTCATGTCTAAATTGCATTTTTCTTGGTTTTCTTGTCTTCCTTTTATTGTAGTTGAACAAAGACTTTCCTTTTGTGGTCAGTAGATGACAGTTTTGTGAAAACACTCATCTATTAGGTAATTTTTAAAATTTCCCAATAAATAGGTACAGATTTAATGTTTTTGCATATTTGGAGAGTGATATCTAATTCTACTGATTATTTTAATGATCTGTGGATGCTCTCAAAATTTGAGATGTGATCCAGGTATCCTACAATTACCCTGTAATATTTGCTTTCTCCTTTCAGCACATTCCTTTCCACACCAACACTAAAACTACCTCTGTAGAATTTTTAATTTGCTCTGGGCCATGTATGACAACTAGATATCAAACATATTAAGTATAGATCTCAGGAGTATTTGCATTTTGATAAAAAAATATGCCTTAATGAAAGCAAATCAATATTGAATATTAATATTCTAGACATGAGGGTAAGTTGTTATGGTACATCTTTTTGAGCAAGAGGCTTTGATACAGGTTGATTTTGTATAAGTAAACATTGCCTAATTGTGCATAACTATATAACTGTGAAAAATGGAGGAGCTTTAACAGAAATGCTACAACCAAAATCAGAGCCATTTGTAGTTTAACTATGCATTTATAGCTCTACTATGATTTAACAGACCACTTAAATAATGATTTAATCTCTAATGTAGGCCTGATCATTTGTATACAATTCTTTCTTCCCAAATCTCTGGTATTTAGTATATTTGTCTCTAATTGTCACAATTAATTTTACTACT